>NC_137823.1:20835345-21180345 GCF_963921795.1 Nannobrachium achirus | reverse complement strand
TCGGTGCCCAGAGTGTGAGCTGTCATCTAACATAACAGTGCTGTCTACGTTTAGGGCAGTGAGGATACAGTATATCTACAGTGTGTTGTGAAGAGATCAAATACCTGCGAGTTAATTGAAGTCATAAAGGTATACAAATGGCTGTAGCTAGGCATCATGATAACATTGAGCTCCAAGAGGAGCCAAACTACAAGAATGAGACCGCCATTACAGCAAGAAGAGTTGACGGCGAAATGGCTGCAGAGGGACATTATGAGCGGCTTGATCTGCGGACTCTAGACGATGCCGTCTATGAAGACCTTCCCACCAAGAAGGAGAAAGATCTACAAAACAGTCTACAGTCCAGTAAGATACTGTAACTGTTACTAAAAGCTAAACATCACCAACACAAATAATACTTTTACACTTGAGGTTTACACACATGCGCGGCTTGCGCGTCACTATGTGGTTGTGCATGTGTGTAAACCAAAAGCAGCTTGTGATGTGTCAAGCAGCTGAGCAGACTGGCGGCCTATTTAAGGTCACCACATTCACTGTACTTCCTCTTGCTGCCAATGCTACTAATAGTTGGGGATCCACAGGCCCAAAAACTCAAGAAAATGGGTTGAACCTGACATGGCATGCAATTCTTTTTATTTTTTTATTTTTTATTTTTATTTTTTTGGGTCATCAAAATGAATGAGAGGCCTAAATGCTCTGCCGGAAAACATTGCAGAAAATAATTCTAATGGACATGTTTGTATAATGAACCATTATTTTTGACTTAATTTCTTCAGATCCTCAGTAGGTTGAGTAGGCTGTCAATAAATGCATCCCTGATACACAGAACACAATGGGCCCGATTCATCAAGCACTTTACGGCCATATTACGATCATATTTTGGTCATACCGGCATTTCCAACAATTCCTACGTTAGTGGTCACATTCATCAATGTTATTTTGTTGGGATTTATGCAACTTTTTTTTTATTTAAGTACATTTTGATACTTTTCTAATGTTGTGTGAATTTTGAATTCAGGACTTTAACAGAGTATTTCTACATTGCAGTATTGATACTTTTACTTACATAAAATAATTGAGTGGTTTTTCCACCACTGCACTGTACAAAGAAATTAACGTTTTGGCCAGAAAATAAAAGCTATTGACGCCGACACCGCTGCCGGAGAATGCATTCGCTCCTTCTGTAAAATCTTGCTCACATCACAAAAAATTTAAATAAAGGCTTCATTATTTTAAAAAATATGTTTTTGCGATGTTTCCGGCAGAGAAGTCCTCTCAATCAGTGGACTTTATGAATAGAAAAATCTCAAAATAAAAGTATTGCATGCCATGTCAAATTTTGGTTGACTGGATCTTTGACATCACTGAATGTGGTATCTGTTCATTTGCTCCAACCACCACCAGTGTTCTCTGCTTTCCCTAAGAGTTCTGTTTTCCCCTGGATGGATTATATACATGTATACATGTAGCCTATGTATCTCCCTGCTCTTACATGGTTGTCCTCTGTGTACTGACCAGAGATAGCAGAGCCTGAATGCCAAGATAAAATCATTTTCACATTTGTTTTAATTTTATAAATGCATGTTTTCATTCTGGAGTTATCTGACTGAATTATTTGATCGGGTTCGGTAGTGGTAAAGATGCTGCCCACACCGCAGGGTTTGGGAGTTCAACACTGCTACAGTATGCCATATTCAAGATAGTTGTAGTCAATAGTTACCTTTCAAGCCTCTCATCCTTGTAAGATATCTGCAGATATTTAAGCTTGTCCAGAATTGACAAAGTCAATGAAAGATGGAGAAAGAGGATTCCTTTGATGTGTCAAAGTATTCTTGAGAATGCAGATAATTTCAAAGAACTTTGGCCTGATTGAATGTAACTAAGAGGGCTTGTATCTTCTTTTTGTCAAACAGTGAGAAGGAGTTTCAGAGTCGTTGCTGTGAGTCTGGGGATGCTGTGTCTGATGATGCTGGGTGGGAACATAGGCCAGGCCGTGCACGGTGAGTATTTCATGTCACTAAACTAACACATCAATCACTCAGGGAGTTTGTTGCCTGATATACTCCAGCTGTGGCAACTGTAAAGCTCACCACATCATTAACCTGAATCTTGATGTGAATTATTTTTTGTAACCAATTCTCATTGTTTCTACTGTGAGTCTTTTGTATACATTGACTTGTGCATTATTCTGTGCATCTGCACAATTCGATGGAAGTGATGTTGACTGGTTACGTAGCCTACATAAAAAAGAATAAACATATACAGTTTTCCTCAAAGCAATGTTTCCACACAGCTTGACCTCATCATGAACAGTAGCAGCATCTTTGTTTATCTTCACCATGTTCTGTCCTTCACACATAATTCAGGCGATAAGAGAAACATGATTGACTACAATAACCTGATCCTGGAGAGAAATCAGCTACAAAGTGAAGTCAACCAGCTTAAGAGAGAAATAGCAGGAGAGAGAGGTTACAAACCTTTTTGATATAATTTTATTTTGAGTATTATTATATATTATTTAATTATAGTCAGATAGTGGTAAAACCTTTTTTCCCATCTTAATCATTGCTGGTTTATCACATTTAATGTAGACATTTTGAAACATTACGCATACACATACTGACACATACCCAAACAGTGTATTATTTGAATTACACACATGCATTTATTACCAGTACATTGAAAATCTGTTTGGTGTTTAGAAAAATCCTGTCCCAGTGGATGGCTGAAGTTTGGAGAGAGCCGTTACTACAGATCTACTGAAAAGAAAACCTGGGAGGAAAGTAGAAAAGAATGCCTGAATGCAGGAGCAGATATGGTGATCATCAACAGTGAAGAAGAACAGGTTAGTGTGTGTTTGCGTGCGTGCGTGCGTGCGTGCGTGCGTGCGTGCGCGCGGCTGCGCGCGTCACATAGATTCATGTGATGTAATTCTGTGATTACAATGATTACTCGAAAGCATTGGAGAAAACTAATTATGGTTCAATAATCTCAGTTTTAATGGAATTTAAACTGAGAACAGCTAGTACAAACTGTTGTAATCACTTTAATATAACCACCACCAGATATTATTGCTTAGCATTCATTTTGATTTAAAGAGGGATTAAACCAGTTTATTGTTTTTCTGGTTCAGATTAAAAAACTACAGTAGGGTCAAAACATCTCAGTCTGCAGAGGACTGACCTTATCCTATAGTATACCATGATGTAAGCTGCATAATCAATATGGACAGCTACAACTGGGGTGTATACTCTCATGACCATGGAGTATGCCAAATTGGCAGAGTATGGCAGTTATTTTAGAGAATTACAAACAGTTTACCCATAATCCCATTAAGAAAATATTATTGCTTTAATGGTAGCCTAATTGTTTTTATTTTACTGGGGTGTATACTCTCCTAAACATGGAGTATGGCAAACGAGTAGTAATAAGTGAAAATGAGAAAAACATAAACATTTTATTTTAGAGAATTACAAACAGTTTACCCATAATCCCATTAACAAAATAGTATTGCTTAGCATGGTAGCCTAATGATTTTGCGTTAAGGACACGCGTTACCGCCGAGCGTATTATTAGCAGTGTTTTTTTTTTTCAATGACGTTTTCATTTAATGACGTCACATGCACACCCGAGCACACGTGCCTAAAATGTAAGCGATTAATATAAGCTTTACTTTTTTACAGATGTACAAATAGGCTAGTAGTAGGAAACATGTTTGTATAGGAAATTACTTGTTTTTAGTTTAGTTTTAGTCTTTGAAAATCGTCTCAATGAATGCATTAAATTATAGGAGCTGAAACTAAAAGTTTGATTAGTAACAAGTATTACCCTCTTCTGCTGCGATGGTTGCCCATCTTCTAAAAGTCTCTCCATTCACTAACTTTGCAATTTGGTTACCATTGTTGTTGTTGTTGTTTTTTTGAACTTTTTCCCCCCAGTTGCTTTGTATTGATATTCAGTATATCTTTTCAACTTTTTCTCAGTAAAAAGGAACAACTCAGGTGCAGTACAGTGACTGGGCATGAATTATATTTGTTAATGTTAATTTGTTCAGAAGCTCAAAACAGCATTTTGGTTAAGGCAGACCCAGCCGAGGAGGAAACTCTAACAACCAACCAGGTCTGTGCATTGCTTTGGTCAAAGTTGATCCCGTTAATAGTCTTTAAAAGACAAAGAAGCGTCCACAGTCCACACACACTGTCGCCATGATGGTCGCCAAAGAGCCAATATTTATTTTAAGACGCAGAGGGAAAGTTGATATCATGCCAAGCGACAGCGCTCACCCAGTAGTCTGCTGTCACCCAGGCGGATGTGTGCACGTGCCCTTGGGGCGTCTTACTGGTACAATATATGCCATGACCGTGTCCATATTTATGGTAATGTTTGATAGTAAAGTGGCTGTTGTCCACCTGAATTTTTTATATGGGATGGAGTATTTAAATTCAGTTGTATGTTAAATTGTCATAATAAAACCTTGACTATTAACTCTCAGCAAGAGAGATATAAATGACAGAGATTTTATATGCAGGCAGTCTAGGCATAAAAACTCTTATGAAGGCAATTGGCTCAGGCACTAGTTGGCTACTATGTGTGCATGTGGCTGAGACAAACAACCTTTACTGTCAGAGTGATTCCTGTTTTCTTTTTTCATCAACTTGTAAACAGAACAGTGTAAATATTTAATACAACTTTAATTACATAATTGTAGATTTATTCGATTCTTTCTTTTTTTGCAGTTTTTTCTACCGTTTAATAAAAAAATATATATCCTTGCTCTCCCTCCTCATCTTTTTTTTTTCTCGTTCTGAAAACCGCCCTGAAGGCGAGAAGCGACCTCGTCCCCTAAAAGGCAAGTTCGCGCACATGGGTGCATGCACGAATCGGCCTAAGTGACGGCAACTGCGCGAGCTGGCGCTATGGCATGTAATCAGGGGATATCTTAAAAAGTCCTGGAATAAATTCCTTACCAAAAGAAATCTTCACCAATGTGTTTGTATAGGTGTCTAGTAACACATCTCACAAAGACTGAAATTCAGTTTCCCTAGGAGAATCCGTTACAGCTGCTTAAAGTTGGGCTTTAACCCTAACCCATTAACTTAAAGAGGTGGTGCCATGATTTCCCCCCCTCTAAAACATGATTATCAGGTATTATGATTATACTAGGAGGAAGATTTTTTCCAAAAAAGTATACAGAAAGAGTTAAAATTAGGTTTTTATGTGGCCATACCCCCAGTTCATTAAGTATGCATGGATGTCATGGTGGATGGTGACCCAGCTGAAGTTAGCCACACCCCACAGTGTTGGGTGAATGGTAATTAGGGGAGGAGTTGATTCTGTGATGTCATTGTATCTGTGTTTTTTAACTGCCACTTTTGACCACAAGGTGGCAGCCTCCAAGAGAAAACAAACAAATACCAAGAGAATACATAATTGCTCATAAAAACCACACCAGGGAGTCTAATGAAGTACTTTCAACCTCCTAGACACATGAAAAACAGAAAAAGTACAAAACTATGGCACCACCTCTTTAACGTTATACCATATAACTTTTTTTATAAAACAAATCTTAAAATTGTCCTAACTGTTAAATCGCTAAAGTTTTAGAACACCCACTCCGTTATTTTCAGCTTCTAAAGCCTTCTCTTTATATGTTTTCTATGATCCTTGCCGGGGTCCGGTTTTCGCGGAAAAATAACGTCATCTGCGTCATCTGTATACGTTGGCCAATCACATCGCGAATCATACACACATGATACACTACCGGCCAATCACAGCTTATCTGCCGCGTCTTCAGGAAGTAGCCTCGCTCAGCTACAGTGTTTACCATGGTGAAGGATTCTACCCTGCCAAGCCCGAGGAACCCGAGAATTTTGGGATGTCCCTCCCTGCCACGCCCGAGGAACCCGAGAATGGCCGCCATTTTGATTTTTTTTTTTTTTTTTTCATTTTTTTTTTTTTTTTTTGACCCCAAAAACGTTAGTAGGCATGATAGCGATCGCGAAATTGCTTGTTTAACCCCCATACAACCCCCATACAACTCAGGTAGCAGACCTCCAAGCTCACAACAGTGTAAAACATAGTGGCTGCTATCTCATGAATGCCTGAACGGATTTCCATTCGGATTCTTTTGTTTGAAAGCTGTGAGCAATGTGGACACACGTGGTGCATTATCTAGGCATGGGTGTGCATGATCCGTGCACTATGAATTACATGGAAGTCTATGGAGACAGTTTGGCAGGATTGGAGTACGAAGGTATTGTTAAATGGCAGCAAATGAGTTAACTCTCAATCCCCAAATCCTGGCCAGAAAAGATGCGTTCTACCCCTCCACGGATTTGTATCGGTCGCGGGGGTTTGCGACGCCGCTCCGGTGGTCCGCGGCGATGGTCCGCGAGTGACTCCGGGCGAAAAACGGCGAAAAAAACAATACCGCTACTGACCACTAGTTTAGCAACTTACACAGTATAACTTTAACTATACAGGATAAAACACACGAAAATAGGCGGCTCATACGAAACTGTGAAAAGTGATGACTCATCACTAAACCATATTTTTGTGGGGGCGTTTTTAGCCCAAGGAATGTTTTTTGTACAAAACAAATGCTTGCAATGGATTCAGAATCATGAGAAACCCCTAGTTTGACCCCTCACATCCTACTTAAAGCTTATTTATTTTGGTGTGTTTTATCCTGTATAGTTAATTTAATGGGACCCCAACTTTCATCAGCTGTAACGGATTCTCCTCTGGAAACTGAATTTCAGTCTTTGTGAGATATGTTACTTAACACATTTACAAACACATTGGTGAAGAACCTTTTTGGTAAGGAATTTATTCCAGGATTTGACACTATTTCTGAAGATATCCCCTGATTAATTGGATCAACTTTGACCAAAAAAATGCACAGACTGATTGATTGATTGAAGACTTTATTAGAAGTTTGCATAGGAAAAGGTACAGTTCACTGGTACAAGGTCTACTAAAAGGAGATCCATGAAAAGACTACGCTTATTTCCACAGGAAACCATTTAAGTATCTCATATAACATTGAATGACAGACGAATAGAACACAGTACTATGCAGTAGATATGTAAAGAAAAGAAAAATAAGAGAACAAAAAAAAAAAGAGTCTAAAACAGTAAGTAAGTAAGTATATACAAAGAAGGGGCAGGGGAGGGTATAGGGTTGGGCTAGGTTAGTTTTTTTACCAGTTGCGAACGGCTGCTGCCTGTAAGTGGTTTTTCAGGGCAATTTTAAAGGATGCTAGTGATCCACACTCCTTTATGGCCTTCGGTAAGGCTTTCCACATTTTGGTGGTATAGCAGAAAAAAGAGTTTGACCCTGGTTGGTTGTTTGAGTAGGATAACATGTGAAACATATAGACCACGTGAGATGGACACAATATGTTCATATTCCCAGAAGGCTTAATCCTGTAAGACCCAAGTTAATTTCTACTTGTAAAATATAAAAAAAATAATAATAATAATAATAAAAAAAAAAACTTTCAGATGGTGCTGTAGGAGTATATTGATGACATTTATGTTGAATGGAGTGAAAATGATGGCAGTGGAAAAACTATGTGGAAACTTGTGTTTTTAATTGAAAAGTTTACAGAGAAATTATGTAGGGATAACAAATTTGCACTTTCTCCTATGAAGTCAATCATGCAGGTGCTTCTGCAGTGGCACTGTTTGACAACAACAAAAAAACGTTACTGTTACAGTGATTCCTTAATAACTTACAGTATTTCAATCCAGATGTTTTATTAAATGTATAAACTAGTTAACTGAGCAACGGAAGTATTTAATAAAAATATAGTGTTGTATATTGTCATTGTCAATAGCTATAGCTTCTATTTGAATTAATGATCAAATGAATGAATGAACAAATCAATCAATCAATCAATCAATCAATCAATCAATCAATCAATCAATCAATCAATTATATACTTTGTTGACTCATTCATTATGGCTTCAGTGTGGCCATTATTTCTTTATTATTTAAGTCTGTTATAACATGTTTCTTTCGCTGAATCTTTTAAGTAAAGCACATTGAATTGCCCCATTGTTGAAATGTGTTATACAAATAAACTTGTCTTGACAGTTAATTTTGCTTTAAGGACAATGTTAATGTTTATACTATCAATGTATAACTGAGGAACACATTATGTGAGATTGGTGTTTATTGACCACAGTTGATCAACATCCAGGGGCGTCACAAGGGGTAGGAAAGTGGGACTGAGTTACTAGGGCCCAAGGTGTTGGAGGGGCCTTAATTATTTTATACTTTAACTATTGAAAAATAGCAGATATACAAGCTCGTAGCTTGTAGATCTGCTATTTTTGAAAAGTTGTGAAAATGTGTGAAAATCTTTGGATATATGTATTTTTTAAAGTTTTACTATGTAACTTTTTTTATAAAACAAATCTTAAAATTGTCCTAACTGTTAAATCGCTAAAGTTTTAGAACACCCACTCCGTTATTTTCAGCTTCTGAAGCCTTCTCTTTATATGTTTTCTATGAGCCGTGAGGGGGGGAGAATTTCGCGCCATGATGACGTAATCTGCATCATCTGTATACGTTGTGTATACGTTGCCCAATCACATCGCCGATCATGCACACATGGTACACTACCGGCCAATGCAGCGCATCTTGAAGTGGGGTCGCCATATTTGTAGTCGCCCGTGTGTCTCTTTACTCAAAAGCTAATCTCGCCTACCAGGCAGGGTGAAGTAGTCCGTTTCTCCGGAATGCCTGAACGCACAGGAACCAGGGACCCCTCTAAAGATAGCTCTCGGCGTTGTGGAGGCAGACGCGGGGGTGTGAAGGTACGAAAAACGGGCGAAAGACGCGAACGCGACCGCGGTTTGCTATATGGCTACTGACCACTAGTTGAGAATCTTACACAGTATAGCTTTAAGCGAACATTTCTAACTCAAATTTTGCTTCTGGGGGTCCCTGGAACTAAATATTTTGAGATCGGGATCCGTGGCCAAATACATATCATCTTGGGGGTTCCTTGACATAGGTTTCTTGCACACATTTTCACGATTTTTCAAAAATGGCAGATCTACAAGCTCGCAGCGCGGCACTCGGTGCCGCGCTGTGAGCTTGTATATCTGCTATTTTTCAATAGTTAAAGCACAGGGGCCCCAAAGTGAATCCTTGTACCCGGGGCCCAGAATTTGGTGCGACACCCCTGTCAACATCATTGTGTCTCCACGTTCATCACCAAGTTCCGATCATCTTTTATCATCATCATCATCATCATCATCATCATCATCATTCGAGTGCCATCGAGATCTGCGACACAAGCTGCTTCCA
This sequence comes from Nannobrachium achirus, assembly GCF_963921795.1. Taxonomy (NCBI): domain Eukaryota; kingdom Metazoa; phylum Chordata; class Actinopteri; order Myctophiformes; family Myctophidae; genus Nannobrachium; species Nannobrachium achirus. Next base: position 21,171,024 of record NC_137823.1, on the reverse strand, counting down.
CTGGTCTCTGTTGCTCATTGCCACACCAAGTCCATTCACAGTCAGTCCTGTGTCCCTTACTCAGAACATCTGGAAATGTGAGTGGTCTAGTTCCCCTTGATGGGCAGGGTAGTCTTCACAGATGAATATCCAAGATGACCAGGTCCTTTGCTCTGTGACAGTATCCTGCAAAGCGGAGTCTTCTTTGTGCCACGGTGCCACCACAACTGAGATGGGAGGGATGCCTCCATAAATCTGAGCTTTAGTTGGGTGGTTCCTCCATGAAAGGTTCTGGACACGCAGGAGTCTTGTGTATGTTCCGTCAAGACGATCCCGAGTGAACCACAATACCACAGTGTCACCAGTCACCACTAATATCTGTTTGTGTTAAGTGTGCTCAGATAGTAGGCAGATTTAGTCTTTCATTTATTCCTCAGCTGTGTAAAGAACTGCCACTAGGTGTCAGTATCAGTGCGTCTTACAACGGCCCAGGCTTTGTTTCACTGATGGATGACTTCTGATAGTTCTTGGGTAGCTTATGCCAGAGCTCAGCTCTCCCCAGTATAGGTTTTAAATGAGCATTTGGGTTACTGCAATAGTTCTCAAAGATTTTATGCCAAGGACCCCAAAATGAAAAATCTGAATGTATTTGGTGCCAGGGATAATGTGTGTATTTTTATTTTATTTCATGTGATGCATTGGGGGTTTGTAGATCAGGTATTTTGAAATAGTCTATGTATATACGCGTGGTTAACGTAGTTTAACATATTTTTATGCTACATTATATTAATTTAGATGGGGATGTCCTGGAACCTTCTCAAGGATCCCTGGGGGTCCCCGAACCCCACTTTGAGAATTATTATTGGTTGTGAGATAAGGTAGCCAACTGTATAAGCTGTGCAAAGATGCCATTATTACCCTGTGGTGGACATACAGTAGTTCTCAACCTCAGTACTTGAGTAAAAGTATACATAGGGTGGTGGCTCCACTGGAAGTGAAAGTTGCACTGTGTAATTTGTTCTTGAGTTAAAGTACTAGAATACTTGTTAAAATACTTGAGTATTCAAAAGTTACAAAAATTGCCAAGACAAAAGTATAATATTTGTCTTTGATACAGTACATAGTGGCGTGTAAGTCTTCAAAAGATAGACACTCATGTTAAATAGTGATACTCAAGTTTGGAGTTATTGTTGTTGCATCCATAAATTGACTGTCAATATAAGTCACTAGAAAGATGCAATTGGAAGTTACAACTAAGTGTGGTTTATATAAATTAAACTAGGCCTATGTAAGCCGGTATCTCTTAGCAAAATGCAAGGAATCGACTCCCGATGAAGCCGGTCAATTTGACGTACGGACCAAGTGCGTGCCACCAAAACTGTTGGAGGAGTAGCACGGTAAAATAAAGTTTGTCAAGAAAGATGGAAAGAAAGATTGATGGATGGAATAAAGTCGGACAAGAACTATAGTCTGGTTGCCCTGCCACTAACAACATTGATGTCTCAAACAGCATAAGCTCAACAGGAAGACAGAACAAGCAGGACACCGTCACAGGGGACACCTAATGAACCAGAGGGCACACAGCACCCAGAGAGACATTAGCCACACTAACACTTGGCTACACCTGTATCTTAAGATGCCATGTTGTATTTAACCAGGGAACAACACCTTGCACACAGACTGACACAGATACACACATTGATTAACCCATCATAAGATCTGAGGCTGATTCTACAAATGTCTTCCGAACAGTTTTCAGAGAACCTTTTCATGTCAAGGACCCCCACAATTATTATGTATTTGGCCATCAAACTCCCCCTCCAACTCAAAAGATTTTATTCCAGGGACGCCGGAAGCAAACATTTGAGTTAAAACTGTTGATGTTAAAATAAATATATTCAAAGATTTCCACACATGTTCACAATTTTTCAAAAGATAGCAGATCTACAAGCTCGTGAGCTTGTTTACCTTTGAATAGCCAAAGTATAAAATATGGTTTAAAACCTGGGAGCTGACCAGTACAACCACATGTCTTATACTACTGGCCATGGAACAGCTGCACTGCAGCAGTCGGGGGTTCGGTGCCTTGCTCAAGGGAACTTCAGTGATGTTTCGGCGAGGAGTCAGTGGTGGCCATTCACTTCCATGCAGTATTGCATGGAAGTTGAACCTTGTATTGTCTGTAGGTGCTGCTGTACAGGTGAGTAGCCTTTTGCTGGCCATCGGTAGGGCCAAAATACCCAGGTAAGATCACGGTTATCACACATCGTTGATATTCTAATGTAAAATCTAATGTTCTATCATGGCTCTTCCAAATCCGTCTTAAGAAAATATTATCTATTTTTAATGTAAATGTCATGTCACTATCTACATAAACTAATATTGTTTCAGTTAGAATGTACATGGTGATGTTGATTTATGAGTAACATTATAGCATGTGCTTGTTGATGTGTCAAGTCACCCATATTGTTCTTCTATTCTGATGATTCTGATTCAATTTCTATCTAGAGGTGAACATGTGACCTTTACAAACGATCATTCATTAAAATTGATTATTATCCTTTAATAGGATACAAATTTGAGTGTCCTAAATTAAGCTTATTACCGGTATACACTGAGGAAGGCCTTTGGCTCAAACATCTCTGTACTGCTATTTTTTATCCCCTGCTTTAAAATAATAATAAAAAAGAAAATGCGATTAGTTAGATACATTATGTTCTCACATTTGTTCAAAAGAAAAAGGAACATTTCTGATGGTGAATGTCTGCTTCTCTCTTGCTGAACATGACTCATCAGATATATAGTTCACAAACTTCCTATTTTGCATTCTGTGGTCACTGCTGAAAGTCACTGTGACACATGGTACATATCACTTTCAATGTGAACAACAATGTTTTTTCTTAACCTTTCCCCTGCTTATGGCCGATAAGTCTCTTCTGTTTGACTTTAGCTAATGATTTTAGCCAGAAATGTTATGGTATAAGTCAAGACAACGCGCTTATAGAACATTTTAACTTGCAGGCCTAATATTTGCATACACACTCTGGGTGATTAAAGACGGGAGCGTTTTGCTGTTTCTACGTGTCCCTTACCCTAACCCTAACCTCCGTGGGGTGAGTCGCTAACCCTCCCGACGCTCCGTTGTCGAAATGATGGTTGTTCGAAAGTGCGAGATTTCCCCATTAAAGACAAACAGTAACTCTAAACCTAGTATGAGACCACCAAGACCACCAAGATATCCACAGGCTACACTAGATGCAGACCATTCAAGGGGGGAATGCATTATAAGGCACTGAACAACATAAACTACCATAGAATACAGTACACTAGCGACTAACAGTTACATACTGTACGCACAAGACATTGATTGATTGATTGATTGATTGATTGAAGACTTTATTAGAAGTTTGCATAGGAAAAGGTACAGTTTCATGACGGTACAGTTCACTGGTACAAGGTCTACTAAAAGGAGATCCATGAAAAGACTAAGCTTATTTCCACAGGAAACCAGTTAAGTATCAAGTATCAATTTAAGTACATTGAAAGACAGACGAATAGAACACAGTACTATGCAGTAGATATGTAAAGAAAAAAAATGATAGAACAAAAAAAGAAAACAGTAGGCCTAAGTCTAAACAAACAGTTCACACTATCTCTCTCACACACACACTCACCCACACACACACCCACACATACGCACACACATACGCAAACACTGCGCGCACATGCACGCATGCACTAACAGAAAGATCATCCAAGTACTGAATATAAGGTCAAATATGCAACAAACTATCAAAAGTGAAATAGTAGCCTAATAGGCCTACATTTCAGGTTAAACGTGAGCGATGGGGGTTCAAGTGCCATCCCCAGTGTCATCAAATGATGCTCCTGTGTGCGTGCGTGTTTATGTGCTCATGCTTAAGTTTGTCTGAGTAAGTGTGTTTCTGTCTTGTTCTTCCTTATTGCTAACCACTGAAGGGGAACACAAACCATCTGCAGACAGGCTGTGCAAATGTTTCACCTTGCGGCAACCAGGGACATGCAGAGAATGTTGAATGAGAGGCAGGGGCTGAAATTTCTAAAAGGCCCCTTTGGTGAAAATATTGAAAATAGCAGATCTCCAAGCTCACAACGTGCAACGCGTTGTGAGATTGGAAATCTACTATTTTCGGTACTTGATACCACACTGAACATAATAATAATCAAGTCAATACTGGAGATGTGGCGTAACAGCATGGATTTCTACACAGAATAAGATGCTGCATTCGAGTTTGGACAAGGCAATTCTCTTGAACGCTGCCTTCAGGTATGGCATGGAAAGCCACATGCATGGTCTGGAGAGGGCACTTTTTACAGACAAGTAAAAGGGCAGGGGCTCAAGCCCCCTTTGATGTCTATGTGTGCACGTGCCTGGCGGCAATGCCTCCATAAATTGACCCATGCCGTCCACAGCCGATGTGTGTTCCCCTTAACCAGACACAGGCAGACAAGATCATTACTTTTCTAGTCCAGTATATCTATTGTTATGTACAGTAGTATTTCATTATTTTTGATATAGCTAATCAAGACAGGAGAGGAATAACAGCATTGTTACTATTTGTACTCCAAGTTACTTTTCAAGACTCTCTCATCCTTGCAAGATGTCTACACATATTTACGCCATGCCAGACTTGACAGAGAGTGACGGAGACAGAGGACAGACAGGGGGCACTGAGGACAGGGGACAGTTCGAGGAGAGAGTGGTGGACATCTATGACAGCGTGGACAAGCACAGAAGCTGTGACACTGTCCCTGGACCGCAGGGTGAGTTTGACGAAGTTGTGTATAGGCCTATCGTCGTTGTCAAGTGATGTCTGTGTTTCAAAGTGGGAAACAAATTCATTGTAAAAATAAAACGTGTATGGGTAAATGATGGGTAAAAGTATTTTTAGGTCTAAAAATACAATTCAAAGAATTGTGGTCTAGTTGGGTGTAGGTAGTGGGGCATTTGTTTGTATCTCTCAGTCACTGCAGACCTATAGCAGTACTTTCTGTTACAGGACAGAGCTCTAAAACAGAGGGAAGGCGTTCCAGAGTTGTTGCTGGGTGTCTGGGGATGCTGTGTCTTCTGCTGCTGGGTGTGATCATAGGCCAGGCCGTGCACTGTGAGTATTCCATGTCACTAAACTACCACTCACTCAGGGAGTTTTGTTGCCTGACATTTTCTAGCTATAGCAACTATAAAGGCTTAGGCCAGTACAGACAGAATTATATTAACGCAAACCTCGAAGTGACTTCTCTTTTCAAGCTACTTCTCATTGTTTCTTTTCCTCTTTTTGTATTATTGTGCATCTGTAAAATATGATAAAGTAAGTGGTGTTAATGCACGTACAAAAGAATAACTTTGAGTTTACTTCTAACAGTAGGCTACATTTTCCACACAGAGGCATGATCTTACCATGAAAAGAAGCTTACAAACTGTTTAACGTCATGATTTTTTGGTGGGTTTCAGATAAATCAGTCAATAACAACTGGACCCCTGAGAGAAACAAGACCGACTGCAACAACCTCATCATGGAGAATAAGCAGCTAAAGACAGACAACAACAACAACCTGATCTTGGAGAATAAGCAGCTAAAGACAGACAACAACAACCTGATCCTCGAGAGAAATCAGTTACAAAGTGAAGTAAAGCAGCTCAAGAAAGTTAAAGCAGGTGAGAAAGGTTACAAACGTCTTTAAAATAATGTGAATGTCTGTATTGCCATTTTAATTATTGTCAGGTATAGGCCTAAAGCGGTATAAAAATATGTCTATTCATATTAGTACTGATTTATCAAATCTATTACAGAAACATCATATAAAAATAAATAATAATCGTTTAATACTGACACTACAGTTTTCTTGAAAAAAGGTTTACATATTGACCATGCTAACAGAAACAATATATATACACACACACACACACACGTACACACAGTAAATAGCCTACATATACTGTACACACACACACACACACACACACACACACACACACACACACACACACACACACACACACACACACACACACACACACACACACACACACACACACACACACACACACACACACACACTCGTTTTTGCTACCTACTAGGACATTACAGAGACTTCCATTCATTTTTATGCAAGTCCTGTGGCCTTACCCTAACCCTAACCCTAAACCTAACCCCTAACCATAACTCTAACCCTTATTAGGACCTGCTATCGGTCCTCACATTGCCTATTTTTTCCAATTCTACTATACTTGTTAGGATATCTGGTCCTCACATGGTAATAAAACAGACACACACACACACACGCACACGCGCGGGTGTGTTGAGTGTCATTGCATTGAAAATCTAAACAATTGTCTTTGTTGTTTAGACAAGTCATGTCTCAGTCCATGGAAGAAGTTTGGAGAGAGCTGCTATTACACATCTACTTTTTTGAACACTTGGAAAGGAAGTAGAGAGCAATGTCTGCAGACAGGAGCAGATCTGGTGATCATTAACAGTCAAGAAGAACAGGTTAGTGTATATGCGCTCCTGTGTGTGTGTGTGTGTGTGTGTGTGTGTGTGTGTGTGTGTGTGTGTGTGTGTGTGTGTGTGTGTGTGTGTGCGTGCGTGCGTGCGTGCGTGCGTGCGTGCGTGCGTGCGTGCGTGCGTGCGCGCGTGCGTGCGTGCGTGCGTGCGTGTGTGTGTGTGTGCATTTCCAGTTGTTCATCATCCACATCGGTGCATGTGATGTAATTATGTGGTTATAGGGCTTAATTCTGTGGTTATATATATATATACATATATATATATATCAGTGATTGCGCTAGGATTTTTAACTGCCGGTCACCGTGACCGGCATGATTAAAATTTACCGGACATCTGAAGAATATACCGGACATAATCATTTTAATGCATACATTACAAGCAGGTGCACAAACAGCCAATAGCAACAGTTAAAGTATTAGGCCTACTGCATAGTTGGGACTGAAAACGAATTGAATGAAAAAGTATAGGCTAAAAAGAAAAAAACGCTTCAATCTTGCATAAGGGAATTAATTATATTGGACTATATAATTAATATAGTCCAATATAATGGACTATATGCGCTGTTCGCGCAGGCTGTCTGCATGTGGCACACGCACACTGCTTTCACAACAACGTCTTTCTGTTGCATCATGTTTCATGCCAACAATACAATACCATGTCTTGACTTCAGAATAATGAAAAGGTTGATATTCATCTGGCCAGCAATTAATCCAATACTCACTGTCGAGTGGTGACAGTGCGTCCATGTTATGCAACTTTGGGAGAGTTGAAAAGGCTTTGTTCTTCCTACTGTCTCCACTCCATCTCCTCTCCTCATAACTTCAATCAAGTGTATAATGTTTGTTTATGGGTTGATTGCTGACCGTGCGTGCATTCCTTAATTCCCATGGCTTTACATGCTGTGCGTGCATCGCAAACTGACACTGAAATGAGCGAGCGAGAGAGAGAAAGAGAGAGAGAGAGAACGGGGGAGCGCGCGGGCGAGCGAGCGAGAGAGAGAGAGAGAGAGAGAGAGAGAAAGAGCGAGAGAGAGAGAGAGAGAGAGAGAGAGAGAGAGGCAGGCAGCCTGCGCATGAGGAGCAGACGGCGATAATGATAAATGACCATTGGTTTTTCAATCGGTCAGGATGTCCGGGAGGAATTTTATTTTTCGGTCTTGGCCATAAAAAATCGGTCAAATCCGGCAATTCCCGGTCTAACGCAATCTCTGATATATATATATATATATATATATATATATATATATATATATATATATATATATATACCGGTATATATGCATGGAACCAAGCCGTCCAATATATATATATATATATATATATATATATATAGATATAGATATAGATATATAGATATATATAGATATAGATATAGATATATATCGGCATGGAACCAAGCCGTCCAGTATACCTGGTGAATCATGACCATAAAACATTTGATTCTGTGTCAAAAAGATATTTGAATTATACCTGTATAGCCTTATTTAATAAACAGAGATGGACAAGTACTCGACCCCAGTACTTTTTTATGGTCATGATTCATGAAGGCTGCCACTGCTATGCCCTACATTGAAAACTTGAATGCATTGGAGAAAATGTATTCAACTATCATATACTGTACAAATGTTCAGGAATTCATCAAAGTAATGACCCATGGGATTGGAACATCATGGATTGGTCTGACAAAGACTGAAGAAAATTGGACATGGGTAGATGGAACACCATTGACAACACAGTGAGACATTTTACATTACGTTGCATTTGTATTGATGTAGCTGTAAGTGAGTGACTAAGTGGATGTGGTTAAATCTGCAGGTACTGGTCATATGGATATCCTGCTAATGATGAAGACTGGAACTGTGCATATTACTTCTGGAATGTAGGATGGTATAATGGTTTATGTTCATATATTCCTGTCCATGCCTCGATCTGTGAGAAGTGATGTTTCTCTTAACTTCACTGATGAAACTACAGCTTTATGTTGTGCTTTGTGAAGTTAAATTCTGTGCTAAATAACATCTAGGCTCATTTTCCTACTGGGATATTGATCCCAAATGACTGTCCATGGGGTCTATTAGGCAGAAATGCCCCTGCCGTCCAGTTTTTCCAGCAGACCCCAGCAGCTCTCATTGCATAGAGTTGAGCCCATAAGCTATTTTTTAAATTAATTATTATTTATTAATGTGTTAATTGTCATTGTACACACATCCCATGCATTGGTTGTCCCACACAAGCTGCCATAGTCTGCTAAACAGATATGCTGTTATGTGTTTTGCCAAGTCCCGGAAAAGATGTGCTGATTGGCCAGTAGAGTCACTTTGATTGGCAGTTGTGTCTAATACTCACCCCAAAACATGATTTACGAGACTGTGGCGGCTTGTGTGGGACAACCGGCATATGGGTGTGTGTTAGGTCTTCGGGTGGATCTGAGATCGGAAATTACCCAGGATCCGACCCGGTCCGAGCCGGGTACCGGGTCCATTCACGAGCAGTGACCTCGGTGCCGGGTCGGTGCCACTACCTTATGCCCCGGGTCCCCGGTTCTCTGGCCGTTAGAACGTTGGTTCCATGATACCCGAATGGACCCGGCGATTGGCTGTTACATCTGTCAATCACCCCCGGCCCGCACCCCCCTTTTTTCTTCTCCGGTCAGTGCTATTGGCTGCCTTGCTGCGTCACGTGACTTGTCAGGAAATAAGTTGGCACTGCTTTTAATGATAAACAAAACCATATGCTCTGCTGCGACATAAATTAACAGTGGATTATCATTAACAATGGCTAAGAAGAAAGATTACACATCTAAAGAAAACGTGGATTTATTGTTCCTTTCCGCATTGATTGACTGGGAAATACGTTAGCAGCAAAACATGCAACGGTAAGAAAGAAATCATATTTACACCTTTTCATAATAACGTTGACATTCGATCATTTCGGATCTTGGCTCCGGTTCCGACATCTCTGCCCGGGTATCAGATCAAATCTTTCTAATAACAGGTGGGGCCGTTCCGATCGGCTCCAAAATGTCTTGGTGCCGCTCGGGTATCGGTTCTCATATTTCTAATAACAGGCGCGGCCATTTGGGTCCGGCTCCATTTTCCCTGGGTCCATTTGGGTTCGGGTAGTTAAAACTGGACCTGTGAAGATCTCTAGTGTGTGTACAATGACAACTAATAACATATTTATAAAAAAAACTATTTTTACCGCAACAAATTGCTTAAGTAGAAACTATTTCTGCCTAATAGACCAGATAGATCAGAATGTCCACATGGGTGTGTATATGTGTATATAAAAAACATCCAGTGAAACTCTCTGCACAACCCATACATTGCATGCTATTGACTGATGTATATTTGTAGATGAATCAACACACAAACACTGCCACAGTCATAGACTTTGCCTGTCTCGTCTAGGTCTTGTATTTCTATTTCTAGTTTTAGTTTTCATGGCTCTATGTTCTTGTCTTCCCCAGCTGTATCTCATTTGTAATCAGCCCTCATTTCTATATTAGTCTTGCTCCCCAGTTGCCAAGTTATTTGGTGTCACTGGGTTAGTTAGTTTGTATTTGTGATTTCTGTTCTTTCACCTACTGTTTTATTAAAACACCCAACCATGGGATTTTGATCACTATCTTCCTGGCTGTCCTGCTTTTGGGTCCTCACCACACCTGTATGTGACATACATACATGTGTGTATGCACGCGTATGCATGCTGGCACGCATGCACACACAAATCGTTTGATTAAAACATGTTGCCTCCTTTTTTTAAATATTTTAAATGATGGACAGTTGTTAGTGTTGCATATGTTTAGAGCTCATGAAGCTACATGAAAAGAGCGGTCACTTCTAGCTTGTTAGTACCACAGCTACTCATTGTGGTTGATATTTAGAATTCCATCTCAAACAAAAAGGTGTTAAACCACACAGCCTAGTAAAGGAGAAGTGTGTGTGTGTGTGTGTGTGTGTGTGTGTGTGTGTGTGTGTGTGTGTGTGTGTGTGTGTGTGTGTGTGAGAATTGTTTGGAATTGAGACAAAGTCAATGTATGATGATGATTTGTTAAGTAAAAAATTATATTAGTATTGTTTTTTAAACCAAATATCCCCCGGGTCAAAATGACCTGCGAACAGAACCAAGGTGAAGTGAATCCGAACAGAACTTAAGGGTTGTCAGGTGGGTGGTGACCTAGTTGAAGTAGCCACACCCACAGTGTTGGGTGTATGATAAAAGGAGAGGGGATGATTTTATGATGTCATTAAATCAGTGTTTTTTGATCAGGCCTTTTGACTCAGAGGCTTGCAGCTTTCAGGAAGAAACCAAAAATACACAGGGAAAGCACATTTGCACATTATAGCCACACCCGGTGGTTTATTAGAGTAATGTTAACTCCATAGACAAGTGCAAAACAGAAAAAGTACAAAACTATGGCACCACCTCTTTAAGATGCCAAGTTAAGGGTGTAAAACTGGGTTGGTTCAGGTGGTAGCATAAAACTGTGTACAGTCGAATTAGAATACCAAGACGAATGAGAGATGAATTACCAATAATATTAATACCACGCTTTAAAGAGTCTGGATATTCTGCTCTGTGTTTGTGTGTACATACATGACACAAGCACGTTCACAAGTGTGTCCAATTATGCGCCTGCAACAGTGAAGCCCTTTTTAGAACAACACGTACAACACAGAACATTGCCATATGCTTACACATATTTAAATATATTTCTGGCAAGCAGTCAGTCGTGTCAGAGAGAATGAGGTGGTACGATGGTGGAGTAAGGGAGGAATATAGTAGAATAGCCGATATATAAGCTCATAGCGTGGCACCGAGTGCCTCACTATGAACTTGTATATCTGCTATTTCTGCAAAAACTTAAAACATTTTTGTTAATATTATTCAATATATTGAATGTATATTCTTTTAAGGAGAACATTTTTAACTAAACTTGCTTCTGCGGGTCCCTGGAACAACATATTTTGTGATGGGGTCAATGGTCAAATACATATAATTCTAGGGGTCCTTAACATTAAAAACTTTGAGCACCACAGAAAGAAACATTATTACCCACCAAGAGCATGACGAATACAGCATCTGAAAATGCATCTGCAAATATTTCACAGCCAGCCATTCATTTGGTGATGCCTCATCAGCTTGGCATGGCTAGACTAATATCACTGCAGATTCGTCTGGTTTCCAGGCTAATGCCTCATCAGCCTGGGATCAGTAACATTTTGGGGTTTCTGATCCGGTCGGGAGTGGAAATAACCTACGCCATGTTGTAGTCATCAGGCGGACTACAGGTTTGCCGGAATTAGTAACCCGAACCAGAACAAAACATAAATACCACTGCTCAAAGAAATGAAGGGAACGAAATGTTCCCTTAATTCTTGGAGATTTCTTTGAGCAGTACTACAGTATACTATACTCAAATAAATTCAAATAGATTAAGGGAACATTGTCTTCCCTTCATTTCTTTGAGCAGTATATAGTTCACACTATAACTTTACCTTACAGTGAAAAGCGATGTCTTCTCTGTTCTTACAATGAAACTTTTCTACCTTTGTGAAGTTAAACAGTAGTAAACAAACTTGAGAAAAACTGAAACATTGTATTATACAGAAGTACTGCATACGTCATACACATGCTGGGGGAACCAATGACACCTATTGCTATGGAAACCATAACCAAGACTTCTTCATATTGAATAAACACATCACAGAGGCCTCCATGGATAGATTGCTTATTTATTTCTCATCTTCCAGGGGGGTCCTCAGGCTCAGGATAAAACAGAACTGTTTTCATTGTAGAAATGTGAGGAAAATCTCGCTTTTGCGAACGCCCATCATTTCGACCGGAGGGTTAGCGACTCACTCCACGGAGGTTAAGGTTAGGTTGAGGGTTAGAGTCGGGTGTCGAAAAGATGACAAGTAGTAACAGCGTACGCTCCCTAATATGTGTAGATAATAGAAGACAGTGTAGAGCTGGCTATCTGATATATAACTTGCCCTTTACTTCAGGCATGCCAGTGTAGACAAATCAGTCTCTCATACATAATTGCAAAACGTGTAAAACACATCATTGCTTTTTACTGCTGCATGCTTTCTGTGTGTAATTCTGCCTGACAACTCATGCAGAACTTCACAAGGGACTGTTTCTCATGCATGAGCCTCTCGATCTTCAGAGTCTTTGGATTTTAATGAGCCGATAGTAGTTAAGCTTGAAGTAGGCTACTATTGTAATCGAGGCATAAAGAACCTCCACAGATAATTGTAACGATTAGTCTTTAATTCCACTGTCCTCATATCACACATTTAATTAAGAAACAGGAAAACTACCTCACTGAATACATGGTCAGAAAGCACAAATGCAATACTGCCACGGGCCACCAGTTAAAAAACCCTCATCTACAATACAACAGTGACTATTATGAACACAACAGAATGAAATACCCTCTTCTTGGCTATGTATACATCTGCAGCAGTTGTTGAGGGAGGCGGAGAGAACTTTCCATTTATTTCCCCCCATCCAGAATTTACCACAGCTGAAATACATAATTATGTTTGTCACATCAACCAACACCTCGCATTCACACTTACAGTCTGCTCCGTAAAGAGCCTATTGGTTGTGTGTGTGTGTGTGTGTGTGTGTGCGTGCGTGCGTGCGTGCGTGCGTGCGTGCGTGCGTGCGTGTACATGCATTGCATACTGTATGTATGCATCTGTTTTCACAAGTGTGTACAGAAATTGCTGCTTAGTTGCTTTCCAGACAGCATTAAAGCCAGGCTACAACAAACTGCAGCTCAGTCTATTCTGCAACAACGCTGAAGAAGCTCAATTTAGGACAACGCATTGGACAACGTGAGTACAACATTTAAACGTAATTTAGAAATGTAGTACTTTATATTACAATCAGATTGTTAACATGTACGTGTCATTCTTTAAGATGTCTACACATATCCCCGTCAAGCCAGTCAGATCAAAGAGCGCGAGGTATGACAGAGGAGTCAGGGAGGAGAGACGGGAGGAGAATGGGACGATGGAGGCGAGCGTTGAGTACGTCAGTGAGAGAGCAGACAGCCTCGGAGACCAAGGCTCTGGCTCACAAGACCACGGTAAACAGTAAACGTGCAGCCTTTATTTGCAACTCTCTTCTCACACCATCACTACAGCAGCAGCGTGTTTATTTAAAGTAGTGGTTGGTTACCAATGGTGACAAAGGACACGGCACTATGTTGGACTTATGGCAATCGAAAAGAGACATTATGAATGGCCTATATGAATTATGCCTGTTCCTCCTTGTGTTTTATTTCTCCTCTCGTTTTATGATTTTAATTTAATTTAATGTTTTTAGGTGAATATGGGCTATATAAATGCAACATTTTACATCATTGTAGATCAGACCTACAATCTTTTTTTCTGCATAAATTGAAGATGAAGGCCATTGTATTCAACGTGAAATGAAACAATGAAGCAGATCACATTAAAGTTGAACTTTGTTGTACTACTATATCCTCCAGTTCTCCAGGGAGACATCCTCATCCAGAAAGGCATCCTCATCAACAAAGGCATCCTCAGAGCGACTGCAGTGTGTCTTGTGCTGCTGTGTTTTCTGCTGCTAGTGATAATCATAGGCATGGCCGTGCACTGTGAGTATCATGTGGCCAAAGGTCAAATTCATGCACTTACAACAATTAAATGAGACTTGTGCAGTGTTGCCAGATGGGAAATGTTAAATTATTGTATTGGAGGCACATTTTTGTATTTTAAAGAAAACTATCATATAGAGTAAAATAAATCACTCACTCCTCATGCATTGAAGGAAGCATGAGCTCAGTTTGGGGGCTCTCCCCAGGTTGGCAGAGGGAGAGCAGTGCCCAGGAGTACAGCTTAGGCAATTAGCACTGGGTGAAAAATGGGTTACAAAACCGTGGGGTAAAAGAATTAATAATAATAATAATAATAGTCATAATAGAAAGAAAATGAAGAAGTATAACAACTGTGATATGGTCGTGTTTTGTTCATTTGCAGATAATGCAGTCAATAAGCAGTTACAGGACAACTACAATAATGTGACCATGGACAGAGATCAGCTACAAACCAACTACGACAACCTGACCTTGGAAAGCAACCGCCTACAAACCAACTACAACAACTTGACCCTGGAGAGAAACCATTTCCACACCAGACTAAAGAACATGACTCTGGAGAGAAATCAATTACAAAGTGAAGTAACCCAGTTAAAGAGACAGACAGCAGGTGAGAGAGGTTACAGTACAACACTTTTTGAAAGATTATCAAATTAGTTTAAATTGTTGTCGTTGCAGTTATGATTACCGTCCAGTGGCTCCAGCCCATTACATCCTTGACTACTATTATCATTATAACTACTCAACATGTCAGTGCATTGAAAATGCATCAGTAATTATCCTGTTTTATGTTTAGACAAATCGTGTCCCAGTGGATGGAAGAAGTTTGGATGCAGCTGTTATTACAGATCTACTGAAAAGCAAACGTGGGAGGAAGGTAGAGAGCAATGTCTGAAGACAGGAGCAGATCTGGTGATCATTAACAGTCAAGAAGAACAGGTTAGTTCTTGTGTGTGTGTGTGTGTGTGTGTGTGTGTGTGTGTGTGTGTGTGTGTGTGTGTGTGTGTGTGTGTGTGTGTGTGTGTGTGTGTGTGTGTGTGTGTGTGCGTGATCGTGTACACTTGGTATAGAGTCACAGACATAGAGACAGACAGACGACACATTATTGTAGCTGGTCTGTAACTGTGAGTGAGTGAGTGAGTGAGTGAGTGAGTGAGTGAGTGAGTAAATGAGTGTTGTCTGGCCCAGCTAATCATGCTTCAATCATGTGCAATTGATCAGAAATTCATCAAAGGACTAACCCACGGGGACGGAGCATCATGGATTGGTCTGAAAAGGACCGAGGGCAACTGGACGTGGGTCGATGGAACATCAGTGATAACACAGTGAGACATTTTACAAGTTGTTCTGTTGTACAGTAGTTCTATCAAAGTCACTGTACTGTGAGTGACTGAGTGGATGTGTTTGAAAATACAATATGTTTATTCTGCACTGCAGGTACTGGGCCAGCGGATATCCTTATAACGATGAAGACAGGAACTGCACATACTACTGGCACAGGACAGGAGGATGGTACAATGTATTATGTTCATATGCAGGAGCCTGGCCCTCGATCTGTGAGAAGTGATGTTTCTCTCATTGATTAAACTGCAGCTTGGTTTTTAAACAGTAGAAATGAGTGGTGGATCTGAGGGAAAAACTCAAACTTTTAGGAAGTACAAACTGTTGTGTGTTGGTCTCAGATTGTTATCTCTTACTAGTTTGATTCTTGCCCAGGTACAGATTGGAGAGATGATCTGATTATAGTTTAGTAGGTTATATCTGTATTGTATGAGGCATCCGTCATTGCCTAATGGACTATCAGAGACTGAAACAATGTTTGTATATACAGTATATTTTACTTACTTTGGAATGTTGTTTGAATGAGGTTATTATCCTGCCTCAGGTGTTATAACCAACAGGGTAGCTACTCTCTAAAACTTGTGTCTTGTATTGAATTCTGTACCATTATTAGTATTGTATACACAACTAATGACAATGTAAAAAACATATTAACTGTGGTTTGCCAAACAAGCATAAAAAGAAAAAACAAGAAAAGAAAAAAGAAATGGTAAGGTATTAAAAGTATTATTGTTGTAGATTAATCATAAAGAAACATATTATTATTTATGATGATCAATACTGGAGCCCCCCAGGGTTGCGTACTGAGCCTCGTACATCCATGACAGTTGACATGTGGATACATACAGTATGGTTGTGTTCCTTCTGGGCCAGCCATGGCATCCTGACTCACAATAATGTGATGAACGGTCAATTAGAACCACTGTCAATTCCTCATAGGAATCTAAATTGAATCACACCAACCGTGTCTCTGATCAGCTCAGCCCCCCAGTAAGAGAGAGGGTTTCTCCCATTAATCAAACATAAACAAGGAAAGACATTAAAATAAAACAACATGATGCATCAATCCCCTCAACACATCCCCCATACGAATAACAACTAAATAATGAAACAAGACAACAATAAGACAGCAAACGTGTGTCTCACACACACGATCTGACCACCAGCTACTTCCATTTTAAAATTAAAGTTAAATATAAAAGTTGGGGGTGAAATGCAGGTTCTTCTTTGGCCTACTGGTAGGTGTGTAATAGTTTTGCACTGATTGGCCCAGCATGTATTGACCATATAGGCCTACATCATACATACATCAATAACTGTATATAACGTCACTAACTGTATTGTAATTGTCAGGTATAAAATCTTACTTGACAATAGCATTATTCAATAATGAGCAACTCTGTAGATTAAATAAGTGAAATTGGAAGTGGTGACACAAAGAAATGAGGAGACAAAACTGGAACAGCAGAACATTTAAGCTGATAAATGGGTGCTCTCGCCTCATCTCTCTCGCCCAGTCCGCACCAATGATTTGCAACGCAACCAGTTGCAAATTGCAAACACTTGCAACTTGCAACCACTTGCAACCCCCTGTAACAATTTGCAATATTGTCTCAAAATTGCACCTAATGGTTATGGGTCAATGCGGACTGCTGCAATTTCAAAACTGGTTGCAAAGTTGTCCATGAAAATTGTCCATCACAATGTAATGCCTTTGGCTGATACAACAAAAATACTATTTTGGAAATGCTTTAAGAGCTGATATCGCCTCTATTAAACACATTATGCGGCATGTTTGGTTCCTATAAATGCACATTCAATGTGCGTGTGTGCATCATGGTTGGCTCTGCATGGCTTTGGCTCCTGCAATGCATTTGTGTGCGTGTGCGTGTGCGTGCGTGTGTGTGTGGTGGGGTGAACACACTTCCCTTTATGTTAAAAATGTGGTTTGTCTTCTTTTCTTTTTTTAAATGTACATGTCACATCACTAAGCTACATCAGATGTTGGTTTATGAGACGCACTGTTCTGTGCTTGATGTGTCAAGTCACCGTGTTTGTTTAATCTCTTTGGTTGTAGTCATATAGAGTAACCTTTTCTTTTATCCCTTTCAATAAATGGTGTTTTTTACTTTTATGTGCTCTGGACTCACATTTGGACTCTGGACTCAAGACATTTTTTTTACATTTGATTAAAGTGTCAAATCACAACAAGTTGTCTCAAGACACTACAGTCCCACCCTGAGCGAGCAATTTTGTGACAGTGGCAACGGAAAACCCTTAACTGGAAGAAACGTCAGGCAGACCCAGGCTCTAGGATGGCCTTGACCGTGTTGAGGATAAAGAAAGAGAGAGAGAGAGAGAGAGAGAGAGAGAGAGAGAGAGAGAGAGAGAGAGAGAGATTCAAGCAAATACAAGTATTAGCAGTAACAATAATAGTAAATATAATAGTGTAAGATAGTATATAATAATAGCATAGTGGTAATATAAGAATGTTAAGATAATATACAGTATAGTTATATATAGTAGCAATCCACAGGCATACTCCATGGAGGCCCGGTCCGCAGTGTGCAGTCATAACTGTCTACTAATCTGCTGAGGGTCTGTATTGATGTCTACTCAACAGATATTTATGCCAAGCCAGACTTGACAAAGAAGGTGAGAAAGAGGGATGGAGACAGTGGAGGGAGGGGGGACACTGAGGACAGTGTAGAGTTGGAGGAGAGGAGAGAGAGAGAGGAGAGAGTGGTGGACATCTACCAGAGAGTGGAAGACAGTAGACCTGTGTCCGACACACAATCTGACCACCATGGACTTCCGTTGTAAGATTATATTAAATATCAAATGTGAAATAAAATGTAGGAGGTACTTCCTTCCTTGGCCTCCTGGTACGTGATTAATATAAACATGGTGCATCCTGGTTAGTTTCTATGGTTGCTTCTTTTCATATTTTGCTATTCATTTTTGTAGCAGTGGATGGCAGAGCACACCACAACTACAGTAATATAACAAAGACAATATATAGATATTTTTTCAGCCAAATAAAAACAATATACAACAATATAGTTATCGTTCTAATTATAGCGTTTGGTGAGACAGTGAAGGGCTCTTTGTAAACACATTTAAGTCCCTGCTTCTCAACACTGCAGGGGGGAAAACAATACTTTTCCAGCGAAGGCATACGTGATTCCCACTAGAGTTCTACAGTAGGCTACATGCTAGGATCTAGTAGGATGGCATCACTTTAATGTTTGATTACAGTGGCTTCAAAGCCTCAGAGAAAACAGTGGTCTAATACAGTGGTTCTCAACCACAGTTCTGCCATTTTCAGCTATGGAACCGAGTCAAACTAAATATGATTATTTTTGGAGGTACCAAGTTCAAATATTATTATTTTTTTTTATTTATTTTGGGGGGGGGGGGGGGGGGACTATGACAGATACATGCCTTATGACTCCATATCGCGCGCACACACACACACACACACACACACACACACACACACACACACACACACACACACACACACACACGCACACACACACACACAGCTAGACAGGGTGATTATAGTTCATTATTGCTATACTCTAATGTTGACAAGGAGTAGAGACGGCACCTAACAGTGACTCTTAATTTGCAACTCTAATTTGCTTCCTGCCAGACAGTGTGGACGTGTCGCTGCTTGCTCCCGCTTACGCTCGCTTATGCTTACATTCTTCTGCTGATACTGATGTTTTATTTTTCTTTTTTTCTTTGAGAAACTACAAATGGATCCTGGATACTTATAAAACCTCCGGGATTGTTTTTTTGCTGTACTGCAATATACTATTTTTTCACTTGGTGACTGGATACGTGGCATCTAGCTAACTAGCTATCAAGATGGCCGGCCCTACCATTTCAACAGGGGTTTATCAGAAACTGCTTCAGAGGATTGCAGTGCTTGAAACGGAAATATTCCAATTAAAACAAACCCGAAGACTGGATAAACCACTCGCCTGGAATTCCCTTGGTGAAAAGCCAAAGATGAAAGAACGGACGACAGGCAGAACGCCGTCCCAAAGCACTCCTATCACAGATGACTGGCCGGCATTACCCCGACACAGCGCTGCTTCGACCCCCCTTCATAAATGGACTACTGCCAAGGGGAAAAACACTGCTAAAAAGACAGTCCAATCTCCACAAACACCAAGTGTGCAGCTGGCTAATAGATTCATGCCACTGGCCGAGGACCAAAGATGCCCCTCCGATGACAGGGGTAGCATCTCCCCAAGCTGGCTAACAGAACAGCTGCTAGAAGCCCCCCGAAGTCCCCCTGTTGACAGAGAGAACGTCCCACCCAGCAGGGTAAGAACCACCTCAGTGACTGATCCTGACATTTTGATTGTGGGCGATGCTGCTTTAAAAGGTGTCAAAAGCAGAAGGAAGGCAAAAGTTATTTGTTTTCCCAAAGACACAGTCTCTGACATGAATGACAGAATTCTGGATCTTGTCAACAAACACCAAACGGTGAAAACCCTGATCCTACATACTGGCACATGTGACACAGAAGAAAAACAGTCAGAAATCTTAAAGGAGAATTTCAGGGCTCTATTCAACACATTGAGCTCCCTGAACAGTGACATAGAGCTATGGATCAGCGGCCCCCTCCCGCCTATGAAAGGCACAGACGAGAATTTCAGCAGATTGTTCTCTCTGAGCAAATGGCTTTTAGCTGCATGCACTGACAAAAATGTGCATTTTATTGACAACTTCAGTTTTTTCTTCGACAGAAGACACCTCTTCGCTGCACGGCAACTAAATAGGCAAGGTGTGAAGCTGTTTATGCAGAATGTTTTCCATGCTCTGACCTTGGCCGGAACACAACAATCCAAAACAACAGATTGTGATGAACAACTCTTATCTGCTACCCACGAAGAATCCATAACAAGAGACGGTGTTATGGTTACTGAATTGCCCCCCTCGGCCGAGGGGGGAACGGCCTTGGCGAACAGAGGAGATTTAAAAACAACAGTTACGGTTGTCCCTGCCCTCCCTGACGAGGAACTGATTATGGACGCCATCTCTGCCAAAGTGAATGCAGAGATGGGGTTACTCAGGGAAATGTTTGAAGAGGAGAGTAATGAAGAAGAGTTTTGTGGATTCTCTGCTTCAGCCGTGGCTGGCCCGAACCGTGAGCAAAGTGAACTGGCAACTGACAACGGAGAGTTGACAGAGGAAGAGGAGGGGGCTGGCACAACCGAACAGAGTGAACTGGTAACAGACAATGGAGAGTCGACAACCATGGACTCAGCCATGGCTGGCCCGAACCATGAGTCAACCAATGCCCCATCACCCCAATCCTCCTCTTTCTCCCTATCTCCAATGCCTCTTCTAGAATTCACGAATGGAATGAATGAACTCATTAACACTGCGATAAAAATGACCCCGGCCAGGCGCCCGGTCAAAGGCCCGGCGCCACAACCACCACAGGCCAAACGCCCGGCTCCACAACCACCATCCTTGAAAACGCCTGAAATTGACCCCGCCGTGCCCCAGAAATCTGTGGCCTGGGTGCTTTCGCCCCCACCCATCCCTCAACGACCACAACGACAGAAGACCCGTGCCTCCCAGCAGGACAATACGTTCAGCCGTTGATGTCAGCTGGGTCCGATATTTTTATACCCAGCAACTAACGTATCTGGACCCGAGGCTCCTCTAGGCGCTTTTATTAAGCAGGCTCACAACATTTCTACTGTAATTTCAAATAGAGTGTCCAGGACAAGCAGTGGCTCTGCTAATTTAGCTAATTTAACGTGCATTCCCTGTAGGGGCTATAGTACAGTAAAATGTCATAAAATAAACCTGGCACTTTTTAACATCAGGTCACTTTTAAACAAGCCATCCTCTGTAAATGATATAATCTGTGAAGAAAAATTAGATATCATTTTTTTAACGGAGACATGGCTGGGCACAGATGGAGCTGTTGCACTTGCATTCGCCTGTCCACCAAACTATCATTTTATTCAATCAGTGCGCAAAGGAAAAAGAGGCGGAGGCTTGGCATACATTTTCTCTGATATTTTTAAATTCAAGCCCCTGTATTTTGGAAGTTTTTCATCCTTTGAATATCAAGCTAACTTATTTGAGAGTCAATCCTCTGTTCTAATGATTACGATATATCGCCCACCAAAATGTAGCAAAGCCTTATTTCTTACAGAAATATCAGAACTTCTATCTATCTGTTCCACGGACTATGAGAGAACCCTTATTGCTGGCGATACAAATCTACATGTGGACATTGTTACAGATCTTACGGCTATGAGTTTTGTACAATTATTGCATTCTCTTGATTTTGTTCAGCATGTTACCGGGCCTACCCACAATCAAGGCCACACTCTTGATCTCGTGATCTCTAAAGGGCTAAATATTTCTATGGACAGAATCATCGCTAAGCCTGATCTATCAGATCACTATTTACTGTGTTTTAATATGACTGTCTCTGATTTAGAAAGAAATAATAGAGAATATACTATAAAAAGGAGATTTTTCGGATCTTCTTCAGCAGAAGAGTTTGCTTGCCATTTTGCATGTTCACCCCCTCTTCCTGATATTCCCTCAGTAAATGATATGGTTCAACGTTTTAATCTTAAATTAGAGTCAGCTCTGGATATAGTAGCTCCTATGAAAACTAAAAAGAAACTTAACTCCAAAGCGACACCCTGGATAAACGATCATATACGTTCACTCAAAAAACAATGCCGCAGAGCAGAGCGAGCTTGGAGAAAAAATAAACTAACTATCCACCTACAGATTTTTAAGTCTTCAACAGCCGCCTACAATAAAGCCATGCGTCTGGCTAGGCAGGCCTATTTTTCCGGAATTATTAATGAC
Organism: Nannobrachium achirus; assembly: GCF_963921795.1. Lineage (NCBI taxonomy): Eukaryota > Metazoa > Chordata > Actinopteri > Myctophiformes > Myctophidae > Nannobrachium > Nannobrachium achirus. The sequence goes on along the minus strand of NC_137823.1, from coordinate 21,148,654 downwards.
AATAAGAACAATGCTAGGGTCTTATTCTCTACCATTGAACGCCTTTTAAACCCTCCCCAGTCCTACAAGCAGTCACTCCCTGCCTCTAAAGCAAAGTGTAATGAGTTTGCATCCTTCTTTGACAACAAAATTGAGAACATTCAAGCTGGTATTCTGAATAATACTGTCACAAATGCAAATGCGGTTAATGGTGCCATGTGTAAAAGTGTCGATAAATCTAGGGGGAGCCTAGTATCATTTTGTGCAATTGATGAAGAGGAACTTCGTAAAACCATATCGCAAATGACATCGTCTTCTTGCTCGCTGGATGCAATACCCACGCCGTTTCTCAAAGAGGTTGTAGACTGTGTTATTGAAGATATCCTAAAAATAGTAAATAGCTCTATACAATCAGGTGTCTTTCCAGACTCACTGAAAACGGCTGTAGTTAAACCCTTACTCAAGAAACCCAACCTTGACCCGTCCGTGCTGGGTAATTATAGACCCATCTCTAATTTACCTTTTCTGGGCAAGGTCCTAGAAAAAATTATCGTTCATCAATTGGATGTGTTTCTGCAGAACAATAAGGTGCACAACAAATTCCAATCCGGCTTCAGGAAAGGACACAGCACAGAAACTGCACTTTTAAAAGTTATTAATGATCTTAGGGTGGCTGCTGACAACAAAGATGTGTCCGTTCTCCTACTGCTGGACCTAACGGTGGCTTTTGACACAATTGACCATACAATTCTAATACAACGTCTCGAACACTGGGTAGGACTGTCAGGGACAGCTCTGTCCTGGTTTTACTCTTACCTAACAGGCAGAAGCTACTTTGTTAATCTAGCTGACTTTGAGTCAAACAAACACAACATCTGCTCTGGTATTCCACAGGGCTCGATTCTTGGTCCTTTACTATTCTCCCTCTATATACTGCCGCTGGGAGAACTTATTTCCGCTCACGGTGTGAATTTCCATTTCTATGCTGATGACACCCAGTTGTACCTTTCGGTGGCTCCGGATGACCCCTGTGCCCTAGACCCATTGCTGACGTGCGTGTCTAGCATAAAATGCTGGATGAGTGAGAACTTTCTCAAGCTAAATGAGGACAAGACAGAAGTTCTCATAATCGGTTCTACTGCCCAAAGAGAATCAATAATAAGTAGACTTGGTAACCTGGCTAAAGAAACTAACACCTCTGTAAAGAACCTGGGGGTGATCATTGATGCTGAATTAAATTTTAATACACACATTAATCATGTCACGAAGATTGCCTTCTTTCACCTTAGAAATATTGCACGAATTCGATCTTATCTGTCGCTGAACGATGCAAAAACGCTGATCCACGCTTTCGTTTTCTCTCGGCTGGATTACTGCAACGCACTTCTCTCTGGTCTGCCAAAGAAAACAACTGACAGACTACAACTTGTTCAAAATGCGGCAGCCAGAGTTTTAACTAAAACTAAGATAAGAGAACATATTACTCCAGTCTTAGCGTCGCTACACTGGCTCCCGGTTGTTTTTAGGATTGATTTTAAAATACTTTTACTTGTTTATAAAGCTCTAAATGGTCTGGCACCTTCGTACCTCTATGACTGCCTGCATAGATATGTTCCAACCCGCCCACTCAGGTCCTCTAGTGCAGACCTACTTGAGGCGCCAACAATGACATATAAAAAATATGGTGAAGCAGCTTTCTGCTTCTACGGACCGACAGCTTGGAATAAACTCCCACTACACCTAAGACAGGCATCCTCTGTGGATAGCTTTAAAGCACAGCTCAAGACCTATTTCTTTACTCTTGCTTTTAGCTAAATGTTTAAATCCCTGTGCTGCTAATTGACGTCCGCACTGTTCTGAAATTGTTATTTCTCTGCTTAATTGTAATCATTTTAATTATTTGTTTTTATTCTGTATTTTTTTATTTGTATTTTTTATTTGTATTTTATTTTTTCTCTGTTAAGCACTTGTGCTTCATTTTCTGCTCTGTAAGCGCTTTGAGCTGCATTTCATGTCATGAAAGGTGCTATACAAATAAAGTTTTATTATTATTATTATTAATAGACATTTCCATATGAGTTGCAAAGATCTTCAACAGTAACACCTAGACCTAGTATTTGGTACGTGTAAACATTCAATAAGAACCAAGTTCTACATAAGAAGTGTGTGTGTGTGTGCGTGCGTGCGTGCGTGCCTGCCTGCCTGCCTGCCTGCCTGCCTGCGTGCGTGCGTGTGTGTGTGTGTGCGTCCAGGTGTCAATTAACCATGCATGCATGTGATCCATGACATCATTATAGTGATTATAGTAGTATTATAAACCTGAATGTACAGTATTGGAGAAAATTAATTATGGTTCAATCATGTACAAATGAATAGGACTTCATCAATGGATTGAGCCAGAATACATCCCCATGGATTGGTCTGAAAATGACTGAGGGCAATTGGATGTGGGTCGATGAAACAGCGCTGATAACACAGTGAGACATTTTTACACGTTTTAATATTGTAATTCTAACAAAGTCACTGTATGTCAGTGACTGAGTGGATGTGGTTAAATATACATGCTGTTGTTTATTCTGCAGGTACTGGGCCAGTACATATCCTACTAATGCATATAGCTGGAACTGTGCTTACCGACACTACAAGGATATAGGATGGTATAATGGTGAATGTTCATCTAGAAGGACCTGGATCTGTGAGAAGTGATGTTTCTTAACTTCACAGATAAAACTGCAACTTAGTGTTGTGCTTTGTGGCGTTAATCAACTGGGTTGATTACCCAGGGTTGATTTTGTCGACTAAAACTATGACGAAAAAAAATCGTCGACTACCTTTTTTCATTGACAAAAACTAAACTAAACAAAAACTAAGCTATGATGACTAAAATAAGACTAAATATATTGTCAGTTTCGTCAACAAATAAAAAATAAAATGTTAGGGTGCTCGCTGTGACGTGTTGTGAGCTTGTAGATCGGCTTGTAGAGCTTGTACGTAGATCGGCTATTTTCAGCATGCAACAGAAAGAAAGAAATCAGGCATTATAACGCCATCAAGGCCCGCCAAAATACATTTTAGTCGACTAAATCAACTGTAGATTTAGTTGACTAAAATCTTATGGTATTTAGTCGACGAAAACTAGACTAAAAGTAAGACATTTCAGATGACTGTAATTTTATAAAAAAAAAACTATGACTAAAGCAAAATTTGCTGTCAAATTTAACACAGTTGTACCAACGATCACATTAATATAAACAACCAACTATTATAGCTTAGCATGGTTATGCATTTAGCTTTAAAGGGAGATGAAACCCTAGGCTGGTTTAATAGATTGTTTTCTGGTTCAGGTTAAAACCTACAGCAGGGTAAAAACTTGCTAGAAGACTGACCTTATAGTATGCCAAGCAACACAGCTGCATAATCAAATGAAAAATGGGTGTGTTTGATTTATATATGTACTATCATCTATGCTTGTACAATGGGACACCATTCACACGCATTCTTCCTATCTAGTTATTTTTATTATTCCTCTTTAAAGACAGTTATTACAACATCAATTTGGAAGTGATGAAATGATGTGGTTATTTTAAGTTGTATTGTAACCCATGTTTTTATGAACTTGTACACTGAGCAGTGAAAACATTTAATAAAACTTTACTTGACAATAACGTTATTCAACTCTTTTTCATTAATAATTCTACTGACATATGGATAAATATTCTTAATAGCCTACTCTATAAGTAGTTAAATGTTGTAGGAACGGATGTATTCTTATGAGCTATTGGACAGGACAGACTAAAATACTCTCAAAGTTTAAAGGACTTATTGTATGTTGTCTTGTTACTTCCCCCCCAGTGGTGTTCAGAAAAAGAAAGAAAAAAAGCGTGGGAGATCATTTCATTCACTGGTTTACTGATGAAATGGTTAATTCATTGCATTGTCTGAAGGAAGCCAAACCAAAATAAGTTTTAATCTTACAGTATATACCTGTACACAAGATGTCACAATAAAGTACAACCTTGAAACTTGAAAGTACACTATAGTGCGGTATGCTATGTATTCCCTAACCCGGATTTTTGCTGTTTTGGCTTCTATAGGGAAGAAACTATCAGAAAATGACGGGGTTCAAATTTTCAGACCCCTCCCTCATTTCCTGGGGGCGGGTCACTTCAGTTTTGGCCCTATTCGGCTATGTATCCCCAATTTTCCATAGGCTTTTTTGCTGACTTGAAGTAAGACATCCAAAAATGCTGTTCCGTCCAGTGATTTGCATATTAGCCCTGGATAAACACACATACCCATTTCTAGACAGCTGACAGGGTGATTGTAGTTGACAAGGTTGTACCCAACGTTCCATCTGCAGGGGTCTATAGTGCATTGAAAAAGGGAAAGACACTAGTTCTCAGCTGACGTGGACAATAAACTACAGTCCGAACAACCTATTTAGTCCATATTGCTGCACATATGTAGGCGGGGCCAATGATAACCAATAAACAAGTAAACTGGAGGACAGGTGTCACATTGTTGATGACCTAACATCACATGTAATCAGAGCAGGATCCTAAGGGCCCAAAGGTGATGGGGTTCTATAAAATTGGCCCGACTTACTGTACAGTACACCCACTGTTCAATTGCCTAGTCTTGAATGTCAGTGTCTGAACCAAAATAAAGGCCCACATACAGAGGCACCTTTTATGAACATGCAGGCAAAGTAGACAAGGTCTCATATCATACTCTCATTAAGGTCGCAAGGTCGCTTTAAGGCTCCATGAGTAGGAATCATTCTAGTCAGTCAGAAGGACTTGTGACCCCATGGGATTTTTTTTGACAGTCTCATGAATCGTCATCTGATCATGAAAGGCTAAAGCCCAGTCCACACCAATGATTCACAACGCAACTAAAATTGCAACCACTTGCAACCACCTGTAGCAACTTACAACATTATCCCAAAATTGCGCCTAATGGTTACCGCTCAATTCAATTTCTTACAACTGTTTGCAAGTTGCAGCTGGTACTTTTGTCATCCTTCCATAAGCCATATCTATTGGCGAAGTAATTACTTTTCCCTTGACAACGTCTATCGCAATGGTAGTATGTCTTTTTGGAAATACTTTAAGAGATGATATCGCCTCAGTTAAAGAAATGATGCGTTACTGTATGTGTTTGTTTTCTATAAATGCAAATAGACAGTTGTGTAGAAACAGAGAGTGTGCTCATTCAACATGCATGCATCATGTACAGTAGGTTGGCTCTGGCTATGGCCTACGATGCATTGGGTGTGCCTTTGTGTGTGTGTGTGTGTGTGTGTGTGTGTGTGTGTGTGTGTGTGTGTGTGTGTGTGTGTGCGTGCGTGCGTGCGTGCGTGCGTGCGTGCGTGCGTGCGTGCGTGCGGGCAGGCTCAGGGTCCATAGACTATGACCAACACACTTTATCTCTTCCTCTTATGTTAAATATGTGGTTTGTCTTCTTTTGAAGAAAGAGTATTTCGACATAAAGTTGTCAAACTTCCTTATCTTGCCTTCTGTGGTTACTGTGCTCTGCATGGTCGATGTCATCACACGTGTGTGTGTGTGTGTGTGTGTGTGTGTGTGTGTGTGTGTGTGTGTGTGTGTGTGTGTGTGTGTGTGTGTGTGTGTGTGTGTGTGTGTGTGTGTGTGTGTGTGGGTGGGTTGGTGCCTGAGAAAATACGTTTTGTACTTTCTCAGGCACCTTAAAGCTGCCACATTGTGCCAAACCAGACACTGGCAGGTATGGTCATATTTAGCTAAACCAGTATCATTATGGTTATCTAGTTCATGTAATGAGTTTGATACAGCTAATCATTACAGGATCGGCAAATACACAGTTACTTTTCAAACCTCTCTTACTTAAAGGGGAAGACCACCCATTTTCAATATTGAACTATGTCATTAATATACCTTAGAGGAGTTGTGTGGAAATAGAAAGAAAGTTCCCCCCCTTCTGTGTTGCCTAGAACTGGAGGATTGATTTTGGGGTTTGCATTGTAAAGTACAATGTGTGATGTCATCAAGTTGTACTTTACAATACAAACCCCAAAATCAAACCTCCAGTTTTAGGCAACACAGAAGGGGGGGAACTTTTTTTCTATTTCCACACAACTCCTCTAAGGTAATTAATGACATAGTTCAATATTGAAAATGGGTGGTCTTCCCCTTTAACATGTCTACAATTATTTATGCCAAGCCAGACTTGACAAAGAAGGTGAGAAAGCTTGGGATGGAGACAGAGGACGGTATAATGACAGATACAGAGATCTCCATATACGGGCATAAAATGGATGCAGACAGACAGATACAGATATCTCCATATATGGGCACTAATGCACACAGGCAAACAGATCCAGGTCAAAGCGGGTCCATGACAACAGGTATAAAGGGGTTCGCATTAAAGGGTGGGACATTCATTCCCGATTTACATCGTTCCCGAGTAGGCCGGTCCCAGACTAGACGCTCGGCCGAAGTGCTGTACGAATTCCTGTACACTGGTCAGTCATATTGCTGCTCATAGGTAGGCCTAATTACAACCAAACACTTTTGTAAAAGATGTGGTTTGTCCTTTTTTTTTTATATATACAACCCTATTTGAAGAAAGAAAGGTGTATTGGGGGGGGGGGGGGGGGGGGTAGTTTTATGTGCTATGGACTCACATTTGGTCAAATATTTAAGTGACGCAATAGTCTGAAAAGTTTGTCAGGAAAATGTCCTTATTTCGCCTTCTGTGGTCACTGTGCTCTGCATGGTCAGAGAATAAATTACTCACGAGCTGTCAGATTGACCCATCAAATGACGTCACAGGCTAAGTCCCGCCCCTTTTCTATTCTGACAGTTCACCGGAAGTCCCGCCCTCTCTCGATCCCGCTTTTTTTAACAGTCTGCATTTCAGGCGGGAATATTTGAAATAGTGAAAAAGAGCGGTAAGATTTGAAATAGGGAAAAAGAGCGGTAAGATTTGAAATAGTGAAAAAGAGCGGGGGGTGGAACATGGTGTACATGGAGCATAGAGTATCTGGAACATGTAAGGGTAGATGGAACCGGGAGTATATAAAGCTAGCACGCGTAGAATGCTATATGGGAGAAAATGGCTCAATCTAAGAAGATGAATCTAGATGATGCAGAGCGTACATGGGTGTTGTCAGACAGTAGTCCTATAGCCAACCAATTACGAGTGCATTTCAACGAGGCGCGTCGTTGTAAATGTACAATCTCTACCGTGGAGACTAAGGAGAGAGCAAGGGGCCGATTGCTTGCTTTGCGTCAGATTGAAATTGATGAGAGAAATTTTCGTTTCTTTCGGGATGCCTGTTGTAGGTTTATTAATTACCTGACTAAAAGTCCCTTTGGTGCTGACTACCCCTGCGAGCCTATAGTCGGTGAATGCGGTGATGGAGTCACGTCGTATCTGATTGACTGTAGTAGAGACTTGACATGGTTTCTGATACGAATATGTGTAAATACACGTAGGATCCCTGGAGCGGAGCCTATGCCTGGGAATGCAGTGGAAAAAGAGTTTTATTTCCCAATCAGATTGGCTTTGAAGATGTCCGACATCTCAATTTTTCAAGAACTGTTGTTGCATATCCAATCAGTGTTCTACAGATGTGGTGTTGAACGCCGCCAGATGCTGCTGCATCTGCGGGAAAGCGGGAAAAATATTTGAACGTTAAAAAGTCTCCTCCTCCCCCTTATCTTCTTAAGCCACTCCTCCAGGGCGGGTACTTTTTCTTTAAATACAAGAAGACAGGAGACAGAAACTGAGACAGAAACTGAGAGGTTGGGAGAGAGCCTTACAGGTTTAACACATTTAAACATACTCTGCTTAAATAAGAACAAAGATGGCGCCTACCGGTCTGATCTACCGTGGTGACGATAAGAAGATATGGCAGTTGGAGAGGTCCCGAAGACTGATATGCTCTTACATGAAGTTCTATCATAGATCTCCATGGGTTACCCTGCAGACCCTAGAAGCCGGCGAGAGCATGTTTGAGGAAAACATGACAGAGATGCGTGTGTATGCTACAGAATTTGAAGAGTTGAAGAATGCTATCCTGGAGTTTTGCGATTACATGGAGTCTGCGCGTGTGGTTCAGAAGTCTGACTACATGCCGAGTCAATTTGTGGAGACAGACCCCGAGGCACCAGCTCGTGTGAGGGGTTCACCTGCCTTCCTTGTGGATTGTTCCAGATCACTTAAATGGCTGTTGGTGAGATTTAGGAAGGATACTGCTGATTCAGAGCGTATCCCTAAAACTGTCATGGAAAAAGAAAAGTCATACCCAATACATCTGGCGTTCCATGCGGACGATATCTGGATTGTACGTCTGCTCATGAAAGAGCTGGATAGATATTTCAACTACCAGAGAGAGCAAGTCCGGAAAATGATTCTGCTCGAGAAACGTTTCACAGAGGGGCATCTTGGAGATGAAGCAATTTTTGAAGAGCTGGATGCTGCTCCAACTCCAAAGCGAGCACGCCGGGTCCCCCTCAGAACTCTGAGAAATGCCGCGGTCAAAGGTAGTGTGGAACTTGATAATGGGGGGTTGACCAGCCAGACTGAATCGTAATCAAGGTCATTTAAAATCCACCCCCACATTTTTTATTGCAACGCCCTCTCGACTCTAGACCCCGCCTCTTTTCTTTCGCAGTTGTATATAAGAGAGACCGCAATCTAATAAGTAAGCAAGCATTCAATCTTTTCATCATGGAGAAGCCAAGTCTGATCAGTGAGGAGACCTGCCTGGAAGGACCTGTGGGAGAGAGCCAGCAGTACACCACGCTGGGGTCAGCTGATTCATTCAGCCCTGCCGACCTACCGTTGTACGACCCCGGCCTCCTTTTCTACCAACGATGTGGATATGGCGGATCGCTCCCTTCTCCTATTCTCCGTTCTGAACCCGATGACCGGTTCTTCAACCCTGTTTATAAATCCATCCCTGCTCCAGTGAACGCTGACCTGGATCATCCTGAAGGCATTCTTACCCCATCTTTCCTCGATACAATAAAGGCGGGCATTGCTACACTTCTGCCAATTGTGCTAGGAGAGCAGATGAAGGAGGATTGCTATGGTTGTATAACCGACCACCCCAGTCAGACCCAGCATGAGTGTCTCTACCCACTGCCGGCTTATTACTTTTACAACAAGTTTACGGTCCTGATGAAAAAACTATATACTGACCGTTTTATCCCTGGACTCATGCGCCTTCTAGAAAGCAGGGGTTTTTTGACTTCTGAAAGCCGTGTTCGGGGAGTGTGCGAGGGCCTTCTTTACGAACTAAAGAATTCCGTTGATATTCAAGAAAGGATCAATGAGATCCTGGCTGAGTTGGTCGGTGAGGACCTGGTGAAGAAAGATGAGATGAGCAACTTTGTCAGCTTCTGGATGTACACCCCTGCCACAGTTGAGGAAGAAGAAGAAGAAGAAGCAAGAGAACAATCAGATTCTGAGAACTGTTAAGACTATGGGGAACAGCATGTCAATATTTACCCGATATATTTTTAGGGGTTTTCTAAGGTGTCAGATCAATTCAATATTAAAATGTCTAATCGCTAATAAACTCAATGAGAGATCTCTCTATGTAGCACCATGTAATATCAACTCTGAACGTATAACACAGTTTGAAAAGGTTATAATGCATGTGAGAGAGAGAGCTGTATTACACCCATGGGATCATATGGTTGTAAATCTATCAGATACAGCTGATTTTGAAAAATCTGTATGCATGATTTTGAACGATTTAATCATCTTTCCTGCTTTTCAAATATCACATCTTTTTTGTTTCTATACCTTGTTAATCGATTCAATTGTTTATAAGTTGAACCAGCATCAAACAGTGGATGTTGATCATATACTCGATGTAGCGCACTCATATATTATTGACCGCAAGGGTGTTGGTATTTTATTCTGTATTCTACCGCTATTGTAATGTGCTTTTGTTGAAACAGATAATAAAACATATATTCTGTCTGATAGAATAACATGGTATACGGTGTCGTTATTATCACCACATGCTGACTCGCATGTGAATATATATATATAGACAAATGAAATTAGCTGCCACATCAGAACATTGATGCCATGGCTTCAAAGAAGGAACAGCATGTAATGAAGAGGATCTACTACGATCCTTCACATGAGGGGTCTTTTGGTGGGATTGAAAAGTTGAAAAAAGCAGTCCTAGAAGAAACAGGAAAAAAACCTAAAGCAGCACATGTTGAAGACTTTTTATCTGCTCAGGATGCTTATACATTACATAGACCAGCTAGAAAAGCATTTCTTAGAAATCGTGTGTTTGCTCCAAGAGGTCTCTATCAATTTCAAGCTGATTTGTGTGATATGACAAGCTTATCTAAGCATAATGATAACATGAAATTTCTGCTAACGGTGATAGATGTATTCACTAAAAAAGCATATGTCAGGGCTTTAAAAAATAAGACTGGGGGTGAAGTGACACGTGCCTTTACATCAGTTCTGGAGGAAGGGGGAATACCTCTCAAGATCCAGACAGACCAGGGTGGCGAGTTCTTTAATAAACATTTTGATAAGTTAATGAAAAAACATAAAATTATACACTTTGCAACAGGAAGTAACCTAAAGGCCTCCGTGATTGAACGATTTAATAAGACTTTAAAATCTAAGATGTTTCGTTACTTCACAGCAATGAATACAAGGCGTTATATAGATGTACTCGAAGATTTAGTTCATAGCTACAATAACACTTTCCACTCCAGTATAAAAATGAGACCCAATGAGGTTACACTGATGAAAACCCAACAGGTGTTTGAGAATTTATATGGGGATATGCCAATAAAGAATATATTACCCAAATTCAAATTCAAAGAAGGTGATATAGTGCGTATTTCAAAATACAGAGCTGTGTTTGATAAGATGTATGAGAAATCCTTCACAGACGAATTTTTCATTGTTAACGAATGCATACCAAGGGAGCCAGTAGTCTATACATTAAGAGATATTAAAAATTCAATCATCAAGGGGACCTTCTATGAGAAGGAGCTACAGAAGGTTAAAATTTCTCCGGGTGAAATTTTCCAGATAGAACAAATCTTAGACCAGAAAATAAAAAACGGTCAAAAGATGGTTTTAGTACGTTGGCTCGGATGGCCGTCACGCTTTGACACATGGATAGCATCTAAAGACGTCATAGATCTGGAGAAGAAGAAGAAGAAGAAGACATCTATAAAGAAAAAAGACATGCAGAGCTAACCATCATTCTTTATGGAAAACCGGCATTTTCAACATCTAGCGTTCTATTTGTGAAGGAGTGAACCCTTAGAAGGATGGAGGACCGTAAATCTTTCTATCTGACACTGCCCTCGAATGCCTGTCATAACATTTTCCCGGACAACACTAGTTCTGATTATAGTATAACTTTGTCTCAGCCAATTGATCTGAAAGGACCATATGAAGTAGCGTTAGCCGAAATTATGTACTGTCATACATGGAATAATATTGTGAGTCTCGAAGACACTTACGACGTTATCGATCATTCAAGACCAACTCTACCCCCTATTTATCAAAAGATTAAAACTGGACATTATGACAACATACCCATGTTGGTAAAAGAAATGAATTTAATGTTTCAGATGGCGAAGTTGAATATACAGATTCAGTATAATCCTATCCTTAAAAAGGTAATTGTGAATGCATCCGATAAATATTCTTTGAGACTGCGGGGTCCGATGGCATACATGTTGGGGTTCAAACCCGGTGTATTCGTTCAACTTAAAACAGAATACATACCGGAGCATCCGTGTGACATATATGCAGGCCAATATTGCTTCTACGTTTATAGCAATATCTGTGATATTACCCCCATCGGTGATTTCCAATCACCTCTTCTGCGAATAGTTCAAAAGCGAGGGTCTTATGGCGACCCCGTCATTATATCATACAATAAGCTACACTACGTTCCTGTAAACAAGCAGATCCTGGACACCGTTAAAATTGAAATAAAAAGCGATTTGAACAAGTTGATCCCCTTCGCATACGGGAAGACCATTTGTAAACTTCATCTCAGGCCTGCGACAAACTCGATTCTGTGATTTTGGGGGAAGGAGAAGAAAGAATAATGGATCAGCAACGGTTTATTTCATATTACACAAACCAGGCCACGGGGCAGCTTGGCCATGGTCTCCATGGCTTCGTCGGGACTCCTATGATGTATGGGAGGGGCATAGGCTCGATGCTCAGTAGGGCTTTCAGATACGTATTACCATTTCTTAAACGGGGAGCAACTCTAGCAAAGCCTCATTTATCTACAGCTGCGAAAGGAATCGCTTCGGATGTCGTGTCAGCTGTGACCACCCGTCTGATGAAAGGTCCGGAAAAAAAGCAAGACGGCTCAGGGATAGGGTTCATTCATCTATCTCGTAGAAAGCGGAAGAGATCTCTGTCAGCTCTACCCCGGGTCGTACATAAAAAGGCTAAACGCAGAAAGACTGCTTCACACTCTCGACGCCGACCGCGTAAAGGACAAGGAAAACAACGCGGTCAAGGACAAAATATATTTTAAACAACGCGGGCAAGGAAAAAAATATATAACAAATCAAGATGTCTATCTCTCAGATGGTATCAGCAGAGATCACAAAATCAGAGTTAGATCTTTTCAGACGACCTATGATCCAAATGTCAATCGAGGATACGAATTATGTAGAGATCACACCCTTAAATGCTATCAGTGATCAGGAGGTTCTGGAGTTTATGATTCCTGGTAGTGGTGACCGGTATCTCGATCTAAACTCAACATTGCTCTATCTACGGCTAAAAATTGTTAACAGGGATGGAAGTAGTCTTAAGCCTGAGGACGGAGTGGGGATCATAAATTACCCGCTTAACACCATGTTCTCGCAAGTAGATGTAAGTCTAAACGACGTACTAGTAAGTTCCTCCTCGGCTACCCATCCATATAGATCGATAATTGAAACTCTATTGAATTTTTCGCCTGCCACCCTTAAGAGTCAATTCACAGCGGGGTTATGGTATAAAGATGAAAAAGATATGGATTCAATTGTTGTCACAGAAGATGGACCGAACCCTGGACTCGTTAAACGGGCTACGTTCTGTCAAGAGTCGAAGGAATTTACCGTAATGGGGCCTCTGCATTCTGATATATTTTTCTCAGAGAGGCTTTTGCTCAACAATGTGGATGTACGTCTGAAACTTGTAAAAGCCAAAAGTGCATTTACACTGATGTGCCCCTACGATAAAACCTATGAAATAAAAATCGTTTCAGCCAGCATCTTTGCAAAGAAGGTCGAAGTTGCTCCACCTGTCATGCTAGGGCATTCAGCGGCCCTCATGAAATCTAACGCTCTGTACCCTATAAGCCGTGTAGCTGTTAAAAATTATACACTTCCGGCTCAGGCAAGAGTTTGTTCACAAGACAATTTATTTCTTGGACGTCTTCCTAAATATCTAGTAATAGGATTAGTGGACCATGCAGCATTCGTAGGCGCACGCAACCGGAACCCGTTCAGGTAAATGTTTTTTGTTTTATTTTTTATTTATGTATTGTTTTTATTATTATTAATATTTACAGATGATGTATATAAAAATAACTTTGACAGTTTACAACATTTTGACCATGACTTTGTACCGCTCAGGGTAGATTTAAAAAAAATAATAAAAAAAAATAAAATAAAAAAAAAAGATATTTTATTTTTATTTATTTATTTGCTGCAGCTTCCACCACTACGATTTGGAGTATATGGCGCTCCAGGTGAATGGACGCTTGGTGCCCAGCAGACCTTTTAAACCACATTTCCCTAATTCAGAAACAACAAGGGAATTCTTTAATCTCTTCCTGGCTACAAACAGACATATGAAAGATGCCCCACTCTGCATTGACCGTGAAGATTTCGGAAACGGATACTCACTGTTTGTTCTAAATCTATCCAGGGATGATGAGCTCGATAGTGAGGCTATTTCTGCTAGTGTTGATGGCACTTGTCGTTTAGACTTACAGTTCAGAACCGCCTTACCACGCACTGTTAGTTTAATTGTCTATTCATGCTACGATAGCGTTATACAGATTAACCATAGGAGGAACGTGTTACTGGAGTTCTAAAGACTGGAGAAAAAAGAAGAAGAAGGAGGGCGAGAAAGAGCATGATGAACAACTATCAAATCGAGGCTATTTTAGCCCCTATTTTAGGGGATGCTTTTGGTGGTGTTTGGCCTTGTGACTTACTACCATCTAAAATTGATAAGCGGCCTATGTATCTAGTCGTCAACACGGATCCTAAAGATAAGCCGGGTCAACATTGGGTAGGAATAGTTCTGGAAGTTGAAGTTGGGAAGGCATCCTTCTTTGACTCCTATGGACATGGCCCCGCTGCTTCTTTCTACCCCACGAGTTTTACCACCTTCCTATCACGTCATGCATACGAGATAAGATACAACAGACATCAAGTGCAAGATGATTTTTCAAGCACCTGTGGTGCTCACGTTATATACTACATCTGTCAGCGATTTAAAGGCCTGTCTTTGCAAGAGACTATGAGACTCTATTCTGATAATCTACGAAAAAATGACATTCTAGTGACACGCTTTGTGAAAAAATTCAAGCGGTGTATTACACGCTTAAGCTCTGTTAAAACCTATACTCAGAATGCCTGCACATTAAAGCTATTTAACGAATGTCATGACTGTGTGAAATAAATACATTATACTCTTATTTTACCAATAAAGAATAATTTTATTGACAATCATATATGGTGTACGTGGTTATTATTTTAAATCATATAAATGGTGTACATGAATAATATGGAATAATATATATTTTTTAATTAGTGAACCGTAGCCATTGTTCTGGTCCCGGAGAATGCGGTGAAGCCCATAGTCGATATTCATGCATAGAGTCGGTAGAAGGTGTTTCAAAAACAGAGTTTACATCCAGGGGCGTTAAACCTGCAGCACCAGCGTCAGATGGATAGGCTGACTGCACGGTTCGCCGGCGGCTAGTTTTCTTTTTTCTAGGTCTAGCTCTCTCTGTAAATGGTCCTGGTGAAGGTGTTGTGGGCCCTATGAAATCCTTCTGTTCTTGTATCTGTTTGCGGACGTGGACGTTGGATATGCTTGTAAGAGGGATATTTAATTCCGAAATTATATTTAGAAAGGCATCCCAACCTGTAGGCAAATTATCGCTTCGCGATCTCTGTTGCGATAAAGTTTTCATTAAATCCAAAATGTGGGATCCTTTAATAGGGTTTCCTTTTATGATGACTTCTCCGGAAGGATTCCATTTGACATCACCATCTTGAAGCTTTTGTAAAATGTAGCCAGCGTTTTTCTTACTTCGTGGGGCAATCTGTTGCAAGATTTCTTCACTGCTTTCATCCTGACGGGTTTGACTCTGTTGAGGAACACTCTCATCGCTTTGTGTCTCATTGACTCCATCTGGGGATGTTGCGCCCCGTTGTGAAGGTAATTTCAAACCTATTTCACGATCATCATGCTCCCCACTTCGAATAAGTGCAAGTAATTTCTGCAGTAGTATGTTATACCGTTTGGCTTTATCATATGAGCTGAGACCGGGTTGATTCAAAATACCCCGCATTTTGTCTTCCAGGTTATGTTGGGCTGTTACACCGATGCTTTCTGATTGTGAGTTCTTCTGGATTAAATTGTTCAGCTGTTGAGCCGAGACCATGAACATTTTGTTAAAACTGGTCATGATTTCCGACTAGCAATAAGACTTGTGATGAATGGTATGGCGATTGAGAGTAGGGGCAGAATGAACCCTCCTGACTGTCTTACAGCTTTGCGCTTTTTCTTAACACTGCTTTTCTTGTCTGCAAAAATCTTAATAAACTTTTTCTGTTTCTTCAGTCTACTATATTGCTCAGGGTTCAACGGGATATTACCCTTCAGCACATTTAAACATATCTCACATAGCGAAAGTATGAAATCATCTGAGCAGTGAGACAAAAAACCTTTGCGTGCCTCAGGCCTCAATGCAGGTAATGCTCTTAAAATAGGCAGGTTGCGTTTTATCCTCTTAGACATCTTCTTATTTCCTAGGCACATAAACAACAGGCCACTCGGAAGGTAGTATCCCCGAACGCAGTCTAATGTCATCTGCGCATTCAGGTCTTAAATCTATAAGTAAATATCCGTAAGCGTGCTTTGTGGCGTCTTCATAACTCTCCATGAAGAATTGTTTTCGGCTCGGGAACATCTGCCGTGCTAAAACGCACAGTTGGCTTTTGTCCCTTGTGGCTTTGAATATTATCATGTATGACGCATTCAAATTGATCGTTCGCGCATGTTTACCTTGATTAAAGAGGTTTTGAACAAGGTAGATAACAGATAAATTCCTGTGATGACGGTATTGTGTAAAGGCTTTTCCTAACTCATCACTATTGGAGCCTGCTACCATTGCATCATCTACAATTAAAAGATTATGCTGATTTGTAGGGAATAGAGCTTCATCATTGAAAGAGTCAGGAATTCCTTCTATAAATGTTATATCCAACTGGTGTGAGAGCTCATCATACATGGGTTGATAAGATGAATAGGACCATACTATCCTATCCGGTATTCTTGAAAAGACATGCTCCATGTTTTGAAGAAGGGACTTCACAAAATAAGACTTCCCTGAACCAGATGATCCAACGACAATACATGAAAATGGTAACTGGAATCTAGGGTCAAAATTAACTTCATTCATTTTAGCCCCTTTTAATCTCCAAATTCAACCCCCCACCCAATCCTTCTTAGAGGTTTTTACAGACTGACACCTGTGTTGGGTGTGAGACAAATTTTATTATTAATCATTCCTGCTCCTTATGGAGTAGAATAGCAGAGAAAGGAGACGAAAAAGAAAGAAAAGAGAGAGAGACTTTATTCTGCATGTGAATAATATACATCACTCATGCATCTTTATTATTGCAATAAAATCAAATCATCAAATGCATTTCTTTCATACAGATGCATAAAGACCATGAATACATTTCCAGAAAAGACATCAAATGCCTGTTTTAATATAGCCTAACCCTTTGAAAAAATCATCATCATCATCATCATCACATCAATACCCAAATGGTAGAGTTTGACCATCACTGAGGAGACGTCTCTTATCAAAAACAACCCTGAATCTAATTTCACGGTGTTTGGTGTATAGATCAAACGATTTAATATCCCGGACAATTTTGTTGTATTGGGTAGGAATTGTCTGATCTGTTTTAGGGTCATTTATATAACCTTCAACCATCTCTGTGACACTGTCGAAATTGACATTTGTACAGTTTTCAAAGTTTTGTGTGATCCCCTTGGCTTTGACAGACACTTTAGAATTCTTTGTACGGAAACAATAAGTTTTGCTCCCTGCTGTGGCCCAGTCTACTATAAAGTCATCTCGGTCTAGTTCAGAGGTCAACATACCTAGATAGTCACCGAGAAGGGGTTCATATTGATCATCAGGAGAATGAATATAGAGGATACTGTCTGTATCAAAGTACACCACCTGGTGGTTTAAACGTGAAAGCTCCCTGTACAACATTAAGCGGCCATATGCAGTGGTGAACGCTGCAATGAAGATATTGACATTACCAGGCGGTAGAACAATTGAAGAGTTGTGCCGCCATTGAACAATTGCCACTGATTCACTAATGAAATGAAAACTTGAAACCTCATACTTACTTGAGAACAAGAAATTAAACAATGTGTCAGGTTCTCTGACCAGGGTGGTTGTGAGAAGGTTAGTGCGCTGGGCCATTTTTCCCCATAGAGAATTCAGGAGTAGTTTAGCAATTTGTCTCTTAGCTGGATTGCGTTTGATATTTTCGGGGTTTAAAGTAATGCCTTGGTTTTCTTTATATTTTTCAATGTATTCCTGTCTGCTTTTAGCATCTGTGACAGAGTCTGGATAACCTGAACTTTCCTGTTTTAGACGGAGGAAGCATTGAATGTAGTCCTTAAAAAGTTCAGTTGACTGTTCTTTAAAATGCCAGACTTCATACATATCAGCTAGTTTGTACCCCCTCTCCAATGCCTCGTTGAGTTCGCTAGAGACCCATAACCCGGTGAGAGCTCTCTCGTCATCGTTATGCCCACACTCAGAGGATTGATTGTTGTTCTCTGCACAGGTACGACATAAAGTAAAAATGAGTTTCCCACCACTACTACTTCTCATGGGGAGCACCGGGAATAGAAGCCCTCTAGGGGGAAGAACCTTGGCATGGATTAAACCAAAGTACCCTGAAGTACTAAGTGGCTGCTTAAAAGGAGGGTAAAGTTTTACAGGATGCCCTATTGGATAGGGAAATTGGCTTTGACAATAAGGATACAATGAGGTGTAATCTATGTAACGGATTTCCTCCCCAGCTTTAACAGTATAGCGTAGACGGGCTGGTGAGGTCCTCCCTCCAAATAAAGCAGATCTTGGATCAGTAATGGTAGGTTCTACATAGCGTTTTAAGAAAGCCTGTACTTTAGGGTCCTCTTTTTTCTTTGTTTCCCACTCATGTTCCCATATTGTATGAAGTGTTACACCGGGGAGGGATTTCAGTTTTTCCAATCTTTCTAGAGTTTTACGATAGAGATCCCCGAACGGCTCTTTGGTAAAAGGGCATATCTCATGTCCCGGGAATCGCGAAGGAGCACCGTGAAAATAATCTCCCAGGAATTCATAAATATGTCTCCGCCCCGCTTCCTCATAATAGCCATCCACAAACCACTGCCCAATGCGCTGTTCCCCGCCCTTCAAAGCATGTTGAATGTGGATTTTCTTAGTGTATGCTTCGAATTCTAACCACTGTATGGATGCATGAGAGTACGATTTGTACTGGTTACGATAATGAAAAGGGTCAGGAATCGCAATTGTGTCTGGTTTTAGAAAATTTGTCCTGTAAACGGACATTGCTGCTGATGCTATTGTCACTGAATCAAAAGGATCAACACCAGTTGTGTTTACGAATTCAGTGCGGAAATTAATGACACCTTCTCTCAAAATCTTAACGTCATTAATACAGTACTTTTCTAGCTGTTTTGTGAAGTCAAAGACCTTGTTCTTAACACTCTCATACCACTCTAGGAAATTTCCTCTCTCTTTAACTGACATTTGATCAGCTCCATAAAAATGTGGTTCAGGGATACTACCTCTGTAACCGAATTTCGAGATGTCTGAAAATAAATGTGGGAAATACCCTTTTCGGACTTTTGTCTTACATCCTAAAGCCTTAGGGAACTCTCTTAGAGGAATGGGTATGAAAGCGTAAGAATCCAGGAATTTTATGTTGGCTTGTTCATCTCCAATCATTAAAATTTTACTACCTTGTGCTATAATATTAGGCTCATGATTTTCTTGGATATAAGCGTTTAAAATTAAATAATGATCAAATCCTTTGCCATAATGGGAAATAAAAGTTGATCCCGACCATTTTTCTCTGTAGTGTTTTAAAAATTTGATAGCACAGTCTGGTCCAGAAGCAGTGAATAGTTCTGGTTTTCTGGTTTCCTTGTCCAGTGCGAGTGACATAGCTGCTACAAAAATTGGAACATGTTTGCCTCCTTCTGAAGTCTGTGATGTTTCAAAATCAAAAAAAACTATTGATTTATTTTTAATTTCCTCTAGTTCTTTTCGTTCTGTACACTGGAAGAAGCATTGGTGCTTTCTCCTGCTCTCTGCCATATCAACATCATTAGCATCATTAGACTCTGCAACTGCCGCATTTGTGTTTTCATTCTCACTCTTTTTAGATTTCTCAAAAGGTTGTTTACAGATAGTACAGCATACAGCTGCACATTCGTGAGGCTTGGGCTTAGACATCGCTACATAGTAGAGCCTGTTACATTTTGCACATTTTTTATTTGTGTCACATATGCTGGCCTTCTTTTTTGCTACAGGGTGCCATGTTTGCACTAGGTGTCTATCATGGCATGTCTGATTCCTACAGTTTTTGTTACAATATTCACAAGGAATTAATTTGAATGGACTGTCTTTCTGGCAGTTTGATTGGCATACAGAACAATATCCATCACAGCGATGACCACTTTTATTGTCGAAACCTTGATGGCATTCCTTACAGGTATATGAAACCCCCAATAATCCTTTCAGATTTATGACCCCATAATAATGATCTTGGTGTAAAAGTATGTAATGGGTTTTCATACCAGCCCCTGCATGTTTGGTTGTACACCATGGGACTAGAGGTTTTCCGGGCTTTGGTTGGTGGAAAACTATTATTTTACACTTTAGCATTTGTTCAAATTTGCTGATATCACTATCGGTCATTGATACCGGTGTGTGAAGTCCGAAGCCGGCCTGTGTGTGAATTTCCTCGCCACGTTTAATTTGATCAGCAGTAGACGATTGAGGGTTGATGACGGCTGCTAAGTTGATAGAAAAACATGCCTTGTTATTATTAGGTATTATGAATAAGTGTTGGGCATTTTTACGGATAACTTCAGAGGCTAAATATGTTTCAAACCGCCTTCTATTTCCACGACTGCCTTGACGAGGTTTCACTATTTGAACGACTAGTTGGAGGGAAGCATCTGAAAACACCTGTTGATTAGATTGTATGAGATTATCCAATAAAAGATTGAAATCTGACACTTCACCTACCCCATACCGTATATTCATAGAGACATCATCTTGAAGTGTATTGGCTATCAGAGTTGCTTGTACAAGGTCATTGTAGGTAGCCCCACCTCTTTGTAAAGCTCTGACAATTAGATCATGCAGACCATTTGTGACTGTGGCATAAAATTCTGGCAGATTTGCGTTTCTAGGTTGGGGGAAGTTGAGATATTCCCTTATTTCAACGTTGTTAAATGTATCGCGATGGATTATGCGCATATTGTCAACCCCCTCGGATCCCTGTCCCATAGCCTCAGCACCACCCGCTCCCTGTTGCCCGGAAGGTTCGCTCACTTCAACAGTTAGAGGCCTTGGATTTATAGATGATTCTACAGGCTCTGTTTCCATAAGAGTTTCATCGGACAATTCACTACTGTTTGAGGGTAACGCTATAGAGGGTTCACTGTTAGGAATATTAGAACCATGCACAGACTCTTGCAGATTTGCTATCATAGCCGCTAAGGTCTCAAACTGCTCAGTGATTGAGGGGGGAGTTGTTGTAGACCCAGCATGAGAATCTACCCATTCCATTTGATCATCATTAACGAAATCAGTTTCAGTTGTATTTACCGGTGCATTCAAATGTTCAATTAAATTGAGTAGAGGTTCGGGTATATTAGCAGACCCTGGTGCTGCAGTTGTTGTTGTTGTAGCATTATCTAAGGCTGCTATCATAGCTGTTAAGCTCTCAAACTGTTCAGTGATTGAGGGGAGAGTTGTTGTAGACCCAGCATGAGAATCTACCCATTCCATTTGATCGTCATTAAGCAAATCAGTTTCAGTTGTATTTACCGGTGCATTCAAATGTTCAATTAAATTGAGTAGAGGTTCGGGTATATTAACGGACCCGGGTGTTGCAGTTGTTGTTGTTGTAGACTGTACATCTGTAACTTCGCCATTGTGTATAACAGAAGATGGGTGCTCCATGATTTATTTGTATTAACACTTTATTCATCAAGTTCTGGAAAGAGGCGCTCTCCGTCCCAGAGGTACGGTAGGACTTCTGCGCTAGCCTTACGTTTTTGCTTTTGCTTATGCTTTTTAGGTATACAGCTGTGAAGACGTGTGTTTAACTTATGAAGAGAAGTCAGGTAGAGATGTTTGGCAGACTCTTGAACATTGCTTTTCACTTCTTCTATCACCGTATCTATCAGGTCTTTCTGAAAGTTTTGGAAAGCGTCTGTGGCTAATGCTATTGCAGTGTCAAAACTAATCATAGGAACATCAGATTTAACAGTTTTAACATTTCTCCGTTTTGCAACCTGGGTTTGCTCTTCAGACTGTTGATGCGGGGGTCGCTCCTTCTCATAGCTCTCGCAGAATGACACCATTTCCTCGTCACTAGACATCAGGAGGTCCACATCCACACGGACTCCGCCATTTTCTAAAAAAGAAAAAGAAAAAAAAAAAGAAAACACATTACAAGCTGCTCGCATACATACTGTAAGCCCCCATGTGAGCGTGCGTGCATGCGTGCGTGCGTGCGTGCGTGGGTGTGTGTGCGTGTGCGTGCGTGTGTGTGTGCGTGCGTGTGTGTGTGTGTGTGTGTGTGTGTGTGTGCAGGCGGGCGTGCGTGTGCTGATTCATACTAGAGAGTAATCTCACTGCTGCAGAACAGGCAGGAAATGACTGTTATGCTAATGTAAACAGTGGAAATGGGGCAGCAGACCTTAGCCATGTGAGTGTGTGTGTGTGTGTGTGTGTGTGTGTGTGTGTGTGTGACATCAGATAGCGAGTGAGGGAGCGGGGGCAAGTGAGAGAGAGAGGCATAGATAGAGAGTTACAGTTAACAATATAACAATACCTTCTCTAGGACGGGATGTTGGATTGTGAGGCTGCGACACTGAAGGTGAAGGATCAGGACCCAGGCAGCTAGTGAGATCAATGATGTCTTGATCTATATGAAGATAAGGACAGAGAAAAAACAAAAGCATATCATGATGTGCCTGTCTGTCTGTGTGTGCCTGCGTGTGTGCGTGCGTGCGTGCGTGCGTGCGTGCGTGCGTGCGTGCGTGCGTGTGCGTGTGCGTGTGCGTGTGTGTGTGTGTGTGTGTGTGTGTGCACGTGTGTAGGAAGGAGCGCGGGGGGGCATAGGCTACACAGCCCCCGCTTCACATTTCCCCCTCTGCTTTTCTACGTGTGTCACAGGAAAACCTCGTATAACGAAACCTCCCCATGCATGCCTTTAGCACTGACACCGCAAACAAGCCTGACTGCCTATTTGCAAGCGTGTGCGTGTGGGTGTTTATTGCTTACTTCCAAACGCTGGTTCTCCAGCGGCGACGAGGGCCTCCGGTGTTGTGGATAGCAGCTGAAGCACTTGTTGAACATCAGACCGTGTAGGCCAGTGTAGCATAGGCCTAGCTGTTAAATACATACAGACATAGAGCATATTAGTTTTTAATGTAAATAGAATGTTATTATTTATACACCACTGTTAGAAATGAGAGACTCCTAGGACGGGTTATTAGAAATATTCATACCTAGCTGCCCTCCTGCTATAGGCGGTGCGGCTGGATCCTCCAAAGCAGATGTGTTGCTTCTATTACTCTCTAGGCTCGTTTCAGGGGTGGGATAAGGCTCTAGCAGACCTATACCTGGCAGAGGTGATGCTGTCAGATAGAGTAGATAAAATACATGTAATCCATGTGTGTATTTAAACATTATATTGATGTTTTAAAAATAAATACTTTTATTTTTTATCTCACCATTTCCCGCTTCAGGAGCAGGGTTGATCCTAAAGGTTGATGTATTTTCTCTAGACAGTACAGGCGGTCTAAAATGGGGAAATAAATAAAGGAAATAAATCATTTCAAGTATGACATACATTTGACATTCTAAATGTAACTGTTACATCTAACCCTACATGCATGCATACATGATATCCCACTAATAATAATAATTATAAGGGTAATAATAACAATACACCGTTAGCAGTAGTTAACAATTAAAATAATAATAATAATACCTACATAGTACTCACGTAATCAGCAAAAAGCTCATGATGAGTCAGATGTGCAGTATGTCTGATGGAGGGCTCCTGTGATGCAGTAATGGTGTGTATCATCAGATGTGTAATAGTCACAGACAGTTCACCGCAAGGTTGTATTTATAGTAAAGAGCATGACGTAGGGGTCAATGGCGCTCAAGATGTGTAGCCATCTGTGTATGTGTGTGTGTGTGTTTGATAAAGAGCCCGCGATCTGCTGTGTGAGACAGCTGTGGTGTAATAATAGGCTGAGACGATTGCATGTTAGATAGGTTCACCGCAAAGTTGTATTTATAGTAAAGATCACGACGTACGGGGTCAATGGCTGAGACGATTGCATGTTAGATAGATGTCATCTGCCAACTGCCAAACCGACAGACAGCTTCCATAGGTCCAGCCCAAGGGACCGCTCTGTAGGTATGTGTGTGCGTGCGGGCGTGTATGCGTGCGTGTGTGTGTGTGTGTGTGTGTGTGTGTGTGTGTGTGTGTGTGTGTGTGTGTGTGTGTGTGTGTGTGTGTGTGTGTGTGTGTTTGTTTGTGCATGCATGCGTGTCTGTCAGTTATTTACAGGGTACCCTGGGGACATACATGTTTGAGAACTCCTAAACAATAAAAAAAAAAAAAAAAAAAAAAAAAAAACAGGGTTTTAATGACATAGAGATGATACCGGTGATTAGCACGAGCCGCATGCGGAAATTACATGTGCGGTTGTTCTCATTAAAAGTGCATTAAACTCTGTAAACCAGAGCAAACTACTGTACCTTGATGGTTCGATAAGTGAACTGCTGTCATGAACATATACTCCCGGTTCCATCTACCCTTACATGTTCCAGATACTCTATGCTCCATGTACACCATGTTCCACCCCCCGCTCTTTTTCACTATTTCAAATCTTACCGCTCTTTTTCCCTATTTCAAATCTTACCGCTCTTTTTCACTATTTCAAATATTCCCGCCTGAAATGCAGACTGTTAAAAAAAGCGGGATCGAGAGAGGGCGGGACTTCCGGTGAACTGTCAGAATAGAAAAGGGGCGGGACTTAGCCTGTGACGTCATTTGATGGGTCAATCTGACAGCTCGTGAGTAATTTATTCTCTATGGTCGACGTCACACATTCAATGAGAGCGAGAGTGAGTGAGTGAGTGAGTGAGTGAGTGAGTGAGTGAGTGAGCTTTGTACTTTTTCAGGCACCTGCCACATTGTGCCATTTCCAGCCACTGGCAGACATCTTTATATTTTGCTAAACATCGTTATGGTTATCTAGTTCATGTAATGAGTTTGATATAGCTAATCATTACAGGATCAGCAAATACAGTTATTTTTTCAAACCTCTCTTACTTAAAGATCATTTAGCACATAATACTGCTATAAAATAACTATTAAAGGAAGCCACTCAAGCCAGCATGTTTTAGCGTGACAATGGTGACTTGCATAGAAGTGTTAAACCACATCAACCCTGCTCGCTGCAGTATGTTTTTAAGCGAGAGGGGAACTCACATTACCTAAAAATGGACTTCCCGTCTCTCACACCAGCCTCTCTGAAACCATGAGAATCTGCTGCTTTGTGGCAGAGGAGGAAACAACAAAGTATAGCCTTATTTAGACATGAAAAGTATCAGTTTCTCCTATGAAGGCAATCGGGCAGTGGCTCGAGCAACTGGTTGGCTCCTATGTGTGCATGTGTCTGATGGGGGAGTCACCCAACTCTGACAGTTCACGTAAAGCCCCAGTGATGCTGTCTCATCCACCGCTCTTTACACAATACCTGACGTCACGTTGGTGTGTAGAAATCATGTAATTATTTTGATATAGCTAAGCTAATCAATCAAGAATAAACAAGAATTACTATTCGCATTCAATGGTTATTTTTCAAGCCTCTTATGCATGTAAGATGTCGACACATATATTTACACCATGCCAGACTTGACACAAGAAACAAAATGAGGAGACACTGAGGACAGTTGGAGGAGAGGGGAGAGAAGTAGGAGACAGTCAAACACACACACACACACACACACACACACACACACACACACACACACACACACACACACACACACACACACACACACACACACGGCACACACACACAGTCTATGGAACATATGAGGGCAGCTTACAGACACAATTTCACATTTACATTCTGTGATAAATAGTCTATTGGCTATTCTGCATAAATCCAAAAGTGTGGCCAAAACTTCATCCTGACAATGTTAAAGTCAGACTAGAACAGGCACCAGCTCATAGAGAGGTTGGCATGCAATTTAGTGAGTTTCTTTAGGAATATTTGTCATACAGTAGTAAGCAACCAGTCACAAATACAACCAGTCACAAATACAATACTGTATGTAGTAAGCAACCAGTCACAAATACAACCAGTCACAAATACAATACTGTATGTAAGAGATTGTCATAATCATGCTACCAGGCAGGCTAGAGGCTACTAGGGGTGACATGGTTAAAGAAAACCCCAGAACAAATGTAGTATGCAGAACTGTAATAGGGCAATTATTATATGGAACAAATTACCCACTATGATCACTGAAGCAGTAAGGTTAGTTTAAGAGACTCCTTAAAAGACATTTGACCAATTACCCTCATTTTAGTTTAAATTAACTGACCCGTAATGTAAATGGATTGTTAATGATTAGTTGTTGTTGTTGTTGTTTTTTTTGTTTTTTTGATTTTTATTGTCTTGAATGTTCTTTTGTAAGACTGTACATGTTTTTATTGTGTTGTGTTATGTTGTGTTGTATTGGGTATATTGTATTATGCATGTTATGTTTTTTGTGGACTCCAGGAATAGTATAGCTGCTACTTTGGTGGCAACTAATGGGGATCCGTATGAATAAAGTGAATAGTCCATTCTGAAGTGTTTTACTTTCTTTTTTTCTTTACCGAATATTTTAACTAAAATATTTGCTTCTGGAGGTCTCTGGCACAAAGCCTTTTTAAACGGGGATCCGCGGCCAAATGAATATCAATTTGGGGATCCTTGACTTGAAGTAAGGCATCCAAAAACGCTGCTCTGTCCATTGATTTGCGTGGTTTCCCTGGACAAACACACATAGACCCATTTCTAGACAGCTGACATGGTGATTGTAGTCAGTGTGATACTGTAGTGCTGACAAGCTTGTACCCAACTTTCCATCTCGCAGGGTTCTTAGTGCATTGAAAAAGGTGACGTGGACAATAAACCAGCCTGACTAACCTATTTAGTAAATAATTAAGTAAACAATGAAGTCCTGTACACATGTTAGTCATATTGCTGTAGTCAGGGCCCAATTACAACCAATAGACAAGTCAGATGGAGGAGGGCCCAAAGGTGATGGGGGTTCTATACCAGTAAGACTCCCTAATCGGGAGATAAGCGACCGTTGGTCGCTTATCTCCACAAATAGGCCAAAAGTTTGTTTTACCAAAATCGTCCTGATGGTGGCGCTAGATGGGACAGATGCGTTTCGATTACATGACTGTAGAGATACTGTGCGATTTGTGTAATTTTAGGGCAAAATCTGTAGGAGCAGTGTCCAAAAATGTGTTTAAAAAAATCGGCCTGAAGGTGGCGCTAAATGGGACAGATCCATGTTGATGAGATGAGTGTAGACATACTGTGTACCGATTTGCGTGATTTTAGGGCAAAATCTGTAGGAGCAGTGTCCAAGAATGTGTTTAAAAAGATCGGCCTGAAGGTGGCGCTAAATGGGACAGATCCATGTTGATGAGATGAGTGTAGACATACTGTGTACCGATTTGCGTGATTTTAGGGCAAAATCTGTAGGAGCAGTGTCCAAAAATGTGTTTTAAAAAATCGGCCTGAAGGTGGCGCTATATGGGACAGATCCAAGTTGATGACATGAGTTTAGACATATTGTGTACCGATTTGCGTGATTTTAGGGCAAAAATTGTAGGAGCAGTGTCCAAAAATGTGTTTTGCAAGAATCGGCCTCATGGTGGCGCTAGAAGAGGGCCATGTGAGAAATGACCGGCTCTCCCGGTCGCTCCTAGCCCGAGTTAAGGCATTTTATGTGAGCTGCAGTGGAGGGGGTCCTCCACTGGGGGCGCCACCACTTTTGCATCCGTTCTGGAGCACCAGGAGTCGGTGGTCCCTGGGAATTCCCCGTGAGCAGCCCCGTTGGGGCGGTCAGTTTTGCACATTTGGTCATTTTTTACACCTGGGGGTCCCCCAGGGACCTGGGGGTCCCTGGGGGGAGTTTGTGTGGAAATTTTGGCATGGATCGGGGCAACGGTGGCGGAGATATGAGTAGGGGGAAAGTGTGACGTGTGACGAGTGACGTGACGGAGGGAAGGAAGGAAGGAAGGAAGGAAGGACAGACAGACAGACAGACTGACGGCTGGTGGAGGTTTGGATAGTATGAGAGTGTAAAAGTAACTGCGACCTACGGTCGCAACAATTGGCCTAACTTACTGTACACGCACTGTTCAGTTGCATGAACCTGAATTTCTGTGGCTGAAACAAACAATAGAGTTACATTTTATGAACATGCAGGCAGCGTAGGCAGGTGAGGTCTCAGATCATTAACACGCCATGAGGGCTCATTCAAGTCAGTCAGAAAGACCCCATGGGATTTCTTTTCAAGAATCGTCCTCTGATCATGAAAGGCTAAAGCCCATTCTACACCAGTGATTCACAAAGCTACCACTTGCAACCACCTGTAACAACTTACATTATCCCAACATTGTGCGTAATGGTCACTGCTCAATACAGAGTTGCAACCGGTTGTTTTGTCATTATTCCATAAGCCATATCTATTAGGTAGTTGTAATTAATGTGTCCATGACAATGTCTATTACAATGTTATGCCTTTGGCTGATACAAGCTAAAATAATGTTTGGAAATATTTTAAGAACTGATACCTCCTCAGTTAAATACATTATGCAGTGTGTTTGTTTTCTATAAATACAAATAGACAGTTGTGTAGAACCAGTGTGCTCATTCAATGTGCATGCATCATGTAGGTTGGCTCTGGCTGTGGCGTCTGATGCACTGCGTGTGCTTTTGTGTGTGTGTATGCGCACTTTGTGTGTGTGTGTGTGTGTGTGTGTGTGTGTGTGTGTGTGTGTGTGTGTGTGTGTGTGTGTGTGTGTGTGTGTGTTTTTGTGGGTGGGTGGGTGCCTGAGAATATATGTTGTGTACTTCCGTAATGCTGCCACATTGTGCCAAACCAGCCACTGGCAGACATGGTCATATAGCTAAACCATTATCATTATGGTTATCTAGTTCATGTAATGAGTTTGTTATAGCTAATCAATACGGGATCGGCAAATACAACAGTAGAGCCTCTCATACTTGATGATGTCTGAAGATATTTATGCCAAGCCAGACTTGACAAAGAAGGTGAGAAAGAGGGATGGAGACAGAGGACGGAGGGGCGACACTGAGGACAGTGTAGAGTTGGAGGAGAGGGGAGAAAGAGAGGAGAGAGAGGTGGACATTGACCAGAGTGTGGACGACATCGACCCTGGACCACAGCAGCACATGATGGACAACACAGCAGGAAGACAGACTCAGGGTCAGTTTGATAAAGTTGTGAATTGTATGTTGTCACTGTGATTTCTTTGTTTTAAATAATGTAAAAAGATATATAGCAGTAGGGTACAGTTTTTCCTTCAAAAAAAAAAAAAAAAAAAAAAGATTTCAGAATTTCATGCAGCACAAAATGTAACAATATCCTTTGACGTGTAGGCCTAAATGTTTTTAAAGAGATGTTGTTCAGTTCCAGCCGGGCTTTTAGACTCTCTCGTCTATTTTCTCTCTCTCGGTCACTGCACACCTACAACAGAAGTTTACTGTCAATATTCCAGGATGACCTCCCACTTGGGTAATGACGCCCCCTGGCGATCATTCAGAGAAACTACTTCAGCTCCCGTACTAACGTAGGTAGGAAGGGCCTGTCACTCAAACCGGAGTGACCCGCCTCCAGGCTATATAAGCCCCCGGAGGCGGAAGTAACATCCTCTTTTCACTCTCTGCGATATCACATTCAGATAAGTTGAAACTCAGCCTTTGTATTTTATTCTTCGCGCATTAGCCTAAAGCGGTGGCATTGGAGTCGCCCACCGGCGAGTGTAGAATTATACCCGTACTTAAGAATAATTATTCTTGTCCCGTCCTAAACCGACGGTTTTCTTTTCTATAACAAAGAAATTTACCGCTTGTTCAGGCTTCTGCCCGAACCAAGCGTAGCCTAGCTTTAGCCGTTAGCTTGTTAGCTCGTCAGCTTCCTTTGTTAACGTTAGCTACATTGCTTCGCTATGAACCCTCTTGCTTTCTGCCGAGGGAATGTATGTTTGTTCTGCTGTTAGCTTGTTAAGGCCTATGCCTGAACCAAGCGTGGCCTAGCATTAGCCGTTAGCTCGTTGCTCGACAGCTTCCTTGTTAACGTTAGCTACATGTTTCGCTATGGTCCCTCTTGCTTTTCTGCCGAGGGAATGTATGTTTATGCCTGAACCAAGTTTGGCCTAGCTTTAGCCGTTAGCTCGTTGCTCGACAGCTTCCTTGTTAACGTTAACTACACTGCTTCGCTATGGTACATCGGTTCCACCTGGCTAGGGCAGGCCTCGGAGCCTGCGCTCCACCAGGAGGGCTTAACGCTCTGGATCCTACAGCCCAGGCTGTCCGCCCCAGGCGGCCCGCACCGATAGTCAAGGTGCGGCGCTGCCGTCCGGGGCACCGCTTGTTCAGCAGCGCGCCTTGGTCAAGATGGCGCCAAGCGACGTGAGACACCGCCTGCCGTGCAGCCGACCGCAGCTAGCTCCACTGTCACTGGAGCTGGCGGGTCTGGCGGAGTTACCGCGAGGAAGGTGACTAAGAAGTCTAACAATATCCCTCCGGTGACCATTTCTCCTACGGGCGCGGTGCCTAAAGAGTAGCGTTGTGATGTGACCGTCGGGGACGTCCCCTTCGACGTGAACTTTAACAAAGCAGTCCGATCCTTCAGGCGCGAATCGGACCTGAGCTCCAGTCAGAGCTAGGGTTCGTACTCAGGATACTCTGAGGACGAGAAGGAGGATGACATGGCGGAGGAGGATGGCTCTCGCCCTGTCTTTACAGTGAAAGGTAAGGCCCCTGCGGCGCCAGCACTTCAACTGCCCCTCCACCCGCCAGTCAAGCGGGTGGAGCGGGTGGAGCGATGGCAGAGGACTTTGGTTTTCTGCAACGGAGATGTTGGATTCACTAAAGCGCTACAATCCTCATGGAAGTTACACAAGCACAATCTTTTCTGGGTTCTGTCAGACCCCAGTATAGAGTGGTGGGCACGACGTTTATTTTCTGTACCCCGCGTCGGGGAAAGGAAAATGAGAATGTCGGTGTATATGCCTCCTGTGTCCCAGATAGATCTGTTGAAAGAACAAAGTCTGTTTCTGTCCAACTCTATTGCACTAGCACAGATGACTCCATCTTGCATGACTCCTGTAAAAGTGTTGAAAGTCCTGTCAGGACTTTTTAATCAATCAGGGGTTTTATCAGCAACCAGTATTGTTAATGTCAAACATTTATATGGTTCCTCTTACACGCGAGGGGAATATCCCTCGCGTGAACAATGCAATGAATTTAACGATGAGTCACTAATTCTGTCGGCCTACTATGAGCCCTCGTCACGGGACAAGCATGAAGGCCATAGCGCAAGTATTAAACGTAAAAGTTCCTCCCCTGTCAGGGGAGAATGCTTTAGTTGCGGACATTGTAGAGGTTGATTGTGTTGGGGCAGGGGTCCGTGGTGTCACCCGGTTCCCCTCCCCCCAAACGAGGACGTTTATTTTCCCCGCGTCGGGGAAATAAAAATGAGAATGTCAATGAATATGCCTCTTGTGTCCCAGATAAATCTGTTGAAAGAACAAAGTCTGTTTCTGTCCAACTCTATTGCGCAGATGGCTCCATCTTGCATGCCTCCTGTAAAATTGATGTAGTCCTGTCAGGACTCCTTTGTCAATCACAGGTTGTGTCAGCAACCAGTAATGTTATGTCAAACATTTAGATGGTTCCCCTTACACGCGAGGAGAATATCCCTCGCGTGGTCAATGCAATGAATTAACAATGAGTCACAAAATTCTGCCGGCCTACTAATGAGCCCTCGTCAAGGGTCAAACATAAAGGCCTTCCCCGCGTCGGGGAAATGAAGATGAGATGTCCCAGATAAATCTGTTGAAAGGACAAGTCTGTTTCTGTCCAACTCTATTGCACAGACGACTCCATCTTGCATGCCTCCTGTAAAATTGATGTAGTCCTGTCAGGACTCTGTAGTCAATCACAGGTTTTTTATCAGCAACCAGTAATGTTATGTCAAACATTTAGATGGTTCCCCTTACACGCGAGGAGAATATCCCTCGCGTGGTCAATGCAATGAATTAACAATGAGTCACAAAATTCTGACGGCCTACTAATGAGCCCTCGTCAAGGGACTAACATAAAGGCCTTAGGACAGGGGCCAAGATAAATGTATGCCTCCTGTAGTAATGATGAAGTCCTGTCAGGACTCGTTAATCAATCACAGGCTTTTATCAGCAACCAGTAATGTTAATGTCAAACAATTATGTGGTTCCTCAAGCGCGCGAGTGGAATATCCCTCGCGTCGACAATATGACTCCTTTATGCATGCCTCCTGTAAGAATGATGGAGTCCCGTCAGGACTCTTTAATCAGTCACAGATTTTATCAGCAACCAGTAATGTTAACGTCAAACAATTATATGGTTCCTCATGCGCGCGAGTGGATTTTCCCTCGCGTGAGCGATGCTATGAATTTAACCTTGAGTCAGAAATTCTGTCGGCCTACTATGAGCCCGGGTCAAGGGACAAGCATAAAGGCCTTAGAGCAGGTATTAAACGTAAAAGTTCCTCTCCTGTCAGGGGAGAATGCTTTAGTTATGGGCGAGTCTGTTTATCAGTCGAATCGCTTTGCTCTTCCTGTCGCTCTATCGAGCGAAAACCGAACGCTTCCGGTTTCACCGGATACGGATTCGCTAGCTCCCCGCTTCCGGTCCGGCCGCAAAAAAGCTCCGCTAGTCAAGCGATACAATCAGAAGGTGTTCCCGCCTTGCGGCCTATTGAACCCCTGCGCTCCGCATCCGGGTGTTCCGGATACGGATACGCAGGTTCCCCACTTCCGGTCCCGCCGCAAAATAGCTCCGCTAGTCAAGCGGTACAACCAGTAGGTGTTTCCGCCATGCGGCCTATTGAACCCTTGCGCTCCGCATCCGGTCGTTCCGGATACGGATACGCAGGTTCCCCACTTCCGGTCCGGCCGCCAAAAAGCTCCGCCGTCACGGAAGCACAGTGGTGGGGTTTCTCTCGCTCAAAACACGCTAGCACGCTGCGCGCGCCAGTGGAAGTTATGCAACCCGAGCCATTGGGTATTTCGAACGATAACCAGGGGTTACAGGTTACAGTTCGCAGACATACCCCCGCTTTCGAGCAGGGTTATTCATACCAGGGCGCGTGGTTTAAAAGCAAGTCTTTTGAGAGAAGAGATCAGCTCATTGCTAAGCAAGGGTGCTATAGTGGAGCTGGACAGGACCCAATCCCGCATGGGATTTTGGAGCCGTTATTTCCTGGTGCCCAAAAAGGGGGGGGGGCTACGTCCCATCCTGGACCTAAAGGCACTAAACGTGTACCTGAAGAAATACGTTTTCAGGATGCTAACTGTACCCACCATGTTACGGTCGGTCAGGCAAGGGGATTTCCACTGTTCAGTGGATCTGAAGGATGCTTATCAGCACGTCCAGATTTATCCCCCACACAGGAAATTCCTACGGTTCGCCTTCGAGGGTCGCCTGTACGAGTATACAGTACTCCCTTTCGGTCTGTCACTGAGCCCGAGGGTTTTCGTGAAAGTGACCGAAGCAGCCATCGCCCCGCTGAGACAGCAGGGCGTCAGGTTGGCGACGTACATCGACGGTTGGATGATTTCAGCGAGCTCCGCCCACGAAGTGGCGCGTCACACACAAGTGGTTTTGGCTCACCTGAAGGCCTTAGGTTTCATAGTCAACCACGGCAAGAGCATGCTGACTCCAGCAAGTCGTCTTACATTCATTGGGGTCCTTCTGGACTCATCCGACATGTCGGCCCGTCTCTCAGAGGAGAGGGTGGACAGGTTTCGGGAATGTCTCGACTCCTTTCAAGTGGGCCAGGAGGTCACTTACAGGAGTTGCATGGTACTGACGGGAATGATGGCTTCCGCAGTACATCTGTTGCGTTTGGGCAGGTTTCATATGAGACCTTTTCAAAGATGGATGTTATCCCTCGGGATCCCGCCCTCCTTGAAGTACAAGAAGGTTACGGTTTCCCCTTCCTGCGCGATCGCCCTGTCTCCGTGGCTGGTGGAGGGGTTCCTCACCAGCGGAGTCTCGATTGGCGAGGTGGTTTCCCGCAAGTCGATCACGACAGACGCCAGTCTCAGTGGATGGGGAGCCACTTTCGAGGGGCGCACAGCGCAGGGGCTTTGGCCTCTGGAGATGAGGGGTCGTCACATCAACTATTTGGAGTTGATGGCTATACTCCTGGCGCTCAAGCATTTCGAGCCTTGGATTTTGCATTGTCACGTCCTGGTCAGGACAGACAATACGACGGCCATGTTTTATGTCAACAAACAGGGGGGCCTGTCGTCGTTGCCACTGGACCGTCTGGCTCGAGAATTGACGGTTTGGTGCTTGTCGCGCCTCAAGTCGATCAGGGCCTTACACGTCCCAGGTCTCCTCAACAGCGGAGCAGATCTCCTGTCCAGGGGAGGTCCTCGCTACGAGGACTGGTCTCTCCACCCCAGGGTGGCGAGCCAGATTTTTCGCAAGTTCGGTCAGCCAGTGGCGGACCTGTTTGCGTCAGCGGAGAATACGAAGTGTCCGTTGTTCTTCGCGGTGAAGGGCAGTCCTCCCTTGGGGTTGGACGCCTTAGCGCACACGTGGCCGAGAGGTCTACTGTACGCGTTTCCCCCCTTCGACTTAATCCGACCCACTCTGGAGAGAGTCAGGAGGTTCGGTCTGGAGATGCTCCTGGTGGCTCCCTACAAGGGCACGTGGAGATCGGCGATCGCCCCTCTCCTTTGCGAACCGGGTTGGCAGCTGCCTCAGTGCAGGGACCTGTTGAGTCAGGCCAGGGGGGAGATCTTCCACCAAGACCTGCAGGTCCTAGACCTGTGGGTTTGGCACGTGAAAGGTTAAACCTGCTGGCAGCCGGTTTTTCTTCTGAAGTGGTTGCTACCATTCAGAGTGCTAAGGCGCCCTCTACGAGGGCGTCTTATGATGGAAGGTGGAATGCCTTTGAGGACTGGTGTGAGTCGCGTGTTCCACCTGTGGTGGCTCATGTGGCGTCAGCCCAGGAAATTCTGGAATTTATGCAGAACCGCTTGAAAAGTGGTCTGGCATTTTCTACCCTTAGGGGGTATTTGGCGGCTATTAATGCCTGTCACCTGGGGGTGGCGGGCAAGGCACCTTCTAAAGTCCCGGAGGTCATCAAGTTCATGCAAGGAGTTGAACGTTTGAGGCCGGTGACTAGGTCTTTGTTCCCAGTTTGGGATCTGCAGGTGGTTCTAGGGGGCCTATGTCGGGCTCCCTTTGAGCCGCTTGTAGGGATGCCTTTGAAACTTTTGAGTTTCAAGACGGCTCTTTTGCTGGCTTTGGCCACGGCTAAAAGAGTTGGTGACCTGCAAGCTCTCTCGGTGTCTGCGGAGTGCATGCAGTTTATGAACAATGATCTCAAGGTGTTGCTCAAGCCTCATCTTAAGTTTGTTCCTAAGAACATGGTGGTTCCTAAGGAGCCTGTTGTTCTTCTGGCTTTTCATCCTCCTCCGTTTGTCTCGGTGGAGGATGAACGGCTGAATTGCCTTTGTCCTGTCAGGGCATTGAAGGCCTACTGTGACAGGACTGCTGGTTCTAGAGCTTCTTCTCAGCTCTTCGTGGAAATGGGCAATGTTCTTGTCAGAAAGCCGGTGTCTAGACCCACTCTTTCGAGGTGGATTGTGGATGCTATTAGGCTGGCTTACTCTAGTGCGGGTGTGGAAGTGCCGGCGGCACTTAAAGCCCATAGCACTAGAGGTGTGGCTACTTCGTGGGCACTGGCAAAGGGAGTCTCCGTTCAGGAGATTTGTGTTTCGGCGAATTGGTCTTCGCCTTCTACCTTTGCAGCCTACTATCACCTGGATATCGAATCCTCTTCGCTAGCGCATTCGGTTCTGGGTGCAGTTGCCTCCTCTACGTCATAGAGGAGTCGGATCTTCCCCTCCCACAGGTGGGCATGTAGCCACCTGGGGTATTTTGGGGGGACCCTGTGTTTTCCTTATATAGTGTGTCTTACTTATAAGGCGGACTTGTCCTTTTCATTCAGTTGAATGAGGCGGACTTCGGTCTGTCAGGGTCTCTCCTTATTTTCTCATGCCTTCACACCCAGGTCCGGTGGGCCTGGGACCTTCTGGGTGATGGGTCACGCCCGTTTGGGCTGTGCTCACCCGTATGAGGGGTGTGTGGGGGTATGAGAGTAGGTTGTGGCTTAGAGGGGAGTTTAAGAATCCCAAGTGGGAGGTCATCCTGGAATATTGACAGTAAACGGTAGGTTCCGTACGGAACCATTGTTTACTTAGATATGGAAGGATGACCTCCCACGTAATGCCCCTCTGTTTCACTGAATGTGGCAGAGAGTGGTATTAAGAGGATGTTACTTCCGCCTCCGGGGGCTTATATAGCCTGGAGGCGGGTCACTCCGGTTTGAGTGACAGGCCCTTCCTACCTACGTTAGTACGGGAGCTGAAGTAGTTTCTCTGAATGATCGCCAGGGGGCGTCATTACCCAAGTGGGAGGTCATCCTTCCATATCTAAGTAAACAATGGTTCCGTACGGAACCTACCGTTGTACTTTCTGTTTCAGGACAGCACTCTAAAACAGAAAGAAGGCCTTTTAGAGCTGTTGCTGGCTGTCTGGGGATGCTGTGTCTTCTGCTGCTGGGTGGGAACATAGGCCAGGCCGTGCACTGTGAGTACCGGTATTCCATTCCATTCCAGTCACTAAACTACCACATCACTCTCTCAGGGAGTTTGTTGCCCGATATTTTCTAATTCTTATTTTCGTATTTATCTATATATTTTTTCACATTCTGCTTATTGGATTTTTTTACACTCACAGATTATATATTATATAGGCATGTAGGCAAATAAACAAGGTATCTCAAAATAGTCAAGAACGTGGGTGGGCAACAGGATAAACAGTATAAAAAACTGCAAAAACCACACACACACACACACACACGCGCACGCGCACACGCACACACACACACACACACACACACACACACACACAGAAAGAAAGAAAACAATAATAACAAAAAAACACTTTATGCGTGAATGTAATAAAATAATATATATATAAACACGCTACAGTACATTGAGTTAAGATAGCCATGGTCTTAGAAAGCAATAGTACACGTACATGTCAGTGAGATGATAAGCAGGTATACACCAAGGGATTATTACACAATAGAATGACAGACTCATGCAGGTTCCGTTGGGGGCCATTACCTTTTGGTAGTATAGGGGTGTGGGGGGTTGGTGGGTGCTTTTTGTGTAATTGCATGCATCTGCAAAGTATGATGAATAAAGTGGTGTTGACAAGTTGATGCATGTAAAGAACAACATTGAGTTGTCTTCTTCTCAGTGGCAACAACTGTGTTTTTCATCACCATTTCTGTCCGTTTCAGATCATTCACCCAGTAACAGCAAGACCAACAACACCCTGGTTCATGATTGTAACCAGCTGAAGACCAACTATGATACCCTGACCCTGGAGAATACCCAGCTAAAGACCGATAAGAACAACGTGCTGCGGGAGAAAATACAGCTGACAACCAACGTCGCTACCCTGACCCGGGAGAAGAACCAGCTGACAACCACCGTCGCTACCCTGACCCGGGAGAAGAACCAGCTGACAACCACCGTCGCTACCCTGACCCGAGACAAGAACCAGCTGACAACCACCATCGCTACCCTGACCCGAGACAAGAACCTGCTGACAACCACCGTTGCTACCCTGACCCGAGACAAGAACCTGCTGACAACCAACGTTGCTACCCTGACCCGAGACAAGAACCAGCTGACAACCACCGTCGCCACTCTGAACCGGGACAAGAACCAGCTGACAACCACCGTTGCTACCCTGACCCGAGACAAGAACCAGCTGACAACCACCGTTGCTACCCTGACCCGAGACAAGAACCAGCTGACAACCACCGTTGCTACCCTGACCCGAGACAAGAACCAGCTGACAACCACCGTTGCTACCCTGACCCGAGACAAGAACCAGCTGACAACCAACGTCGCTACCCTGACCCGAGACAAGAACCAGCTGACAACCAACGTCGCTACCCTGACCCGAGACAAGAACCAGCTGACAACCAACGTCGCTACCCTGACCCAAGACAAGAACCTGCTGACAACCACCGTTGCTACCCTGACCCGAGACAAGAACCAGCTGACAACCACCGTTGCTACCCTGACCCGAGACAAGAACCAGCTGACAACCAACGTCGCTACCCTGACCCGAGACAAGAACCAGCTGACAACCACCGTTGCTACCCTGACCCGAGACAAGAACCAGCTGACAACCACCGTTGCTACCCTGACCCGAGACAAGAACCAGCTGACAACCAACGTCGCTACCCTGACCCGAGACAAGAACCTGCTGACAACCAACGTCGCTACCCTGACCCGAGACAAGAACCTGCTGACAACCAACGTCGCTACCCTGACCCGAGACAAGAACCAGCTGACAACCAACGTCGCTACCCTGACCCAAGACAAGAACCTGCTGACAACCAACAACACCAACCTGATGCAGGAGAATAACGAGCTGAAGACCAAACCGACCCCAGTGACAAATGGTGAGGTTACAAGCCTTTTAGAAGGAATATTAACTTGTGAATTATTATTGATGTGTGTGTGTGTGTGTGTGTGTGTGTGTGTGTGTGTGTGTGTGTGTGTGTGTGTGTGTGTGTGTGTGTGTGTGTGTGTGTGTGTGTGTGTGAGTGTGTGTGTGTGTGTGCGTGCGTGCGTGCGTAATTTTTAACAAAGGTTTAGTATTCTACTTGATTCTAAGGTACTCTATAGTAGTAATTGATTATCAGTGTATTGAGTATTGAATATACCTGTTTGATGTTTAGACACATCATGTCCCAGTGGATGGAAGAAGTTTGGATGCAGCTGTTACTCCCCTTCTACTGCACCGAAAACCTGGGAGGAAAGTAGAGAGCAATGTCAGGAGGCAGGAGCAGATCTGGTGGTCATTAACAGTCAAGAAGAACAGGTTAGTGTACAGTATGTGTGTGTGTGCATGTGTTTGTGTGTTGGTGTCTTTAGCCACAGAGATGCATGTGATCCGTCATTATAGTAATATTATAGACCTGAATGTACAGTATTTAATTATGGTTCAATCATGTACAAATGAACAGGACTTCATCAATGGATTGGGCCTGCAGTCATCATGGATTGGTCTGAAAAGGACTGGACACAACTGGGTTGCTGTGGATGGTACACCGCTGACAACAACACAGTGAGACATTTTACATGTTTTTTTGGCTGTATTTCTATCAACGTTGTCAGTGAGTGAGTGAATGTGGATACAAATACATGATGTTGTTTCCTCTGCAGGTACTGGACCTCTGGATATCCTAATCCCAAAGATGACTATAACTGTGCATTCGACGGGGATAGAGGATGGTATAATACTAAATGTTCAGATGGAAAGCGTAGCTATATCTGTGAGAAGTGATGTTGCTCTGAACTTCATTGATGAAGCTTAGCGTTCTGCTTGGTAAATCTCAAACATTTTATTGTACATTAATACAAACTGTAAAACACCAACTATCA
The DNA here is from genome assembly GCF_963921795.1 of Nannobrachium achirus. Classification (NCBI taxonomy): domain Eukaryota; kingdom Metazoa; phylum Chordata; class Actinopteri; order Myctophiformes; family Myctophidae; genus Nannobrachium; species Nannobrachium achirus. The sequence goes on along the minus strand of NC_137823.1, from coordinate 21,109,208 downwards.
TTAGCATGGTTATTGGTTTTGCTTTAAAGACACAGTTGTGAAACTGTGGAACACATACAGTATTGTGATACAATGATGGTCACAATCTATGACTGTGTATGTTCTATTTAATGACATAATCATTTTTATTTTATTCTATATGACAATATGCTATTTGTACCGTTTTTGCTCATATTATGTTTTTTATCTGATATTTTGTATTGTTGTCACACTGTTGAGGTTTTAACCACATGAACCCTTGTCATTATTCTCTGCATGTCATAAAGAATAGAAAATAGGCGAACATTCAGCAAAAAATAGCAGATCTACAAGCTCACAACGTGTCGCTTTGTGAAATGTTGTGAGCTTGCAGATCTGCTATTTTCGACGACTCGATTTGGTGTAGAGGGAAAAAGAAGGGGACCAAGTACAGAGCCCTGGAGGACCTCAGTCAACAAAGTATTATGTAGTTTAGTGTAATAATGTGACTGACTGCAATGTTGCCACAGCTCTATTTAAGCTGAATTTGTAACCCATGTTTTTATGAACTTGTACACTGAGCAGTGAAAGCATTTAATAAAACTTTACTTTACAATGTCATTATTCAACTATTTTTCATTAATAATTCTACTGGTGTATGGAAAAATACTGTAAGTACTTGACAATGCTATAGTAGTCTTGTCCCTTTATGACTCTCTTTATTATGATCCTGTGGCATTGGCCATCAACTAATGTTACAAAATACTATTTAAATATTACATATTGTTGCTATTGGTTGGGAACCCTGTATGTCCAAAACCGTTTTATATTACAATTTTGTTATTTTGTTTGTTTTGCTATTTAAATGTTTAAATAGTTAAAAAAAAGCTGATCTACAAGCTCACATTGAATAGAATAGAATATAATAGAATAGAATAGAATAGAATATGCTTGTAGATCTGCAATCTTTACTACTTTTGTGTGTACTTGTTTGATGAAGTAGGGCATTCATTTACAAAAATAAAACATTTTAAATTAAAACATTTAAATATGGAGATACAAGGTTTCTACCCGATAGCGACCATGTTTAACTTGAAAGGTGAGCTCAGTAGAGTACAAATCTCTGCCAGGAGGCCCTAGCTCCATCTGTCTGTCTGAGCCATGTAAGGACAATGATTTGGGGTTGTGTGTATGAAAGGTCATGGGGCAATGCAGGGAAGGGATATAATAAAGCACTGTCATTACATTATATTGTGTTTCAGAGAGACAGGCTGTATTTAAACAAATCTAAACTTTATAAATTAGAACATATGGATGCAAATCGATGATGATGATTAATAGATAAGCCCTACGAATTTTGACTGGTTAAAAAGCTTATCAGAATCCAGCAAGTTCACACTTTTAGGTGTGACGTGCATGAAATGGATGCGCTCGCCATGTTCTAAAACCAGATTTCACACCCACATACTGTACGTATCATGAGGAAGCTTTACTGCTGCTGCCTTCTGCTTCTTTGCATTATTAAAATTTTGGAAACATTGTTTAATATTCTTGGGCCTTTTATGTTGGCATAATTTAGACACATTTTTCTCAATATATGGGAGTAAATTGAGGAGTAAATTGTCAGCTTTATCACCAAACTGGCAAAACAATCAACCAAATAATGATGCTAATACATAAATAAAACGTAAGTGCACAACTGCAGGAACTTATACAGCTGTGTAGTAAACACTAAAGTGGACTTTCATAAAAACATCTGTGAGCCTTTATTTTATTCCTCTCACAGCTACTGTATGTATGTCTTCCAAAAGCATGAGATATATGTAGGCCGCTTACCATGTTCTAAAACCAGACTTCACACCCACATAGGCTATGTCTCATAAACAATGAGAAAGCTCTACTGCTGCTGCCTTCTGCTGCTGTGCGTTATTAAAAGTGTTAGGCCTACATAGTTGTTTGTGAGTGACGTTTAATATTTTTGGGTCTTTTCTGTTGGCACCCATCATACCCTAAACAGTCTTCAACAGGGGTTACTACAGAGTAGCCTCGGAAACCCAGACTTCTTTTGGTGATCGGAAGAAAAAGAAGTCTGGGCAAACCCCCCTATAACTGTGCTGGCTCATGACATTTTAATTGTATAAATAAATGTAGCCGTTCAGATATCTTATTTTACATCAGTATTGTTCATGTGAACTGGTTTGTTTAGGCTTATCCATTATAATGATAAAATCACTATGATATCGTTTTCCACCACGGATCACTTCCTCATTTACTCAAAGTAGACAGCAGGGGGAGTCATGTCCCTCCTCATTTACTCAAAGCAGACAGCAGCAGGAGTCATGTACCCCTCTGCGTCATTTTGAGACGTCGGAGGACGCGGCGAGATCCGCCGGCCAACAAATAATGTCCGCGTTCCCTCAGAGTGCTACAGAGTTACTACTTTTCTTTTTTTTTTCTTTTTATTAACACTAACCACTTGAACCCTAGCATCCCTATTCTGAGGTGAACATTAGCCAAAAATGTGCTTGCACTGCGAAGGGTTGTGAGCTGGTAGATCGGCTGTCTTCGGCAAAGATGTTAAGTAGTAGGGAAAAAAAGAGCAGACCAAGTACAGACAGAGCTAACGGTCAAGTTTACAAAGTACTGAGAGTTAAAGTGGTTAGTGGTTAAATGTCTGAAAATTAAAAAACACATTTAAGATGAATACAATATGTAGTGGGGTCCCTGCTTCATCTCTATCACATGCTAAAGGGGTTCTTGGCCTGAAAAAACATTGAAGAGTTGAGAACACCAGTTGAGAACACCAGTCATTGTTTATTGTCTAGTGCTCATTCTTTAACTTTGAGCACTTGTGAGTTGCTCTGGATTGTAATTGTAAATTGTACACGGTGCACATTCACACACATAGCAGTGAACATTGTTGCCAGATGTTGTGAGAGTAAGAAGCCACCAGGTCTACGAAAATGAGCCCAAGAGAAAAGCGACTTCAGACATCGTCTGTTTGCAAAAATAGCCAGTCTACAAGCTCACAACGTGAACTTGTAGATTTGCGATTTTCAAAAGTATAACATTATATTAAAAAATCACACCCGTGTGAAGTGGAGCTGTGTGTGTGTGTGTGTGTGTGTGTGTGTGTGTGTGTGTGTGTGTGTGTGTGTGTGTGTGTGTGTGTGTGTGTGTGTGTGTGTGTGTGTGTGGATCATGTGTACCGATTTTTGTGACATTTGAAGAAAATATGTAGGAAAAGGAGCAAAAAGTGTGTTTTGGAGAAAATTCAAGATGGCGGAAAATCTATCATGGCGCAAATGGGCGTGGCCTATATGGGGAGATGCGTCATGACCCAAGGAATCCAGGGAAAAAATATTTTTAATTTTCCGACCTACGGTTCAAGAGTTACAGGCCAAAACGTAAAGTGGGGTGTTATGGCGCCACCATGCGGCCAAATGACACAATTATTTCTTATTTAATCCTTGAAATCATTATGAACCTCCTCTCCAAGTCTTGAAACTCTAGCCCCTATGGTTTGCGAGAGACAAATAATTGAATGTGAGTTTTTGCGATTCCCATTATAAGTCAATGGGGAAAATTAATTCACTAATAAATTAATATCAATTAAACTATTGAACCTTTCTCTTAGCAAGTTACTAGCCCACGATTCCTGAGTAAGCCGGTCGATTTGACATATGGCGCGAGTGTGTGGTGGCAAAACTGTGGGACTAGTAGCGTGCCGAAGTTTAGGAAGTTCAGGCTACATACACACACACACACACACACACACAGACAGACCCACACAGCCACGTATAGGGAGCCTGTGTTTCACACAGCTCCAAAAAATATATATTTTGTATATTTTTGAAACATTTTGAATACACAAATCTTACATGGGGACCATTTTTTAAGATATTTTCTGCCTTTATGTATAGGGGACAGTGAAGATACACAGGAAACAGGGAGAGAGAGATGGGGAGAGACACGCAGCAAAGGTCGTCGGGTGCCGGACTCCAACTCACGACTCGCTGCAGGCTGCACAGAGCCTATTATGTGGTATGCACATGGACCACTAGGCCAGCGGGCGCCCCGGGTCCAGGCACATTCATTCATTCATTCATTCATTCAAATCACTGGCGTAAACAACATCAGAGAAAAAAGCCCAAATAACACTTTAGAAACAATCCCTAAGATAAGCAACTATAAATGCTTACAAGCGACTTTACAGGAAAAACAAGCCCAAAGTCACTTGTAATAAAACGCAGACCTGGCAACACTGGCCATGATCACAAGCTTCTCCGCCCTCCTGGTGGAGATAAAAACCAAACAAAGCTAGTTAAATGGTAAATGGTGCATTTATAGCACCTTTATCCAAGGCGCATTACAGAGATGTGCATTACATTCACCCATTTACACACACAGTCATTCATACACCGATGGCAGAGGAAACCATGCAAGGCACAAACCTGCTCACCGGGAGCAACTGGGCCCGGGATCGAACTGGGAACCCTCCGGGAACCCTCCGTGTTCTAAGACGGCAACTCTAGCCCTGAGCCACTGACGCCCAGTGGGGTCAATGCCATTTCCTGATGTTTTCAACAGGGGGCGCCACACTGCTGTTCTGTGTTAAAGCATGAGAGGGACTGGAAAACTGACCACTGCTCATTGGGTGATGAGACTGTAGTAGTAAGAGGTGATACTGCTGTAATCAGTTCATTTTCAAGAATATAATATTGATTAATGAATCATGATTTTGATCACATCAACTGATCAATGTTAAGCCAGTGTGGTTTATGTGTGTGAGTGTGTTTTATTACAGAAAGTACAAAGGGTAAAGTTCACACACACACACACACACACACACACACACACACACACACACACACACACACACACACACACACAGCGAGAGAGGGGGGAGACTGGGCCTAGTTGCTAATCCTCTAGTAATCACAAGGTTTGACTACTCCAACAGATCAAAGTTCACCTCGTCAACAGCAGTAGCACCGCATTTCTCTGCTAGAAAGGGAGACAAAATGAGGACAACTAACTCCCCAGACAAACTAAATGAACATTTTTGAAGAGTGGCAGAACTTTTGGAAGTGCTCTAGGCTTAGATTGTGTTTCCAAGAAGTCAAGGTTGTCAAGTTCAACTTTTTTTCAAATCTGAGCTTTCTTTTCCCTCTGTGGAACGATATCTGTGGATTATTTCCCATACCTTCTGCTCCACAACTGGAATGTTATGGACGGAATCTACAAGTTGAATCAGATCTTAAATACAAAGGTAGTCTTGTGTATTAATATGCATTAGACTGGTGGTGCTACTGTAGGTGACTAATATCTCCATAGAAATTCAATTCAGCTGCATTCAAAGTCTGGATGATAAAGGAACTGTTGTACTAGCAAGGATCTTTTGCAAGGATTCTACCATCAATCTCCATTGACTTCCAATCAGATTCTGCACACTTGTGTGCATCAAAACAGTGAGTATATAGGCCTACATACTTTTGCTTTTGTCTGGTTCATGTAATAACTTGAGATTTCGAGTGTTTGAAAATTCTCATATTATATTGCCACTGCCCAAAGTATGGCAAGGCAACAGGTTAGCAGTCTGCGTTGTCTAAAGTCAACGCTAACCCAAACTAACCTCAACTCATACAGTAAATGTCACCATGACATTTAAACAACTGTTCTACAATACCACTGATCATAGGAACAAGACGGACTACAGACTGCAGCATCTGTATATTAATGAGGATTCAGGGCAAAACTGACATAGTGTTCTTAAATACCACTGGAAATTACTACTGTATGCTGGGGCAAGAAATTGCTCTATTACGAATCCGCTGTTTTAGATTTTTAACAACATTGTTACATTTCATTATGTTCTAAATAATATATGAAGTTACACGGATAACACCCTGAACTGAATATACTGTACTGTAACGCACAGTTAAAGCATACTATATAAATTGGACCAAAATCGGGTAAATTACCACAACATCATATAGTATCATCAGTATGCATCTATGGGTACATGGAAAAGCATATACACATTTGAGATATTATTATTATTGCTATTATACAGTATGATGTCTCTGTGTCCCATCCAGACACAGTATGCAGGTGCTGAGTGGACCCTGGGCTGACCTGGCTCTGCTCTTCAGACAGATAGACAGTCAGACAGACAGCTCTCTACCTGTCTGTCTGTTAGTCCTGCTGTTGTTTCTGTCTGTCTGCCTCCTACTGGTACAGCTGACTGTCTACCTCACATGGAAACTCAGAGAGGGTGGGCTCATGATCACATCTTAATGTCTCCTGTTTAAATGTGTTCACAAGATAAATGTATATATTACGGTACAGGCTTTATCCCACTGGGGCATCACACTATAGCCTAGTAGACCTAGAAGTATTCAGAGAAGCCTTGGGTAATAAGGTTCCTTTACATTTAAACTTGACATTGTTCCATACACAGTGACAGGCTCACTTCAAAGTTTCAACTTACTTCAAAGTGCAAGCGAATTTCTAGCGTTGGTGAATGTGAAAACACTGTTTCCTGACATGTAGAGGTTTCCTGTCATGCTGAAAATAAGCTCAAGCTCACAGTGCGTGGCATCGGCTCCCTCAATAAAGCACTAACCATGTACAATGATGTCATTTCATTCTGTGTTGTTGTAGTCAAGTCACTTTTAAACCACATCCTCTGTCAAAAGCTGGCCTTCCCTCTGCAGTCTTTCATTTCACACATAAGGCTGTTTACATGTTAGCTCTAGTTTATCTTCTATTCTAGTTAAACCACAAAGAACCCTTAAATATTACTCAAATTAATTAACGCTTAATTGTCATATGTTTTATCACTTATTCACAAACAACACACCTATTATCTCCATTAATCTTCTCATCCTCGTTCCTCTTTCTCTTATAGTTGAAGCTCAGCTGTCAGAACTTCCACAGCAGAGAAGCACCACCATCTACTGGCCACGGAACAGAACTACACCCCCTAGACATAGACAGCACTGGTTCACAGCCACCAACCACCACCTGACAGAACACACACAAGACACTTCATGAAGCTGCTAGTTAAACTACTGGTGGTGGTTCGAAAGGATTACTATGAGGAAACCATGGGGAGATGTATTGTTACTGGGCTATTCTGAACATACTAATGGGCAATAAATGGCTATAACTTCTATTGTTGGTGAAAACACGACTGGTTTACCGAAAATATTGCCTTTTGAGGAAACTTTTCCATTTGTGTAGCATCCAGCTGTGACAATGTACTGGTTTTATCATCACTAATGCAAACATGTATCTTCACAATTTTACAAGTTGAAATATCAGAGCTACACTCTACAGGACTGCTGTTATGCAAATTATAAACCAAAAATATTTTATTCATGCATGTTCCACTACTCCATTCATGTTCCACTTCTATATACCCTGAGGTCAGTATTATACTAAGTACAGAGGTGTTTCATTGTCCATTTACTGTACCTATAATGTATAGCTAGTCCACACTTCTTTTATTTATGTAACTTATTTGGTTTTTGTTTTGTTTCCTATCTATTCTGTATACATGTATTTGTGTATTGTGTATGACTTTTCAGGCTTGACCTTTTGTGCAGATTGCACAAAGGTGCTACAGTATATGTGTTCACTTCATTTGTGAGCTTTTGTTAGCTTAGTAGTAGTAGCAAACTGAAAGTAAACTGGCTCTTGGTTCCATACTTTTTGGCACAATTATCATTTTAATAAAAGCTGGCTTTATATTTCAAAACAAATGACCTACATATCTTTGAATAAATAAGCTTTGGATACCTATATTTTTGTGCGCTGAAGCTGGAATTCTGATATCCCTAATGGTGACAGTATCATTAGGCTACAGTATTGTCACAAACAAGGTTGATAGGACAGCAATGAATACAGCCATGAAGATATTCTCTTCCGTTTTATGCACAGAGGTCAACATGTGATTTAATCAGGATCAATTATGAACATAATTATGATGAGAAGTATTAGGAATGTTGCTTTTTTTAAATCACTGAGCTTTGGCCAAATCATACTGGTACTTTTACTGGAAATGTGAATGGGATGTGGACGTGAATTTGGTCAAAATAAAATGACAGTGGATGTTCTTGGTGGTGCAAGGTCTAAAGCTGCTGTGCTGTAAATGAGTCATTCTACCACTTTTTCTAGTCACATGTTCAAATACTGGATTCTGATTGGCTAAATTCCGGAGGTTATGGCAGAACAACCGCCGCAGTTGTGTGAGGACGAGATCAATGCGCCTCAGTGTACATCCGGGGACTTCAGGAGGTAGTCGGAACACCTTTCCCCCAACCAACATATGACGGTCGTAGCGGTCCTATGTTTACTAACGTGCGTACGACGTCGCCGATTTATTTGGATCCAATGCAATCCGCCAACTTTAAAGCCCCTTTTCTCTGAACCTATGCCTTTCTGGAAGCGAACAGCCTCTATTTACGGCCGGAACGGTCCTTCTAACTGACGTTAGCTTAGCTGTATGCTAGACATCTTTCTCTGCATGGAGTTGGCGTCATCTGGTGGTGAGTAGAAGATGTTGTTTGTGGAACTATTTGCTGTCGTCGCGGAAGTTTTATAGGCAATAATGATTGTAACTTAATATCCTTGCAAGTTACAACTATGTGTTTTCTTTCATGTATACGGAAAAAAGTGGTAGAAAAGCTATTTACCACTCGGGGTCGGACATTATGCTCTGATAATGTCCTGTGTGAGGGTGTGATCGGACGAGGCGAAGCAATTTACTCGGGGTAAATTGCTTACTTTTCTGTACATTAGGCAGATAATGTTCCCATTTTGCATTCTGCAGTCACTGTTGAAAGTCATTGTGGTCAATGTTGTGATCACACATTTAACGGTACGCCTATGCAGAACTGCACGGGCACAATGAGTGTCTGAGTTTGTGTATTTCCTTTTGTACTTCCTTGTTCTCAGACTATTATGCCAACCAGACACAGACAGACATGATCATATTGTGTTAAACCAATACGTTTATGGTTATCTAGTAATCGTAATTATTTGGATAAAATCAATATAGAAGAAGAATATACAACATAGTTACTATTTGTACTCAATAGCTTGTCAAGCCTCTCATCCTTGTAAGATGTCTACAGATATTTATTCCATGCCAGACTTGACAAAGAAGGTGAGACATAGGGATGGAGACAGAGGACAGAGAGTGGACACTGAGGACAGAGGACAGTTTGAGGAGAGAGTGGTGGACATCTATGACAGTGTGGACGTTGTCCCTGGACCACAGGAGGACATGAGGGACAACACAGCAGGAAGACAGACTCAGGGTGAGTCTGATTTTCATTCAGGTTTTAACAACATTTAACAATACAGTATATCCTTCACTATATCATTCATGTGTACGGTAGATGCCTTTCTAGAGAGATTTTGGTCAGTTCAAAGCACTGTGGTGGTCAGGTTGGGTGTAGCTCTCTGTCACTGAACACCTAGCTTTACTTTCTGTTTCAGGACAGCGGCAGCACCCTAGCCCAGTGAAAAGACGTTCCAGAGTTGTTGCAGTGTGTCTGGGGATGCTGTGTCTTATGCTGCTGGGTGGGAACATAGGCCAGGCCGTGTACTGTGAGTATTCCATCACATCATTTTCCCACAATGATGTTTGACCTCATGGTGAACAGCAGCAACAACTGTGTTTATCATCACAATATCTGTCCTTTGCAGATAATTCAGTCATTAACCACCTGACCCTGAAGGGGGAGCAGCTAAACACTGACTACACCAACCTGACCCTGGAGAGAAATCAACTACAGATCAACTACACCAACCTGACCCTGGAGAGAAATCAACTACAGATCAACTACACCAACCTGACCCTGGAGAGAAATCAACTACAGATCAACTACACCAACCTGACCCTGGAGAGAAATGCATTAAATGCCTCCTACACCAACCTGATCCTGGCAAGAAATCAATTAAACACCTCCAACAACAACCTGATGCTGGAAAAGGAGAAGTTAAAAAGTGAAGTAAACCAGCTTAAAGCAGGTGCGTGAGGTTACAGACAGGAATATATTTGTGTATTGTTATTGAATTACTCATGTACTCACAAATCAGAATTGATAGTCAACAGTGTCTGCAGCATGATGTCAGACCAGGGCTTGATTAGTGAGAGAGAGAAAGAGAGACAGAGAGAGAGAGCGGCAGAAAGACAGACAGAGGGACAGAGAGGTTGAGGGAAAGCATTAATACACCCGTTGACAGACAGCTCTGCACTCTAACAAGGCACAAATTATATAACTAGCATAGGAAAGTTGCAAACTGTAGTCTGCACCTCCCACCCCCAATATAAAAACACTGCTATGAATAGAGATAAGAGAAACAGGAGGGTCGATGGCAAGACAGTGGTGGATAATACAAAAAATTAATTAAAACAAAAAAGCATTTTATGTTGCATCTGTTACATGAAAGTAGGTTGTCAGTCATGTATGTCAATGGGAATACTAACATGGCAATTCATTTACACCGACATTGTGACATCAGACAGTTTGTCAATACAATAGGTGGAACTAGATAAACTAAACACGCACGTTACAAACGCGTGTATTGTGAAATAAATCACCATGGTGACTGGTACATTTATTGCCCCAGATATGAGACTAGTGTAAAACAGGGTTTATGAACATGCTTAATGTAATTGAGCTCTGGTGCACTTATCCTTCACCAACAGTTTATTTTGTTAGCATTTGTATCAGTACGTAACTAGTACCAGTAAGACTCCCTAAATCGGGAGATAAGCGACCGTCAGGTCGCATACACAAACTTTAGAAGGCAATGGTAGCCAATCAGGAGTGAATATGGGAAATGGGACAGATCCATGTTGATGACATGACTTTAGAGATACTGTGTACCGCTTTGTGTGATTTTAAGGCAAAATCTGTAGGAGCCAAGGACCAAAAATGTGTTTTGCAAGAATGGGCCTCATGGTGGCGCTAGAGGGCCATGTGAGAAATGAGGGCCAAGGAATGTGTGTGCAAAGGTTGGCAGGATCGGGGCAACGGTGGCGGAGATATGAGTAGGGCAAAAGTGTGATGTGTGACGTGTGACAGACTAACAGACTGACATACTGACAGACAGCCGGTGAGGTTCTGATAGAAACTGCGACCTGACGGTCGCAACAATACTACATTTATCATTTTAAAAGGGTCGGTTTTTATTGTATATGCTGCTGAGAAGCCAGAAGATCAAGTATAGCTCCATGAGTGTAAAGGAAGTAGGCCTACAATTATTAAAATAAAATGAAGATATACTGTACATGGTTATGGAAATGTAATAGTTTTGAAAATTGAAATGAAAGCCATTGTTCTTGTTTAAAGCTATACTGTGTAAGATGCCCAACTAGTGGTCATTAGCCCTATAGCAAACCGCGGTCGCGTCCGCGTCTTTCGGCCGTTTTTCGTACCTTCAGACCCCCGCGTCTGCCTCCACCTCGCTGAGATCTATCTTTAGAGGGGTCCCTTGTTCCTGTGCGTTCAGTAATTCCAGAGATACGGACTCCTTCACCCTGCCTGGTAGGCGAAATTACCTAGAGACGGGATGGTACAAACGAATACCAGTAGAGTCGCCGAAATGAAGGTCGCCCGGAATGGTCGCCGACAAGTGTCGCCGACGTGTTTGGAATAGTCGCCTGGCGTTATAGAAAACTCATCCAGGCAGTGAGAAATCTCATCGAGAATGGTCGCCGACGTGTTTGGAATAGTCGCCTATATTTATAAACCATTATAGACAACAAAGGTATAAAGGGAGTGAGTGAGTGAGTGAGTGAGTGAGTGGGGTATATATTTATAAACCATTATAGCCTACTTAGCATTTAAAACTCTGATGCCCAAAATAGACAACAAAGGGAGCGAGTGTAGGCTACCCTACCCATATGTCACCCATTCACACGTTACAGTAGTATACTACTACATGTTTTGTACCTGTGCTATTTAGAGAAACTATAGGGTCTAAGCTTTATAACTGTACAAGCTGGCTGCTGGCAACTTTGTCTCTGACCAACGACTACAACGTATTGGATGCACAGATCGCTTCGTTGGGATTAAAACCGCTCGTAGTCCTACCATAGTGGTGCGGTGGTACGTGGCTTTGGAAATAAACGTCATGAAACTTTACCTTTTTCTATGCAAACTTCTAATAAAGTCTTCAATCAATCCATTTCATCCTCCATGACACAAACTACTTTAACCGAGCCTATGCTCGCGCCTCCGACCAAGACGACACGAGGAAAACAGTGTGCATGCACTTCGTGCAGCTGTCAGTGTGTGCGAGGGACGTGCAGAGAATGTTAGAGAGGCAGGGGCTGACACTTCTAAAAGAGGTCAATTCTTTCAACATACTTGCATTCAAGTTCAGGAGCTGCATTCAGGTATATGGCACGGAAAAGGGCGTTTGCATTTCTTTCACCATAGTAAAAAAAAACGCATTCATGGTCTAGACTGGAGAGCAGTAATGGCGAGTGCCAATGTGCGGCCGGAGGGCACTTTTTACCAGTGGATAAAAGGGCAGGGGCTCAAGCCCCTTTGATGTCTAATGTGTGCACGTGCCACTATGTGCTGAGTCGCGGCTCGCAACATGATGCTGTCAGACAGTAAAATAAAACTTTGTGGATATAGTTTGATATAATTAGGCCTACATTTCTGTTGATGTTTCAACCAAGGGACGAGTTTATTTTATTTGTGATTCCCCCAAAACACTCATGATAGCTGATACAACAGAAGTAAATGACATTTCACAGAAGATCTTTTTAATTAAAATGGTCGGATATTTTCACTACTTCATAATTATATTTTTTTATTTATGGAATTTCTTGTGATGTGTTTGCTTGACTGAAAATAATAATAGGCCTACATAATCAAGCGGTCGATCGGTGAACTGATGCACAGAGGAGGCATATAGCCTACACACTGGACCCATTGTACTATAGGCCTAGCTATAGCCTAGCTTTTGTCTTGAAATAAAAGATAATTTGACAGACAACAGCCTGCATACTGACCATAATGGAATGTTATTGCAGTCGGGGTTAGGCTATATTTCTTGCAAAAGATTTTAAGACAACGGGTGTGTCCGCATAACCTTATATAACGAAGTTGCTTTCATACTAGCTTTTTATTAGTGAACTAAAACAATATTTGACAGATATGACTAGCTTATACATTTTAGTTATGAATTGGAATGTTATATTATAGCAATTGATGCAACAATGATGTGTGGAACACTAATGGAGAGACATGGCACGCATTACGCGTCGTGCGTAATGCCATCCAGCCCATTTAATTGCGTTTTGCCATTGCCATATGGACAGAGAGATTTCTCACACGGGGCCATGTAGAAGTAATCAAAGCCATCAGCTGTAGCCTGTAAATGATCAGTCAATCAATTAAAAGGGTACCCACGTCCGTTTAGTTTGGCAGGTCCTGTGCAGGGCTGCAGGCTGAGTTTCAATTGTTTTTTACCGTCATATCAGACAGCGATTTATCTCCGACACAAATTGCCTATTATAGGCCTATTGTAATAGCCTACAATAATTGGCTGGGATGTAGGCCTAATATTACAATTAGTGTGATGATATTGTATAATAGGCAATTTGTGTCGGAGATAAATCGCTGTCTGATATGACGGTAAAAAACAATTGAAACTCAGCCTGCAGCCCTGCACAGGACCTGCCAAACTAAACGGACGTGGGTACCCTTTTAATTGATTGACTGATCATTTACAGGCTACAGCTGATGGCTTTGATTACTTCTACATGGCCCCGTGTGAGAAATCTCTCTGTCCATATGGCAATGGCAAAACGCAATTAAATGGGCTGGATGGCATTACGCACGACGCGTAATGCGTGCCATGTCTCTCCATTAGTGTTCCACACATTGCATCAATTGCTATAATATAACACCCCTTGTCTTAAAATCTTTTGCAAATTAAAAAGATCTTCTGTGAAATGTAATTTACTTCTGTTGTATCAGCTATCATGAGTGTTTTATATGGATATGGGGGAATCACAAACTCGTCCCTTGGTTGAAACATCAACAGAAATGTAGGCCTAATTATATCAAACTAGACCTATATCTACACAGTTTTATTTTACTGTCTGACAGGCATCATGTTGCGAGCCGCGACTCAGCACATAGTGGCATCGTTTGTGTCATGGAGGATGAAATGGATTGATTGAAGACTTTATAGTTTGCATAGAAAAAGGTAAAGTGTCATGACGTTTATTTCCAAAGCCACGTCGTTGCGAGCCGCGACTCAGCACATAGTGGCATCGTTTGTGTCATGGAGGATGAAATGGATTGATTGAAGACTTTATAGTTTGCATAGAAAAAGGTAAAGTGTCATGACGTTTATTTCCAAAGCCACGTCCTACCACCGCACCACTGTGGTAGGACTACGAGCGGTTTTAATCCCAACGAAGCGATCTGTGCAGTCAGACGTGCTGCTATTAAATCTGCAGATCCAATACGTTTGTTTCTCTCGCAAATGACAATCTGGCAACACCACTGGCTGGCTGCTGCTGCGTCTCTGATTTCCTCTATCCCAACATAACCGCAATTTAGCTCATGTGTTTAAAGCAACAGTTGAGGGGCCAGGATGTTTAACAGAAGACAGGTACAGCTACAGTTATAAGCTTATGTAACGTGTGAATGGGTGACATATGAACACTCACTTGAATACTGGGCATCAGAGTTTTAAATGCTAAGTAGGCTACACTCACTTGAATACCCCTCCCTCACTCACTCACTCACTCACTCACTCACTTCCTTTATACCTTGTTGTCTATAATGGTATAAATATAGGCGACTAAGTAGGCTACACTCACTTGAATACCCCTCACTCACTCACTCACTCACTCACTCACTCCCTTTATACCTTGTTGTCTATAATGGTATAAAAATAGGCGACTATTCCAAAAACGTCGGCGACACTGTCGGCGACATGTAAAAGCTGTCGGCGACAATTCCAAATCAGGCAGGCGAGAATTCCACCGAAATTGGTGAGCCTTCCTCGGCGACTCTTCCACGTTTTCCGGCGACCTTCATTTCGGCGAGATTACCTGTTACCGGTACGAATGGGTGACAACAAATATGGCAGCCATAGCGACCCCACTTCAAGATGCGCTGTGATTGGCCGGCAGTTGTATAACCCTCGCTGTGATTGGCCGGTAGTGTGATGACGCAATTTTGGCGCGAGATCCGGTCCCCGGCAAGGATCACAGTTTACATATAGAGAAGGCTTTACAGGCTGAAATTCACGGCGCGGATCTTCTAAAACTTTTGTGATTTAATAGTTAGGAGAATTTTAAGATTTGTTTTATAAAAAAAGTTACATAGTACAACTTTAACAAATCGGCCTAATAATGATCTCTAAGGGAGTCTTTAACTCTTTATTCTATGGTTTGTCTCATAATTATTTGGGTAAGAGACCTAAAACAACACAATTCTGTTACTTTGGTATTTTCTTACTCAGGTTTTGTATTTGACTATAGACTGTTAGAACTAATCCATCATTAAAACTGTCTGATGTTTAGTCAAGTCGTGTCCTGATGGATGGATGAAGTTTGGAGGCCGCTGTTACTACAGATCTACCGAAGAGAAAACTTGGGAGGAAAGCGGCAAAGGATGCCAGAAGGCAGGAGCACATCTGATGTCCATTAACAATGAAGCAGAACAGGTTAGTGTGTGTGAACGTGGCCACGTCTCCATCATTCACATACATGCATGTGATGTAATTCTGTGATTATAGTATTAGTGAAGAATGAATGTATTAGATAATTAATTATCATTCATGTACCAATGACCAGGAATTAATCAGAAGACTAAGCCATGGGTGTGACGTACCAACACAGGAGACTTGGATTGGTCTGAAAAAGACTGGGAGCAAATGGACCTGGATGGATGGATCACTGATGACAACACAGTGAGACATTTTAGTCTTTCTACGTTTTCTATTGTAATCCTATCAACGTCACTGTACTGTATGTGTGAGACTGAGTGGATGTGGTTAAATATACATATTATATTATGTTGTTTACTCTGCAGGTACTGGGGCCGTGGATATCCTATGAACCCTGCATACCGGAAATGTGCATACTACTGGCAAAATGATGGACTATTGTACAATGGACCGTGTTCAGATAAAAGAACCTGGATCTGTGAGAAGTGATGTTTCTCTTAACTTGATGACACTGCAGTGTTAGTGCTCTGCTTTGTGAAGTTAAACAGTAATTAGCAGTTTACCGCATAACTAAACATTGTACCACCAATTATCTATACAATCAGCAACTATTATGACTGTCTGGCTATTATTTTTTACTTAAGGACACAGTTAATGGGTAGGTGGGGGTGCTCCCCACTGGCAGGTGAGCCCGTAGAGTGCAACAGCATGGGACAGAACCCCCCCCCCCCCCCTAGCTGTGTTGATGTTATTTAATTGAATTCTACTTTGCAACTTATGCCAATTGTACTGTCTTTGCCATTTACCTTTTTTCTTTTATTTTTTTCTTTGTTATTATTGCATTGTTGCCACACTGTTAAGGAAAATCATTTCACTGCCTGCAAACTGTATTGTACTGTATGAGACAAAATACTTGTATTCTTAGTGTTTACTTATAACTTATTGTAGCCTACTGTATGAACTTGTAAACTGAACAGTGGAAGTAATTAATAAAACTGTATTTGACAATAGCATTATTCCAGTCTTGAAGGACTTTCTTTATGTTTTCTTGTCACTTTCTGTCTGTCTATCTTAACAAATATGATGAAGTAAAATGATGAATGAAGAGCTTCTTACAATTAAAATGAAAAGGCCATTAAGTAATTTGACAAAATACAAAATATATACAGTATATAACTAGAAATCTGACCTCATGAGAGACCACATGATTGAGTTCTCCATTGGACAGAAATGTAAACAGCACAAGATACATTCATACATTTAGGCTAAAAGGATAACAGTAAAACAAAAAAGATATGTCCTGGGGACTTGTTTCCATTGTGGTCCTATGATGTCTGCCAGGAGGCATGTCGTACCTCCCTCTGTCTGTATGGGGCATGAGATGACAATGTTTTAGGGTTGTGTGAGCATGTATGAAAAGGAGCAATGGGGCTTTAAGGGACATAAAGGATTGTTATGACATCATTGTACTCATTCAGAGCAGCAGCAAAGATGAGCAGCAGCACACACCAAAAAGTTGATGCCGAGAACCAGCACATGGACAAATGATTTTACTTTCATTTTACCATCTCATGCAAATTCAATACCATTTTAATTTGCCAGAAAACAGTGTCAGTTGTTAAGATCGACAATATAAGTGCCAATGAAAGACATAAGTTATCAAATATCATACATTTTGTCATTTTATTAACTGGCCCCTGGCCATTCTTGTAATGTGGCCCACAGGTTCAGCTATTTGAGTATCCCTGATATATGGGACCAGACTTGCAATCCATACTTTATTGTACTACACAGGCAGGGTTGTTAGGGTTACTTTTAAAAAGGAATCCCCTACAGTTACAAGTTACTTGCAAAGAAAATGTAGTCGGTAACGTAATCTGATTATCACAATTTAAAAAGTAACTACTAGTTACTTTCAGTTACTTTTGGATTACCGTTTAGAAAAACTCTCTAATTAAATAAAACATGTTTTACCATTGATAACTAGACAAGAATATTGAGCGAATGAAATTAGGAAAAGGACAACAGAATTTTACTTAAGCGAAGTGGCAGTACTTTACGCTGATTCGATTTGATTATTTTATTGTTTGGCGTTATAATTTATTTGTAAAATTGATGAGGGCAAGGGGAGAATGTACTCCAGCATGTAACCCCCATCATTCAGATCCGTTACTGTAATCCAGATTACACATTTTAAAACGTAACCTGAGACTTTACAAGTTACCTGTTTTTTGTAATCTGATTACGTAATCCCGTTACATGTAATCCGTTACTTAACAACCCTGTACACAGGCTTATGACACCGTCTCATATTTTGACACTACTTGCATTTTCTCTGCACTCTGTCGGAGGAAACTGAGACGGGAGCTGTCAATTTTATCAACAAATTGGCAAGTTAACGTCATTCACAGGAATGTACTGTAATAAAGTGTACAATGCAAAGAACTAAGCCTATACAGTTGTTTGATTCGGCTTGATTTAGATAATATCTCAGGTGAAAGAAAATATAATTTAATTCAATTCAACTGTTGCTTGTTCAAGTGATTACTTTGTGCATGATTACACTGTGCAAATGATCATGATGTCATCATAGTATCATAGTATATTGTGTCAAATGGTCATGTTCCATCCAGACACAGTATGCAGGTGCTGAGTAGCCTCGTACCCGCCCCTCTTCCAGAAACCATTTCATTTATGGAAGTTGGTCGTTTACTAGGCTAGGTGCTGAGTGGACCCTGGGCTGACCTGGCTCTGCTCTTCAGACAGACAGACAGACAGACAGACAGACAGACAGACAGACAGACAGACAGACAGACAGACAGACAGACAGACAGACAGACAGACAGACAGCTCTCTACCTGTCTGTCTGTTAGTCCTGCTGCTGTTTCTGTCTGTCTGCCTCCTACTGGTACAGCTGACTGTCTACCTCACATGGAAACTCAGAGAGGGTGGGCTCATGATCACATCTTAATGTCTCCTGTTTAAATGTGTTCACAAGATAAATGTGTATTTACTGTACAAGCTTTATCCCACTGGGGCAGCACACTATAGCCGAGTAGGCCTATATTCAGAGAAGCCTTGGGCAATAAAGTCCCTTTTACATTTAAACTTGACATTGTTCAATACACACTCACTTACAACTTACTTTAAAGTGCAAGCAAATTTAGCGTTGGTAAATGTGAAAACATTGTTTCCTGACATGTAGAGGTTTCCTGTCATGCTGAAAATAAGCTCAAGCTCACAGTGCGTAGCATCGGCTCCTTCATTAAAGCACTAACCATGTACAATGATGTCATCTCATTCTGTGCTGTTGTAGTCAAGTCACTTTTAAACCACATCCTCTGTCACAAGCTGGCCTTCCCTCTGCAGGCTTTCATTTCGCATAAGGCTGTTGACATGTTACCTCTAGTTTCTCTTCTACTCCAGTTAATCCCTTAAATATGACTCAAATTAATGATCACTTATCAGGGGCGCTGGAACTCCCAAATCCCAAGGGGAGCTGAGCCTGGAGGAGTGCATGCGTGCGGCCCATGGCCGCACGCCGAAAATTCACGTTTTTTATCCGGTTTTGGGTTATTTTTATTACGGTTTCGGGTGCTTATTCCCCGCACAACGGTGTAACAAGGAGCTATATAGTTACTAGTTATTTTAGCACACAGTGCAACACACAGCACGCATGCACACACACAGTCACTCACGCACACACTACAAAATCGGGTATTATTTTTGTAACAGTTTTCTACTGTTTTTTATTCCCCATATACAACGGTATACAACAGTGTTAGTTTGCAACAATGAGCCTATAGACACTTTCTAGTTCTCAAATAAATAGACTTTGGTGTGCCATCAAAGCGGGATTTAAATTTGACTTCCCTTCTGACCGGAAGTGGCAAGGTGACCATGTGATTAGGTCACCATGTGATAATCAAATACCTTTTTTCAACATATTTTATTCCCCAAAGTCAAATACATTATTGTTTTAATATAGCTCTGTGTGTGTGTATATATAGGCTTATTTAAAAAAAAAAAAAAAAAAGTTTTTTTCTTTTTTTTTTTTCTCCCCACCACCAGGGGAGCTGCAGCTCCCTCAGCACCCCACTTCCAGCGCCCCTGTCACTTATCCAGAAATACTAAACACACCTATTATCTCCATTAACCTCCTCATCCTTGTTCCTCTGTCTCTTAGTTGAAGCTCAGCTGTCAGACATTCCACAGCAGAGAAGCACCACCATCTACTGGCCACGGAACAGAACTACACCCCCTAGACATAGACATGGCACCCACCTGACATAACACACACAAGACACTTCATGAAGCTGCTAGTTAAACTATGTATTGTTACTGGGCTATTCTGAACATACTAATGGGCAATAAATGGCTATAACTTCTATTATTATTGGTGAAAACACGACTGGTTTACCGAAGATATTGCCTTTTAAAGAAACTTTTCCATTTGTGTAGCATCCAGTTGTGACAATGTACTGGTTTTATCATCACTAATGCAAACATGTATCTTCACAATTTTACAAGTTGAAATATCAGAGCTACACTCTACAGGACTGCTGTTATGCAAATTATAAACCAAAAATATTTTATTCATGCATGTTCCACTACTCCATTCATGTTCCACTTCTATCTACCCTGAGGTCAGTATTATACTAAGTACAGAGGTGTTTCATTGTCCATTTACTGTACCTATAATGTATAGCTACTAGTCCACACTTCTTTTATTTATGTAACTTCTTTGGTTTTTGTTTTGTTTCCTATCTATTCTGTATACATGTATTTGTGTATGACTTGAATTTTATGACATAAATTTCTATTCTTGTACCTGTAACTTTGTAACCTTAACTGCTGTGTGATTCACTAATACAGTTAGCCCATCTCCCATCCATAAATCGTTGCTTTTCAGGCTTGACCTTTTGTGCAGATTGCACAAAGGTGCTACAGTATATGTGTTCACTTCATTTGTGAGCTTTTGTTAGCTTAGTAGTAGGCCTAGTAGCAAACTGAAAGTAAACTGGCTCTTGGTTGTACCTGACCTAAATCCAAGGCCAAATGTAGAATGTATACTATTTCTGCCTTGTCTGCTGTTACTCGAGTTTCTTTTCAATTATATTCTTCCATTACTCAGTAGCAAATCAATTGCATTTTTAATGTTCCATACTTTTTGGCACAATTATCATTTTAATAAAAGCTGGCTTTATATTTCAAAACAAATGACCTACATATCTTTGAATAAATAAGCTTTGGATACCTATATTTTTGTGCGCTGAAGCTGGAATTCTGATATCCCTAATGGTGACAGTATCATTATGCTACAGTATTGTCACAAACAAGGTTGATAGGACAGCAATGAATACAGCCATGAAGATATTCTCTTCCGTTTTATGCACAGAGGTCAACATGTGATTTAATCAGGATCAATTATGAACATAATTATGATGAGAAGTATTAGGAATGTTGCTTTTTTAAAATGACTGAGCTTTGGCCAAAACATATTGGTACTTTTACTGGAAATGGGAATGGGATGTGGACGTCTATTTGGTCAAAATAAAATGATAGAGGATGTTCTTGGTGGTGCAAGGTCTAAAGCTGCTGTGCTGTAAATGAGTCATTTTCTGTACATTAGGCAGATGAAGTTCCCATCTTGCATTCTGCAGTCACTGTTGAAAGTCATTGTGGTCAATGTTGTGATCACACATTTAACGGTACGCCTATCCAGAACTGCACGGGCACAATGTGTGTCTGAGTTTGTGGATTTCCTTTTGTACTTCCTTATTCTCAGACTATTATGCCAACCAGACACAGACAGACGTGATAATATTTTGTTAAACCAATACGTTTATGGTTATCTAGTAATCATAATTATTTGGATATAATCAATATAGGAGAAGAATATACAACATAATTACTATTTGTACTCAATAGCTAGTCAAGCCTTCCTTGTAAGATGTCTACAGATATTTATTCCATGCCAGACTTGACAAAGAAGGTGAGACATAGGGATGGAGACAGAGGACAGAGAGTGGACACTGAGGACAGAGGACAGTTTGAGGAGAGAGTGGTGGACATCTATGAGAGCGTGGACGTTGTCCCTGGACCACAGGAGGACATGAGGGACAACACAGCAGGAAGACAGACTCAGGGTGAGTCTGATTTTCATTCAGGTTTTAACAAAATTTAACAGGCATATATCCTTCACTATATCATTCATGTGTAAATGCATTTTTAGAGAGATTTTGGTCAATTCCAAGCACTGTGGTGGTCTGGTTGGGTGTAGCTCTTCTGTTTCAGGACAGCGGCAGCGCCCTAGCACAGTGAAAAGACGTTCCAGAGTTGTGGCTGTATGTCTGGGGATGCTCTGTCTTATGCTGCTGGGTGTGACCATAGGCCAGGCCGTGCATTGTGAGTATTCCATCAGTCTGCATTCACTCACTCAGGGAGTTTGTTGCCTGATGGGACGTGCTGGCCATTGGGAAAAGCGGGACAACTCCCGAAAGGCCGGCCAGCCATTAAAATAAATGGCCTTCCCACAAAGTAAATATAACTCATGTAATTGGCCCACTGGCTTGTCTCTCATGATCTGAAAAGTCCAGTCTTTGAGTAGCAGCAGCAGCGCTATGGAGATAGATCGCTCTCTATAGCACTGAGTAGCAGCAGCTATAGAGAGAGATCTCTCTCTATAGCACTGAGTAGCAGCAGCTATAGAGAGATCTCTCTCTATAGTGCTGAGTTGCAGCAGCCCACAGAGCCATCACATTGGCCCCACTGGCTTGTCTATCATCTGAATACTGGCCCTCTACTCCCCAGCTTCCTTGACTACTCCTCCTGGATGGTCTACATACATAGTACAACATCATTAGACTCTCTTTATACCAGAAAAACAATGAGACCTAAAATCACAGTAACTGTTTATCGGTTAGTATTTGGGGCCTCGCGGCGCGTCCGGAAGGCGGGAAAAATGTTGTGCGCGGCCGATGCCTGCGCACAATGAGGACCTCTCCAGCTCCTTTTCCCGGGCTGAATCAGGGGCCCAGTACGTACCTGATTTGAAGCTGTGACAAAGGTCACAGTTTCTACTGTAGTGTTGTTTGTATAATATTAATATTAAGGACATTATTAAGGATATTATGTTATAAATATTAAGGACATATCTGGGAATGCCCATATTTGGTAATGCCCATATATGGGCATGTTTTGACATAACATTGTTGACTATCATGCAGAGGTCTCCATATACTGTATGAGTAACTGGCCCCATATACATCACTGGCAAGATGGCCAAGAATTGGCGCGACCTCAGGTCGCATGTCACCCTGAGGTGTCTTACTAGTATTGCATGTATGTGCAAAGTACTATTTTCCCACAGTGATGTTTGACCTCATCATGAACAGCAGCAACAACTGTGTTTAGCACCAAATATTTGTCTTTTGCTGATAATTCAGTCATTAACCACCTGACCCTGAAGGGGAAGCAGCTTAACACTGACTACACCAACCTGACCCGGGAGAGAGATCAACTACAGATCAACTACACCAACCTGACCCAGGAGAGAAATGCATTAAATGCCTCCTACACCAACCTGATCCTGGCAAGAAATCAATTAAATGCCTCCTACAACAACCTGATGCTGGAAAATAACCAGTTAGAAAGTGAAGTAAACAAGCTTAAAGCAGGTGCGTGAAGTTACAAACAGGAATATATTTGTGTATTGTTATTGAATTTCTCATGTTCTTATTACACACCCGTTGACAGACAGCTCTGCACTCTAACAAGGCAGCACAAATGATATAGCCAGCAGGAACGTTGCAAACTGTCGTCTGCACCTCCCACCCCAATATAAAAACCCTACTAAGCCAGAGATAAGAAAACAATTCATACCCCACCTCAGGGGCAGCCGGACAATCACAGAAGATCTCCATGCCATAGCTCCATGATTGTAAACAAAGTAAATAAATAAATAAAACATAAAATTAAGACATAATGTAAATGGTTATGTATAGCCTATATACATAACCATGTACATACATGTCTTCATTTTATGTTTTTTTTTTCTTCTTTTTTTTTAAGTTATATAAACATATATGTAATAACTTAAAAAATTAACTGAAATGTGTGAACTGTTACACACCCCTAATTTCTAATATTATTATAAATATTATACACAGACAGACAGATAGGCTGGCAGGTAGGCAGGCAACCAGACAGAGAGATGGCTATCTCCTCTCTCTTACTCTTAAAGGACGACTTCACAGATTTTCAACCTATCTTCATGATAAGTGGTCCTCACTACTGTTCATGATTAATGGCAGCATTTCTGTCTACTTGGTCTGTGTCTCCAAGGGCTGCATGTGGACAGTTCAGAAACAGCAGGCTTTATATACCTGTTTACATTATAGCCTATTATGAAAGCCATTGTTCTTGTGTAATTTCTTTTTAATCTTGTTTGGAGAAAAAAAACTAATCGGCCTAATGATGATCTCTAAAGAGAGTCTTTATTCTATGGTTTGTCTCACAGTTATTCGAGTAATAGACCTAAAACAACATACAGTAATTCTGATACTCTGGTATTTTCTTACTCAGGTTTTGTATTTGACTAGACGGTTAGAACTAATCCATCAGTAAAACTCTGTCTGATGTTTAGTCAAGTGGTGTCCTGATGGATGGATGAAGTTTGGAGAGAGCTGTTACTACAGATCTACTGAAGAGAAAACTTGGGAGGAAAGCAGAACAGAATGTCAGAAGGCAGGAGCAGATCTGATGTCCATTAACAGTGAAGACGAACTGGTTAGTGTGTGTGTGTGTGTGTGTGTGTGTGTGTGTGTGTGTGTGTGTGTGTGTGTGTGTGTGTGTGTGTGTGTGTGTGTGTGTGTGTGTGTGTGTGTGTGTGTGTGGCCACGTCTCCATCATTCACATAAATGCATGTGATGTAATTCTGTGATTATAGTGAAAACCTGTATGTATTAGATAATTAGCCTAATTATTGTTCATGTGCCAATGATCAGGAATTAATCAGAAAACTAAGCCATGGGTGTAAAGTACTATCATCAAAGAACACTTGGATTGGTCTAAAAAGGACTGCAAACAAATGGACGTGGGTGGATGAATCAACAGTGACAACAGGGTGAACATTTTTTGGATGTTTTCTATTGTAATTCTATCAAAGTCACTATACTGTATGTGAGTGACTGAGTGAATGTGGTTAAATATACATATTACTGTATATTATGTTGTTTACTCTGCAGGGACTGGCACTGGGGCCATGGATATCCTAAGAACAATGGATACTGGAGCTGTGCATACTACTGGCAAGATGATGGACTACAGTACAATGGATTGTGTTCAGAAAAAAGCACATGGATCTGTGAGAAGTGATGTTTCTCTTAACTTGATGCCACTGCAGCGTTCTGCTTTGTGAAGTTAAACAGTAATAAGCAGTGCAAATGAAAAATAACTAAATATTGTACCACCAATAATCTATTCAATCAGCAACTATTATGACTGTCTGGCTATTATGTTTTACCTAACTTTACAGTTAATGGGTGCTTACTGCTTGGGTGGAGCATGCGTAAAGTATCCATCCACCACCGTGAGTCTATGGTTTTGATTCCTCCACAGTACATCCGGTTTGGCGGTTTGGCATTAGAGCAACTATGAACACACTTTCTGTGGAAAGGTGATATACTGTAACTCCTAAGGCGGGGTGGTGGCTCTCAGTGGGTCATTTTGAAAGGGACGGAGGTGCTAGGTCCGCATAGGTGGAGGTGCTCCTAGCTGGCAGGTAAGCCAGAGAGTGCACATAAATCTGTGGGAAGGACTTAATTGGCAGACTAAATTGGTAGAACAAAAGGGGGCAGAAATAAGTGGCTACTGTAGGGGGTAAAAGAAATAAAAAGCAGCAAGACAGTTAATGTTTACAGTTTACTCCATCAAATTGGAACTAAGGAACACATAGATGAGAATAATGTTAATTGGCTAAAGTTCTTCATTCAACACCAATGTGTCTCCAAGTTCATCAGCAGTTCAGAGACCCAGGATTCAACACCACCCTGTGTAACTGAATCCTGGACTTCTGACAGACAAACCCTAGGTCACAATCTATATCCGTCTTCGCTATTTAGCTTTTATTATGTTATGTTATGTTCTTCTTCTTATTTCTTATATTTGTATTATTGCCACACTGTTAAGGAAGCTTTAAGGAAAATCATTTCACTGCCTGCAAACTCAACACAACTGTATTGTATGAGACAAAATACTTTACTTTATAACGTACTGTATGAACTTGTAAACTGAGCAGTGGAAGTATTTAATAAAACTGTATTTGACATTAGCATTATTCCTGTCTTGGACTTTCTTTATGTTGTCTTGTCACTTTCTCATCTGTCTCTCTCAACAATTACGATGATGTAAAATGATGAATGAAGTGCTTCTTATGATGAAGTGCTTCTTACTATTAAAATGAAAAGGCCATCTAGTAATTTGATGAAATACAAAATATATACATTATTTAACTTGAAAGCTGACCTCAGGAGAGAGCACGTTGATTGATTATACTACTACTGCTGCTAATACTTTATTGGGCAGAAATGGAAACAGACATTTGGGCTAAAACGGTAAAATAAAAAATAGATAAAACTTAAAATTAAAATGTCCTGGGTACTTGTTTCCATTGTCGTCCTATGATGTCTGCCAGGAGGCATGTCTTACCTCCCTCTGTCTGTATGGGGCATGTGATGACAATGTTTTAGGGTTGTGTGTGCATGTATGAACAGGAGCAATCAGGCTTTAAGGGACATTAAATATTGTTTTGACATCTACTGTTCAACCAGAGTGACAGGCTGTATGGAGACAAAGCTTTGGACAGTGAACACATTGAGAAGCAGTGTCATGTTATCACTAGGACAAACATGACATTACTACTTACTGTATGTTATAGCCTCAGGCCCGGCCACATAATTTGCCAATATAAATACGATAAAGCCAAAGAACATCCACCAGCTGATCAGTCAGTCTACCAAGTAAAGAGAGTTATAATATATGGGACCAGACCCCTACAGTCTGTTTGGCAACCCATACTGTATTGTACTACACAGGCTTATGACACCGTCTCATATTTTGACACTATTTGCATTCTCTCGCACTCCGTCAGAGGAAACTGAGAAGGAAGCTGTCAATCTTTATCAACAAATTGGCAAATGAATGTAAAATAACATAAACATTCAAAGTAATTAATTAAATGTACTGTAATAAATTGCACAATGCAAGGAACAAAGCCTAGATATACAGTAGATATACAGTGATTTAGCGAATGTCTCAGGTGAAAGAAAATGCAATTGAATTAAATTAAACTTTTGCTTGTTCAAGTGATTACTTTGTGCATGATTACATTGTGCAAATGATCATGATGCCATCATAGTATCATAATATATTGTGTCAAATGGTCATGTCCCATCCAGACACAGTATGCAGGTGCTGAGTGGACCCTGGGCTGACCTGGCTCTGCTCTTCAGACAGATAGACAGTCAGACAGACAGACAGCTCTCTACCCGTCTGTCTGTTAGTCTTGCTGCTGTTTCTGTCTGTCTGCCTCCTACTGGTACAGCTGACTGTCTACCTGAAATTACCTTTAGGGTAGGCCTATATATGTCTATCCCCCATACAACACGTCCTACATCATTCATATCTAGATTGTGGCATGGGATGCATCTGTTCACTATGATGAGATCAGGCCGCCTCATTAGCTTTGAAGCTGAATTAAAATCAGTTTCACACACCACTGATTCAACAATGTACAACAAACAATGTTGAAAACACAGCTGATTTTCCAGTTCTAATTTGTGTAGCATCCAGCAGTCACCATGTATTGGTTTTATTATTGAAGTATCGTATAAACAACGTTCTCTACTCCTCAAATCATCATGATGACATTAGTTGCGTTTCCATAAAGCTTATTCGAAAATAGGAAGCGGATTCTCAGAAATTCGCAAAAAGACAAGGCGAATTTAGCCTGTTTCCATTAAACTGATGAAATGCGATTCTTGGGAGACCCTGGGCACAGAGCTGGGATCGGGCTGATTTATTTTTCAGACCGAATCCGAGACGTGAGCACTGCCACTGCACATCTGACTGCTGTGACTCGCTGCACACTCATACTGCAAGTTTCTGCATCTGGAAGGTGGCCGATCTGCAAGCTCACAACGTGTAGCGGATGCGAGCTGCTGTGAGCTTGTAGATCGATTCGGCCACTTTTGGCACGCAACACGGTGTGATGACGAAGGGTTAGCATCCAGGATTTACTTGGGTGATGTGACGGACGAGGCCCGCTTGCACTGTGCACTGTGCACACAACAGCGCCGTAAAATAAACATTCGATGCAAGGTACAGTAGTTGGGAACACGGCGCTAACAAGTTGGTAGCTCCAGCTCCCTTCAACCAAATCGATATCATGCAAGTTCAATGCATTTTATTTTAATTCACAACTTATTCGCTTAGTGTTTCCATTGCACTAATGCGCATTACGTTGTTGCAAAATCCACCTCCTCCAAGCGCATAAATGTTTTTGTGGATAATGAAAGTTTATTCGAATTTTGAAGTGTTTCCATCAAAAGATTTATGCGCAAAAGCCTTAATGCACAAAAAACGGCTTATGGAAAAGCAACTAGTGTCTTACGGTTCAATTATACTATGCTAAAAAATAGCGTTCCAACAAGTGTCACTTAAATAAAAGTGTTGTGCAGACATGAAAAAAAAAAAAAAAAAAAAAACTCACACCGGCTCATCATAAGTCGCTCCTTGGGCTGCAGAGGAAGTGATGGCAGAGAGTGGCCAAATTGACATTTCTGCATAAATTACTTAATTACATAATTATTCTGCAAGGCTAACTTTTTGACTTTTTGAGGCAGAAATGATTTGAATGTAAACAAATGATTTAGTGAGAACATAGGCAATAGGGCAATAATAACACACAATTGTATTGTTCTCTCTCTCGGTGTGTGTGTGTGTGCGTGTGCGTGCGTGCGTGCGTGCGTGTTCGTGTGTTTATACAACTTTCTATTATTTGCCCTACTCAGCATAAATTGCTGACGCACATATATCTTTAGATTAAAAGATGTCTGCTCAATCAATCCTTTTTTATTTATTTGTTTCATCATTGAATTTGTATTTTACTTTATTGGTGCGCGATGTGCAACTTTAGAGAGACCATTAAATTAAGCTACAGGAAGACTGTGGTCACTTCTAGCTTCTGTTTCCTGTCAGCACAGCCAGCTACACGTTGCGGTCGACATTTAGAATTTCATCTCATGAGAATAGGCATTGTACCACGAGTGGGGGGGGGGGGGGGGGGCATATAGACTGAGCAGTCATATGCCGTCTACGTTTAGGGCAGCGAGGAAACAGTACATCTTCAGTGTGTTGTCACCCTCTCAAATACCTGCAAGAAAGTTTTTAGTCATAAAGGTAGAAATGGCTGTCGCTAGGCACTCTGATAACATTGAGCTCCAAGAAGGACATTATGACCGCCTTGATCTGCAAAGGATGGACAATGCAGTCTATGGAGATCTTCAGACCAAGACCCAGAAGGAGAAAGATCTAGAGAAGATACTGCAGTCTGGTAATTTATGTAACTAAAACAAAAAAATATCTAACTAAAACTAACAGAGAGTGCGTGTGTGTGTGTGTGTGTGTGTGTGTGTGTGTGTGTGTGTGTGTGTGTGTGTGTGTGTGTGTGTGTGTGTGTGTGTGTGTGTGACCATCTAGTTATTCCTTAATAAAGCATTGCGCAACCAGACACAGACAGACATGGTCACATTATATTAACTAAGTATATTTAATTACTAAAGTGTCGTTTTGATTAAGCTATCAAGACAGAAAATAAAAAACATCTCATCCAATGCAGATTTATGCTTTTCTAGACTTCACAAAGAAAGAGAGACAGAGAGAAGGAGACAGGGGAGAGAGAGACACTGAGGACAGTGGACAGTTAGAGGAGTGATTCCTTTGATGTGTAAAAGTATTTTTAGATAGAATGCAGGTCATTTCAATTAACTTGGTCCGGTTGGGTTGAGCTAACAGGACTTTTAGACTCCCATCTTCTTTTTGTCAAACAGTGAAAAGGCCTTTCAGAGTTGTTGCTGGGTGTCTGGGGTTGCTGTGTCTTCTGCTGGTGGGTGGGAACATAGGCCAGGCCGTGCACTGTGAGTATTCCATGTCACTAAACTATTCCATGTCACTAAACTACCACATCACTCACTGTGAGTATTCCATGTCACTAAACTACCACATCACTCACTGTGAGTATTCCATGTCACTAAACTACCACATCACTCACTGTGAGTATTCCATGTCACTAAACTATCACTCACTGTGAGTATTCCATGTCACTAAACTACATCACTCACTGTGAGTATTGCATGTCATTAATCTACCACATCACTCACTGTGAGTATTGCATGTCATTAATCTACCACATCACTCACTGTGAGTATTTCATGTAGAGGTGGAAAATACTCGAGTAAAAGTACTCAAGTAATTACTCAAGAGTGTTTTTTTTGTGGATCTGTACTTTTAAAGTATTTTTTAAAAGCTCTACTTTTACTTTTACTTTTACTTTTGAGTAATTTAAAGAGTAAATACTTGTACTTCGTTACTTTTCATTTGGACAATGAGTAAGAGTAATTTAAATTCAGTAAATAAGTAAATTATATATTTTTTGTATGTACATACTGTACATACAGTTTACAGTACATATATTTTCTTAATAATGTTATTAAAAGTGGTAAAAGCGGCTCTGATTAGTATTTTTCTCTTCCTGCTTAATGACATTAAGCCCCAAGGTGGCCCCAAATTATTTTTGGGGGTCCCCAGTGCGCAACATTGTTTTCTCACTCAACAGTAAACAAACCTACATAAAGTTTAAAGGACTACTTTGTTTTTTTTACAACAAGGGTTCATATTTTAGATTGTAATTAGAGAAAAGAAAAATTGAGTGTTCAAATGTTTTCATTTGCTTCGTTCTATTGTTTTATCGAGTTTACCGTGCTAAAATGAGGGGCATGCGTACAAGTGGCTAAATATGTCTTTTTAGACACAATAAGGCAGCAGTTTCTTTATTACTATTTACAGTAACACTTTTAGCCCCCATAAGTCACATCCAACCATGAAAGGTTGCGTTGTATATTGGGAATGGGCTTATTCTGTGTAAAATGACATATTTAACCACTGAAATAACCACTGAAATAAGAATCTCTAAAACAATAGAAAGAAGTAAATGAAATAATTTTAACACTCATCTTTTATATTCTTTAATTACAATCTAAAATATGAACCCTTGTTGTAAAAAACTAAAGTTGTCTTTTAAGTGTATAGAGGGTATCTGCACATTTCTAAATTGACAATTTAAGGACTTTTTAATACCTCGAAAATGGTAAATTAAACATTGGCCAAATTATCGAATATTAATTAGAGGTAGAAATTGTGAAAATAGACGATCTACATGCTCACAATGCCTCATGGAACCATGTTATACACAATGTAATGCAAGGGTGGGGGGGGTCACGGCCTGAAAAGCTTGAGAACCACTGGCTTAGGGACCTGTGTAACTAGTAAGACACCTGAGGGTGGAATGCGACCTCATGGTGACATGCGACCTCGCCCTGGTCGCGCCAATTCTTGACCATCTGGCCAACCACAGCGTTTCTCTGACGATTCTAGTTGTTGTCATTCTGGGGGGAGTTTGTTCATGTTTTTCTGAGGGTATCAACCCTAGGAGACACGGGGAGAACATGCAAACTCCACACAGAAAGGCCTTTCTAAGTAACAATACTCTTACTTTGAGTAGGATTTTTCAGTACTCTTCCCACCTCTAATTCCATGGCACTAAACAATTTTCTACCTGTGGCAAAATACCACAGCAGTATAATACCAAACTTGTAATTTGTAATTTAAATTGGTGTTTACTCATCAAATCTGGACTAATCAAGATGTATGAGATTTTTCAGATTTTCAGAAGCCTGGGCATGCCACTCAGCCTGGCAGTGTTTTTGTGTATTACATGCATGTGAAAAGTACTATGAATAAAGAGGCTTTAACAAGTTACGCACTTGAAGAAAAATAACTGCCATGTCAGTTCTGTCTATGTTTAAGGCAGTGAGGATATATAGTTTATTGTTTTCAAAGTATATTTCCTCGGATGTTTGACCTCATGGTGAACAGTAGCAACAAGTTTGTTTATATTTTTTTGTTTTTGCAGATAATGCACTCATTAACAACCTGACCCTGAAGGGGGACCTGTTAAAGGCTGACTACACCAACCTGACCCTCACACATAATATTAATATTAAGGACATTATTAAGGATATTATGTTATAAATATTAAGGACATATCTGGGAATGCCCATATTTGGTAATGCCGGGCATGTTTTGACAGAACATTGTTGACTATCATGCAGGGGTCTCCATATACTGTATGAGTAACTGGTCCCATATACATCACTGGCCAGATGGCCAAGAATTGGCGCGACCTCAGGTCGCATGTCACCCTGAGGTGTCTTACTAGTATTGCATGTATGCGCAAAGTACTATTTTCCCACAATGATGTTTGACCTCATCATGAACAGCAGCAACAACTGTGTTTATCACCAAATATTTGTCTTTTGCAGATAATTCAGTCATTAACCACCTGACCCTGAAGGGGGAGCAGCTAAACACTGACTACACCAACCTGAACCGGGAGAGAGATCAACTACAGATCAACTACATCAACCTGACCCAGGAGAGAAATGCATTAAACACCTCCTACACCAACCTGATCCTGGCAAATGCCTCCTACAACAACCTGATGCTGGAAAAGAAACAGTTAGAAAGTGAAGTAAACAAGCTTAAAGCAGGTGCGTGAAGTTACAAACAGGAATATATTTGTGTATTGATTAGATTAGAGTTTATTTGTCATTGTAACAATACAGTACAGGTACAGGCACAGTTTCATTGTCAACGATCAACTCATTTCCAAAGTACAGTACACATACAAGCACCTTCACAGTACAACGAAATGAATTTGTGCATTTAAGGGTGCACGGCTGCTGCCATTGTACGGCGCTGCCACTAGACCTTTCTTGCTTAAGGGAAAAAGATTTGAGGGGGGTGCAAGCTGTGCGTGTGGGTGAGGGGGGGGGTTGCAGGAATGCTTGGGCAATAAAAAACACTGCTCCCATACAACACCTCCCGATTGTGGAGGAACTGCCTGGGAGAAGGAAAAAAAAGAAGCCCTGA
Source organism: Nannobrachium achirus (assembly GCF_963921795.1). NCBI lineage: Eukaryota > Metazoa > Chordata > Actinopteri > Myctophiformes > Myctophidae > Nannobrachium > Nannobrachium achirus. Next base: position 21,076,253 of record NC_137823.1, on the reverse strand, counting down.
CAAAAACGTTGGGGGGTGGGGGGGGGGGGGGGTGGGGGGGGGTGAAGGCGGGTGTATGGATGTGTGTGTGTGCATGCGTGTAAGTCTGGGATTCATGTTTGTAGGTTTGTAATTGTTATTGAATTTCTCATGTTCTTATTACACACCCGTTGACAGACAGCTCTGCACTCTAACAAGGCAGCACAAATGATATAGCCAGCAGGAAAGTTGCAAACTGTCGTCTGCACCTCCCACCCCAATATAAAAACCCTACTAAGACCAGAGATAAGAAAAAAATTCATACCCCACCTCAGGGGCAGCCGGACAATCACAGAAGATCATGTATAGCTCCATGATTGTAAACAAAGTAAATAAATAAATAAAACATAAAATTAAGACATAATGTAAATGGTTATGTATAGCCTATATACATAACCATGTACATTATGTCTTCATTTTATGTTTTTTTTTTTCTTCTTCTTTTTTTTAGTTATATAAACATATATGTAATAACTTAAAAAATTAACTGAAATTTGTGAACTGTTACACAGCCCTAATTTCTAATATTATTATAAATATTATACACAGACAGATAGGCTGGCAGGCAGGCAGGCAACCAGACAGGGAGATGGCTATATCTCCTCTCTCTTACTCTTAAAGGACGACTTCACAGATTTTCAACCTATCTTCATAATAATTGGTCCTCACTACTGCTCATGATTAATGGCAGCATTTCTGTCTACTTGGTCTGTGTCTCCAAGGGCTGCATGTGGACAGTTCAGAAACCGCAGGCTTTATATACCTGTTTACATTATAGCCTATTATGAAAGCCATTGTTCTTGTGTAATTTCTTTTTAATCTTGTTTGGAGAAAAAAAACTAATCGGCCTAATGATGATCTCTAAAGAGAGTCTTTATTCTATGGTTTGTCTCACAGTTATTCGAGTAATAGACCTAAAACAACATACAGTAATTCTGATACTCTGGTATTTTCTTACTCAGGTTTTGTATTTGACTAGACGGTTAGAACTAATCCATCAGTAAAACTCTGTCTGATGTTTAGTCAAGTGGTGTCCTGATGGATGGATGAAGTTTGGAGAGAGCTGTTACTACAGATCTACTGAAGAGAAAACTTGGGAGGAAAGCAGAACAGAATGTCAGAAGGCAGGAGCAGATCTGATGTCCATTAACAGTGAAGACGAACTGGTTAGTGTGTGTGTGTGTGTGTGTGTGTGTGTGTGTGTGTGTGTGTGTGTGTGTGTGTGTGTGTGTGTGTGTGTGTGTGTGTGTGTGTGTGTGTGTGTGTGTGTGTGTGTGTGTGTGTGGCCACGTCTCCATCATTCACATAAATGCATGTGATGTAATTCTGTGATTATAGTGAAAACCTGTATGTATTAGATAATTAGCCTAATTATTGTTCATGTACCAATGATCAGGAATTAATCAGAAAACTAAGCCATGGGTGTAAAGTACTATCATCAAAGAACACTTGGATTGGTCTAAAAAGGACTGCAAACAAATGGACGTGGGTGGATGAATCAACAGTGACAACAGGGTGAACATTTTTTGGATGTTTTCTATTGTAATTCTATCAAAGTCACTATACTGTATGTGAGTGACTGAGTGAATGTGGTTAAATATACATATTACTGTATATTATGTTGTTTACTCTGCAGGGACTGGCACTGGGGCCATGGATATCCTAAGAACAATGGATACTGGAGCTGTGCATACTACTGGCAAGATGATGGACTACAGTACAATGGATTGTGTTCAGAAAAAAGCACATGGATCTGTGAGAAGTGATGTTTCTCTTAACTTGATGCCACTGCAGCGTTCTGCTTTGTGAAGTTAAACAGTAATAAGCAGTGCAAATGAAAAATAACTAAATATTGTACCACCAATAATCTATTCAATCAGCAACTATTATGACTGTCTGGCTATTATGTTTTACCTAACTTTACAGTTAATGGGTGCTTACTGCTTGGGTGGAGCATGCGTAAAGTATCCATCCACCACCGTGAGTCTATGGTTTTGATTCCTCCACAGTACATCCGGTTTGGCGGTTTGGCATTAGAGCAACTATGAACACACTTTCTGTGGAAAGGTGATATACTGTAACTCCTAAGGCGGGGTGGTGGCTCTCAGTGGGTCATTTTGAAAGGGACGGAGGTGCTAGGTCCGCGTAGGTGGAGGTGCTCCTAGCTGGCAGGTAAGCCAGAGAGTGCACATAAATCTGTGGGAAGGACTTAATTGGCAGACAAAATTGGTAGAACAAAAGGGGGCAGAAATAAGTGGCTACTGTAGGGGGTAAAAGAAATAAAAAGCAGCAAGACAGTTAATGTTTACAGTTTACTCCATCAAATTGGAACTAAGGAACACATAGATGAGAATAATGTTAATTGGCTAAAGTTCTTCATTCAACACCAATGTGTCTCCAAGTTCATCAGCAGTTCAGAGACCCAGGATTCAACGCCACCCTGTGTAACTGAATCCTGGACTTCTGACAGACAAACCCTAGGTCACAATCTATATCCGTCTTCGCTATTTAGCTTTTATTATGTTATGTTCTTCTTCTTATTTCTTATATTTGTATTATTGCCACACTGTTAAGGAAAATCATTTCACTACCTGCAAACTCAACACAACTGTATTGTATGAGACAAAATACTTTACTTTATAACGTACTGTATGAACTTGTAAACTGAGCAGTGGAAGTATTTAATAAAACTGTATTTGACATTAGCATTATTCCTGTCTTGGACTTTCTTTATGTTGTCTTGTCACTTTCTCATCTGTCTCTCTCAACAATTACGATGATATAAAATGATGAATGAAGTGCTTCTTATGATGAAGTGCTTCTTACTATTAAAATGAAAAGGCCATCTAGTAATTTGATGAAATACAAAATATATACATTATTTAACTTGAAAGCTGACCTCAGGAGAGAGCACATTGATTGATTATACTACTACTGCTGCTAATACTTTATTGGGCAGAAATGTAAACAGCACGAGGTCAGACATTTGGGCTAAAACGGTAAAATAAAAAAATTAAAATTAAAATGTCCTGGGTACTTGTTTCCATTGTGGTCCTATGGTGTCTGCCAGGAGGCATGTCTTACCTCCCTCTGTCTGTATGGGGCATGTGATGACAATGTTTTAGGGTTGTGTGTGCACGTATGAACAGGAGCAATCAGGCTTTAAGGGACATAAAGGATTGTTTTGACATCATTACAGTTCAACCAGAGTGACAGGCTGTATGGAGACAAAGCTTTGGACAGTGAACACATTGAGAAGCAGTGTCATGTTATCACTAGGACAAACATGACATTACTACTTACTGTATGTTATAGCCTCAGGCCCGGCCACATAATTTGCCAATATAAATACGATAAAGCCAAAGAACATCCACCAGCTGATCAGTCAGTCTACCAAGTAAAGAGAGTTATAATATATGGGACCAGACCCCTACAGTCTGTTTGGCAACCCATACTGTATTGTACTACACAGGCTTATGACACCATCTCATATTTTGACACTATTTGCATTCTCTCGCACTCCGTCAGAGGAAACTGAGAAGGAAGCTGTCAATCTTTATCAACAAATTGGCAAACGAATGTAAAATAACATAAAAATTCAAAGTAATTAATTAAATGTACTGTAATGAATTGCACAATGCAAGGAACAAAGCCTAGATATACAGTAGATATACAGTGATTTAGCGAATGTCTCAGGTGAAAGAAAATGCAATTGAATTAAATTAAACTTTTGCTTGTTCAAGTGATTACTTTGTGCATGATTACATTGTGCACATGATCATGATGCCATCATAGTATCATAATATATTGTGTCAAATGGTCATGTCCCATCCAGACACAGTATGCAGGTGCTGAGTGGACCCTGGGCTGACCTGGCTCTGCTCTTCAGACAGATAGACAGTCAGACAGACAGCTCTCTACCCGTCTGTCTGTTAGTCCTGCTGCTGTTTCTGTCTGTCTGCCTCCTACTGGTACAGCTGACTGTCTACCTGAAATTACCTTTAGGGTAGGCCTATATATGTCTATCCCCCATACAACACGTCCTACATCATTCATATCTAGATTGTGGCATGGGATGGTATCTGTTCACTATGATGAGATCAGGCCGCCTCAATAGCTTTGAAGCTGAATTAAAATCAGATTCACACACCACTGATTCAACAATGTACAACAAACATTGTTGAAAACACAGCTGATTTTCCAGTTCTAATTTATGTAGCATCCAGCAATCACCATGTACTGGTTTTATTATTGAAGTATCGTATAAACAACGTTCTCTACTCCTCAAATCATCATGATGACATTCGTTGCTTTTCCATAAAGCGTATTCGAAAATAGGAAGCGAATTATCAGAAATTCGCAAAAAGACAAGGCGAATTTAGCCTGTTTCCATTAAACTGATGAAATGCGATTCTTGGGAGACCCTGGGTCCGTTCGACCGACCTGCTGTAAATGACTTCCCGCGGGCTTGCACACAGCGTACAGAGCTGGGATCGGGCTGATTTCTTTCAGACCGAATCCGAGACGTGAGCACTGCCACTGCACATCTGACTGCTGTGACTCGCTGCACACTCATACTGCAAGTTTCTGCGTCTGGAAGGTGGCCGATCTGCAAGCTCACAACGTGTAGCGGATGCGAGCTGCTGTGAGCTTGTAGATCGGCCACTTTTGGCACGCAACATGGTGTGATGACGAAGGGTTAGCATCCAGGATTTACTTGGGTGATGTGACGGACGAGGCCCGCTTGCACTGTGCACTGTGCACACAACAGCGCCGTAAAATAAACATCCGATGCAAGGTACAGTAGTTGGGAACACGGCGCTAACAAGTTGGTAGCTCCAGCTCCCTTCAACCAAATCGATATCATGCAAGTTCAATGCATTTTAATTCACAACTTATTCGCTTAGTGTTTCCATTGCACTAATGCGCATTACGTTGTTGCAAAATCCACCTCCTCCAAGCGCATAAATGTTTTTGTGGATAATGAAAATTTATTCGAATTTTGAAGTGTTTCCATTAAAAGATTTATGCGCAAAAGCCTTAATGCACAAAAAACGGCTTATGGAAAAGCAACTACGGTTCAATTATACTTTGCTAAACAATAGCGTTCCAACAAGTGTCACTTGATAAATAAGTGTTGTGCAGACATGAAAAAAAAAAAAAAAAAAAAAAACTCACACCCGCTCATCACAAGTCGCTCCTTGGGCTGCAGAGGAAGTGATGGCAGAGAGTGGCCAAATTGACATTTCTGCATAAATTACTTAATTACGTAATTATTCTGCAAGGCTAACTTTTTGACTTTTTGAGACAGAAATGATTTGAATGTAAACAAATGATTTAGTGAGAACATAATATAGGCAATAGGGCAATAATAACACACAATTGTATTGTTCTCTCTCTCGGTGTGTGCGTGTGTGTGTGTGTGTGTGTGTGTGTGCGTGCGTGCGTGCGTGCGTGCGTGCGTGCGTGCGTGCGTGCGTGCGTGCGTGCGTGCATGCGACCGTGCGTGCGACCGTGCGCGCGTTTGTGTGTTTATACAACTTTCTATTCTCTGCCCTACTCAGCATAAATTGCTAGTTAGTGTCTGATACACTTAATTACTTCATACTGCATGAACGCACATATATCTTTAGATTAAAAGATGTCTGCTCAATCAATCCTTTTTTATTTATTTGTTTCATCATTGAATTTGTATTTTACTTTATTGGTGTGCGATGTGCAACTTTAGAGAGACCATGAAGCTACAGGAAGACTGTGTTCACTTCTAGCTTCTGTTTCCTGTCAGTACAGCCAGCTACACGTTGCGGTCGACATTTAGAATTTCATCTCATGAGAATAGGCATTGTACCACGAGTGCGGGGGGGGGGGGGGGGGGGGGCATATAGTGTGTGTGGTTTATTTTCATTTGTGCACAAAGACTGAGCAGTCATATGCCGTCTACGTTTAGGGCAGTGAGGAAACAGTACATCTTCAGTGTGTTGTGACCCTCTCAAATACCTGCAAGAAAGTTTTTAGTCATAAAGGTAGAAATGGCTGTCGCTAGGCACTCTGATAACATTGAGCTCCAAGAAGGACATTATGACCGCCTTGATCTGCAAAGGATGGACAATGCAGTCTATGGAGATCTTCAGACCAAGACCCAGAAGGAGAAAGATCTAGAGAAGATACTGCAGTCTGGTAATTTATGTAACTAAAACAAAAAATATCTAACTAAAACTAACAGAGTGTGTGTGTGTGTGTGTGTGTGTGTGTGTGTGTGTGTGTGTGTGTGTGTGTGTGTGTGTGTGTGTGTGTGTGTGTGTGTGTGTGACCATCTAGTTATTCCTTAATAAAGCATTGCGCAACCAGACACAGACAGACATGGTCACATTTTATTAACTAAGTATATTTAATTAACTAGTATGTAAAGTGTCGTTTTGATTAAGCTTATCAAGACAGAAAATAAAAAACATCTCATCCCATGCAGATTTATGCTTTTCTAGACTTCACAAAGAAAGAGAGACAGAGAGAAGGAGACAGAGGAGAGAGAGACACTGAGGACAGTGGACAGTTAGAGGAGTGATTCCTTTGATGTGTAAAAGTATTTTTAGATAGAATGCAGGTCATTTCAATGAACTTGGTCCGGTTGGGTTGAGCTAACAGGACTTTTAGACTCCCATCTTCTTTTTGTCAAACAGTGAAAAGGCCTTTCAGAGTTGTAGCTGGGTGTCTGGGGTTGCTGTGTCTTCTGCTGCTGGGTGGTAACATAGGCCAGGCTGTGCACTGTGAGTATTCCATGTCACTAAACTACCACATCACTCACTCAGGGAGTATTCCATGTCACTAAACTACCACATCACTCACTGTGAGTATTCCATGTCACTAAACTACCACATCACTCACTGTGAGTATTCCATGTCACTAAACTATTCCATGTCACTAAACTACCACATCACTCACTGTGAGTATTCCATGTCACTAAACTACATCACTCACTGTGAGTATTCCATGTCATTAAACTACATCACTCACTGTGAGTATTTCATGTAGAGGTGGAAAATACTCGAGTAAAAGTACTCAAGTAATTACTCAAGAGTGTTTTTTTTGTGGATCTGTACTTTTAAAGTAATTTTTAAAAGCTCTACTTTTACTTTTACTTTTCTTTTGAGTAATTTAAAGAGTAAATACTTGTACTTCGTTACTTTTCATTTGGACAATGAGTAAGAGTAATTTAAATTCAGTAAATAAGTAAATTATATATTTTTTGTATGTACATACTGTACATAGTTTACAGTACATATATTTTCTTAATAATGTTATTAAATGTGGTAAAAGTGGCTCTGATTAGTATTTTTCTCTTCCTGCTTAATGACATTAAGCCCCAAGGTGGCCCCAAATTATTTTCGGGGGTCCCCAGTGCGCAACATTGTTTTCTCACTCAACAGTAAACAAACCTACATAAAGTTTAAAGGACTACTTTGTTTTTTTTACAACAAGGGTTCATATTTTAGATTGTAATTAGAGAAAAGAAAAAGTGAGTGTTAAAATGTTTTCATTTGCTTCGTTCTATTGTTTTATCGAGTTTACCGTGCTAAAATGAGGGGCATGCGTACAAGTGGCTAAATATGTCTTTTTAGACACAATAAGGCAGCAGTTTCTTTATTACTATTTACAGTAACACTTCTAGCCCCCATAAGTCACATCCAACCATGAAAGGTTGCGTTGTATATTGGGAATGGGTTTATTCTGTGTAAAATGACATATTTAACCACTGAAATAACCACTGAAATAAGAATCTCTAAAACAATAGAAAGAAGTAAATGAAATAATCTCATCTTTTATATTCTTTAATTACAATCTAAAATATGAACCCTTGTTGTAAAAAACTAAAGTTGTCCTTTAAGTGTATAGAGGGTATCTGCACATTTCTAAATTGACAATTTAAGGACTTTTTAATACCTCGAAAATGGCAAATTAAACATTGGCCAAATTATCGAATATTAATTAGAGGCAGAAATTGTGAAAATAGACGATCTACATGCTCACAATGCCTCATGGAACCATGTTATACACAATGTAATGCAAGGGTGGGGGGGGGGGGGGGTCGCGGCCTGAAAAGCTTGAGAACCACTGGCTTAGGGACCTGTGTAATTAATGTTAAAAAAAGTAAAAAAATATATATATTTTTTTAAAGTAGTTAAAGGAGCTATAGTCAACTTTTTCTTGAAAAACGGATGCTAAAATAAAAATAATGTTTAGAAAATATTTTATAAAAAAATAAGCTTCATATATGTGTTTCAATTAGAAAATGACCACAAAAAGCGTAAAATAATGATAAAATAATCATTTTGGCCCTTTGTTTACATTTACAGGGCCGGTACTTTGTTTACATCCTAGTCTGTAGACTAGGATGTCAGCCCTACAATGAAAAAGTTGACTATAGCTCCTTTAAATTAGGCTACTTTTTACTCTTACTTTTAAGTAATTGCTTGGGCTAGTATTTTTACTCTTACTTTGTGTATTTCACGAAAGTAACAATACTCTTACTTTGAGTAGGATTTTTCAGTACTCTTCCCACCTCTAATTCCATGGCACTAAACAATTTTCTACCTGTGGCAAAATACCACAGCAGAATAATACCAAACTTGTAATTTGTAATTTAAATTGGTGTTTACTCATCAAATCTGGACTAATCAAGATGTATGAGATTTTTCAGATTTTCAGAAGCCTGGGCATGCCACTCAGCCTGGCAGTGTTTTTGTGTATTACATGCATGTGAAAAGTACTATGAATAAAGATGCTTTAACAAGTTACGCACTTGAAGAAAAATAACTGCCATTTGTCAGTTCTGTCTATGTTTAAGGCAGTGAGGATATATAGTTTATTGTTTTCAAAGTATATTTCCTCGGATGTTTGACCTCATGGTGAACAGTAGCAACAAGTTTGTTTATATTTTTTTGTTTTTGCAGATAATGCACTCATTAACAACCTGACCCTGAAGGGGGACCTGTTAAAGGCTGACTACACCAACCTGACCCTCACACATAATATTAATATTAAGGACATTATTAAGGATATTATGTTATAAATATTAAGGACATATCTGGGAATGCCCATATTTGGTAATGTCGGGCATGTTTTGACATAACATTGTTGACTATCATGCAGGGGTCTCCATATACTGTATGAGTAACTGGTCCCATATACATCACTGGCCAGATGGCCAAGAATTGGCGCGACCTCAGGTCGCATGTCACCCTGAGGTGTCTTACTAGTATTGCATGTATGCGCAAAGTACTATTTTCCCACAATGATGTTTGACCTCATCATGAACAGCAGCAACAACTGTGTTTATCACCAAATATTTGTCTTTTGCAGATAATTCAGTCATTAACCACCTGACCCTGAAGGGGGAGCAGCTAAACACTGACTACACCAACCTGACCCAGGAGAGAGATCAATTACAGATCAACTACACCAACCTGACCCAGGAGAGAAATGCATTAAATGCCTCCTACACCAACCTGATCCTGGCAAGAAATCAATTAAATGCCTCCTACAACAGCCTGACGCTGGAAAATAACCAGTTAGAAAGTGAAGTAAACAAGCTTAAAGCAGGTGCGTGAAGTTACAAACAGGAATATATTTGTGTATTGTTATTGAATTTCTCATGTTCTTATTACACACCCGTTGACAGACAGCTCTGCACTCTAACAAGGCAGCACAAATGATATAGCCAGCAGGAAAGTTGCAAACTGTCGTCTGCACCTCCCACCCCAATATAAAAACCCTACTAAGACCAGAGATAAGAAACAATGTCATATCCCACCTCAGGGGCAGCCGGACAATCACAGAAGATTGTAGTAGGCCTATAGCTCCATGATTGTAAACAAAGTAAAAAAATAAATAAAACATAAAATGAAGACATAATGTAAATGGTTATGTATATATACATAACCATGTACATTATGTCTTCATTTTATGTTTTTTTTTTTTTTTTTTTTAAGTTATAACATAGTAATAAGTTAAAAAAATAACTGAAATTTGTGAACTGTTACACACCCCTAATTTCTAATATTATTATAAATATTATACACAGAGAGACAGATAGGCTGGCAGGCAGGCAGGCAACCAGACAGAGAGATGGCTATCTCCTCTCTCTTACTCTTAAAGGACGACTTCACAGATTTTCAACCTATCTTCATAATAATTGGTCCTCACTACTGCTCATGATTAATGGCACCATTTCTGTCTACTTGGTCTGTGTCTCCAAGGGCTGCATGTGGACAGTTCAGAAACTGCAGGCTTGATATACCTGTTTACATTATAGCCTATAATGAAAGCCATTGTTGTGTAATGTTTTTAAATTTTGTTGGGAGAAAAAACTAATTGGCCTAATGATGACCTCTAAAGGGAGTCTTTATTCTACAGTTTGCCTCACAGTTAATTGTGTAATAGACCTTAAAACAAAATAATTCTGTTAAGCCCTTTGCATACAGACGCGTTTTTCAAGCACGAAAAACACGGAGGATTCCATTTTTTAAAAAGAAAACAATGATTCTCTATGACCTCATGCACACCAGCTCCGAATTTGCGGAGGCAGGTGGCAGGTGGCAGGAGGCAGGTGGCTGCGGCTGTGCGTTTTTTTTCCCCCCGATCGAACCCAGTTCGATTTGTGCGTCTTGACGCATGCGGTAAAAACTCAATGACTCCTTTTATGCCTCCTCTTCGGATCCGCAGTGAGGATTCCGCACAGCCTTGCACACCAAATCCAATGCGTTTTAATCATGCAGCAAACGGAAAGGAAAGCAACGGTCCTGTGTGCAAAGCCCTTTACTCTGGTATTTTCTTAGGTTTTGTATTTGACTAGACTGTTAGGACTAATCCCTCATTAAAACTCCTCTGTCTGATGTTTAGTCAAGTTGTGTCCCGATGGATGGGTAAAGTTTGGAGAGAGCTGTTACTACAGATCTACTGAAGAGAAAACTTGGGAGGAAAGCAGCAAAACATGCCAGGAGGCAGGAGCACAGCTGATGACCATTAACAGTAAAGCAGAACAGGTTAGTGTGTGTGTGTGTGTGTGTGTGTGTGTGTGTGTGTGTGTGTGTGTGTGTGTGTGTGTGTGTGTGTGTGTGTGTGTGTGTGTGTGTGTGTGTGTGTGTGTGTGTGTGTGTGTGTCACTTAAATGCAAGTGATGTAATTCAGTGATTATAGTGAAAACATTAGAGAAATGTAATTATGGTTCATCTATCCAATCCAATGATCAGGAATTAATCAGAAGATTAAGCCATGGGTGTGAAGTACGTAAGGAAACTTGGATTGGTCTGAAAAAGAATTTCAACAAATGGACATGGGCAGATGGATCACTGACAACACAGTGAGACATTTAAAAAGTGTTTCTATTGTAATTCTATCAAAGTCACTGAATGTCAGTGACAGAGTGGATATGTGATTAAAATTACGTTATGTTGTTTACTCTGCAGGTACTGGGCCATTGGATATCCTAGGGACCATACATCCTGGAACTGTGCATACTACTGGCACAGTAATGGACTATTGTATGATGGATTATGTTCAGAAAAAAAAACCTGGATCTGTGAGAAGTGATTCTCTTAATACATTCACTGCAAAGGAAGTAGATTTTCGTCATGTCCTGTTACAACCGTTGAGCGCCAAGGACGTAATAATGCACCATGTCCCCGTTTTCTGTGACTCGCTAAAAACAGGCATCCGAGGACTACAAACCCCAGAATACAACGGGAAATTACATCATCCCAAAACAATTCACTGTCTCAGGCACGTGCACACATAGACATCAAAGGGGGCTTGAGCCCCTGCCCTTTTATCCGTCTGTAAAAAGTGCCCTCTCCAGACCATGAATTAAGTTTTTACTATGGTGAAAGGAATTGATTATGCTTAGTTCAGTTGTGGTATCACACACACCGAAAAGCTGTTGTGAGCTTGGAGGTCGGCTCAAGGTTTTTTTTTTATACGTTTTTACAAGGTTTTTATGTTCTGCTTTGAGAAGTTAAACAGTATTAGCAGTGCAAATGAGAGAAATTCAAATGTTATTTTACAGAATAACAAAATTATCAATAATCATATCAATATAAACCACCAACCAACTATTATGGCTGAGTGGTTATTTTGTTTACTTTAAGGACACAGTTAATGGGCTCTCGGGTGGCGTACATGTATGCGTCCACCACCGGGAAGTCTAGGGTTAGGGTTAGGGTTGTCAGTGGGGAATCTTGAAAGGGAGGAGCAGGACGGAGGTGATAGGTTCTCGTAGGTGTGTGTGTTTGTGTTTGGGGGGGGGGGGTCTCCTCACTGGCAGGTGAGCCAGAATGCAACAGCACTGGCAACAGGTGGGGAGGACTTAATTGGTATAAAGACTAAATTGGGACAGAAAGGGGGGAAAGAAAGAAAAAGCAACAACACAGTTAATGTTTACACCATCAATTTGGAACTAAGGAACACATACAGTAGGTGAGAATAATGTTCATTGAGTACAGATCAGCATTAAACGCCATAGTGTCTCCAAACTCATCACCAAGTTCAGAGACCCAGGATTCAAGATCCTGCAGCTGAATACTGGACTTCTGACAAACAATCCCCATGTTACAATCTATTAGGCTATATAGGTGTGTGTAGGTGACATTTCTTTTTGATTGCGGTTTTAAAAGAGAAATATTGTGCCAATGAAAAAGGTGAACTTCTGCTTTATTGGAGCTGTTCCTGTTAACTATCTGTCATTTATGGTGTGTGATAAGGACATAATATTTTCTTTTATTCTATTTGACAATATGCCATTTGTATTGTTTTACTATTTTGCTTATATTATGGCTTTTTGATCTTATTATATTTTTATTATTGTCAGACTGTTGAGACTTTAACCACATTAACCCTTGTGAATGAATTGACATAAACATATTTGTAACAACACTGGTCTGTACCGTCCGTCTTCATATCCATCTATTGTCAACCTCTGTCCAACCTTCTAACTAAGACAGCACAGAGTTAAACGTGTGCAAACATAATTATGGGGTTTGGGTTTGTTTATAATGTGTTGATGGTATTTGCAGTCTAAAAGAGTGATATAGATACAGTAGCGGATAAGAACACCACTACTGTTTCTGTCTGTCTGTCTGTCTGTCTGTCTGTCTCCTACTGGTACAGCTGACCGTCTACCTCACATGGAAACTCAGAGAGGGTGGGCTCATGATCACATCTTAATGTCTCCTAGCTGTTTAAATGTGTTCACAAGATCAATGTGTAGATTAGATTCGATAGATCGATAGATAGATACCTTTATTATCCCAAGGGGGAAATCAGTCCCCCAGAGGCAGCACAGCAGTATAAGGATATTTACAAAGTTACAGAGAAGTATGAAAAAGAATAAAAAAAGAACAGAGTACAGTAAAGAGCAAGATACATCAAAGAAAGGGAATGAAGAATATATATACATAAAGTATCAAGAAAACAGTGAATGCTCAACGTGAAACAGCCAGCTTGAACAAAAAAAAACAATCCTAAGCACAACTATCAGTACAATACAGTGCCCAAACAAAAGTGTCCATAAATGCTGGTTAGTGCTACAAATATCTCACCGCCATGTCAAACACAAGCAAAAATACTCAATACTTAACACAACCTAATAGTGCAGTTTCCAAAGGTCAGTGCAAGAAAAACTAGAAGCAGTGCTCTTCCGAGCACAGGTCTCCACCAGGCCGTGCGTCCTGGTGGTGCTACTGTATAATAGGCCAATGTAAAAAGGGTGGCATATGTTCTTCACCTTAGATCTTTCATGGCAATCGGACGCTGCATGCATGATTTCAAGCATTGTGTTCCAAAAATGTGTTTTGCTAAAGTCTACCTGCTGGTGGCGCTATAACAGGACAATGTTAAAAAGGTAGCATTTGTTCCTTGACCTAGTGGGAATATGTGTGGCAAATGTCACGGTAATCGCAAGCTGCGTTGATGATTTGAGGCATTTTGTTCAAAAACGGAGCAATCCTGCAAACTTTGGAAGCTAATATTAGCCAATCAGGATGGATTATGAAATATCAGACGGATCGGACTTGATCACATGACTATAGAGATACTGTGTACCGATTTGCAGGATTTTTGGATAAAATCTCAAGGAGTAATATCCAAAAATGTGTTTTACATAAGTCGGCCCAAAGGTGGCGCTATAAAAGGCTGATGTGAAAAATGCAGGGCAAAGGTTTATCCTTAGCCTCTAGGGAATGCGCTTACAAAGTTTGAAACTGATCGGTGGAGTTATAGGTAAAACCACAAATCGGGCTGTTATAGCGCCACCATGAGGCTGATTAAAAAAAATTAAGTGGCATTTCTTCCTCGGCCTAGTGGGAACGTGTGTGCGCGATTTCATGAAAATTGCACTTTGCGTTTGTGATTTGAGGCATTTTGTTCAAAACGGCTCAATCCCACAAACTTTGGAAGCCAATCTTAGCCAATCAGGATGGAATATGCAAAATCGGACAGATCCGTGTCGATCACATGACTGTCGAGATATTGCCTACCGATTTGTAGGATTTTTGGACAAAATCTGTAAGAGTAGTGCACAGAAATGTGTTTAGCAAACATCGGCCACTAGTTGGCGCTAGAAAAGGCCCATTTGAAAAATTTAGGGCAGAGGTTCTAGATTGGCATCCAGGGAATGTGTGTGCTTACTTTGGCAGCGACCGGGCCAACGGCGACTGAGATTTGGCGCTCACAAACTGCGAAGACGCACGGACGGACGCACGGACGGACGCACGGACGGACGGACGGACGGACACACGGACGGAGGGGAAAACATACTCTCCCTCAGCCTTCGGCTGGTGGAGACAACAAACTAAAAAAAGAAAAACAAGGAAGGGTGACACAGCAAGACGCACATTACTGTACAGGTTTTTACATCCTGCTGGGGTTTCAGTCGCTGCACACTATATACATGTATTCAGAGGAGCTTTGAATAACAATGTCCCCCAAACAGCTTCATATCATATTTAAGGTAGGCCTGTATGTCTATCCCCCATGCAACCCATGTCCTACATCGTTCATATCTATTAAATTGTGGTATAAATGGGATGGTATCTGTTCACTGTCATGAAATCAGGCTGCCTCGTTATAGCTTTGAGAATTAAAATCTAATTTACACACCATTGAATCAACAATGCAAACATTGTTCCATCCGTTTAGACACCAGCCACTTACTTAGAGCTTCTTCAAAGTAAAAAAAAAAAAGAACAGCGTTAGTACGTGTGTAAACATTGTTTCCTGTGTACATTTCCTGTCCTGCCATTAACATTTAACATTGCATTGTTTTAGTCAAGTCACTTTTAAACCACATCCTCTGTCAAACCTTTCCTTCCCTCTGCAGTCTTTCATTTCACATAATGCTGTTGACATGTTACCTCTAGTTTTCTCTTCTACTCCAGTTAAACCACAATAAAATGAGTTAACACTTAATTGAACTGTATGTGTCATGACTCATGCACAAACACACGAGCCATGGTCACTGTGTTCATGTTCTTCCATTCGTGTTCTCACTCTTCCATTGGAATGAATAGACTCCAAACTGCTAAAAAGGCTTAATAATTATGTAGACCTACACAGACCTGACGTGCTGAATAGGCTAAGGTGCTTAAACAAGTGCTTCACCTGTAGTAAACATTATGTACACGACAGTGCCAAATACACATACAGTAGGCTACATGAATTGATATCACAGATGAAATATACTGCATGTGTGCTTAGGGCACGCAATGTGGACGCTGACATGAAAGGGATGATGCAATCAATCAATGTCAACTAAGCCAGTGTCGGATCCTAAAGAAACATGCAGAAAACAAGACTCAATATTTCTTAAGGTGGTAACTGTAGCAAATAATAGTTAGCTTATATTAAGCTTTTCGCTTTTTGTGCAGATTAGGCCTACACATTTCATTTTGTGAGCTTTTGTTAGCTTATTAGTATAGTAAACTGCATAGCTCCAGGTGTCACCTGGGCTGGGGTGGCCAAAGCTGCTGCCTGGAGAGCCTGCCAGGCCCTGTAAATCCCAGGTTCCTATTGGTGGAAAAAGTACTCAAATGTTTTACTTCAGTACCAATACTGCAATGAAATACTCGGTTACGTTATGTAAAAGTCTGGAATTCAACGTAAAAGTACAAACTTGTTGCATCAAAAAGTAGAAAGTACTCACTATACAGAATGTCCCATTTCACAAGTTTTCAAATGTATGAAATGTATTGAAAATGTAAAAAAAAAAAAAAAAAGATCTACAAGCTCACAATGCGTGGCATCGCGACGCATTGTGAGCTTGTAGATCGGCTATTTTCAAATGGACAAAATGTATACAGAGATGAAGTTGTGTATGTTTTGTGACAATGGGTGCGTTCGGAAAAGCACACTCAACAAACTGGTGTGCCATGTTGCTGTTCGTTTATTCGGTGCACTTGGTGCGTTGTCGTTCGGAAATCCAGTGCACGGCGCACCGTGTGTGCTGAGTGCGCGCACCGACCGACCCTACTCAGATGGGGTTTGACAGTGTGGTGCGGCAGTACAGTGTTTTGGTTGTTTGGTTTTCATGGCCGTGTCTCGAGCGATTCTCAGCTGTGAACAATGGAGGAAATTAGGAAATTAATTTGCAGCTTGATTGGTCGTTTGGGCTTGATAGTCACACGCATCAACGTGTAAACTAACAGCAGGTACTGTACGTCAATGTAATGAATTACATCTCCTTTCAATAGCAACGTTGCGTTAGCCACTGCTGCTTTTCAGAAAGTTTACCTTCAGAGTTCAGAGCTTAATTGGTCGTTCGTAAATAGGCCACACTGAACGCACTCTACAACGTCACCGCCCACTGCACTCACTACACTGAGCGCACATCCGGTACGCGTTTCCGAACGCACCCAATAAAACCCCTGCCAGTTTCGATTCCAGACCTGGGGTTAGGGTTACCTTTCTTGATCATTCACCCCACTACATCCCCTTGGGATGCGTTGGCCATGATAGCTTCCAGCCATGCAGTGTTTGACAGCACATTTTCATTTAGTTTTAAGCGCCATTCCCACTGGGCACGATAACTATAAAAAATAAGTGTACCTATTATCTTTCACCCTTGTATTTTGTTTATATAGTTGGTGTGAACACTGCCAACCAAATATAAATTCACTTGTCTTTTAGTTCTGCTCGATTACTTCTCCATTAGTCCTCCTAACCCTAACATTTCGGTCTAGTTTTTTTTTATTTATGGATGAAATTGTCAATATATTTAGTCTTAGGTTTAGTTGTCGTAGCTTAGTTTTTATTTTGTTTTCTTCAGTGAAAAAAGGTAGTCAACTAACATTTTTCGTCATAGTTTTAGTCGACAAAATCAACATTGCTTCCAGCTTCCTCCTCAAGCACAGGAGGAAATGTTTCATTTGCTGAACATTAGGCAGATACAGTTAACAAACTTCCCATTTTGCATTCTGCAGTTACTGTCATTGTGGTCAATGTGTGGTCACAGTTTTAACGGAACTTCCCTGCAGTGTGCATGAGTCTGCCTGTGTTCGTCCTTATATTCACACTATTAAGCCAACCAGGCATAGACACAGACATTATCATATTTTCTAGCTAGTTTCTATAGTTTCTAGTTATCTAGTAATTGTAATTATTTGAATACAATCAATACAGAAATATAATTATACAGCATAGTTACTATTGTGTACTCAATATACATTTCAAAGTCTCTCATCCTTGCAAGATGTCTACAGATATTTATTCCATGCCAGACTTAACAAAGAAGGTGAGACATAGGGATGGAGACAGAGGACAGAGAGGGGACACTGAGGACAGAGGACAGTTTGAGGAGAGTGTAGTGGACATCTATGACAGCGTGGACGTTGTCCCTGGACCACAGGAGGACATGAGGGACAACAAAGCAGGAAGACAGACTCAGGGTGAGTTTGATAGAGTTGTGAATCGTTGTCAAGGTGATTTCTCTTTCAAAGTGTTGGGAAAAATACTTTATTGTACAAAAAACAAGGTATTGTCTTTTCCTTCAGGAAAATGGGTAGCACTTTACAATGACCTGTTGTAAATCATTTATGAACATTTATAAGCAGTTTATAGATGAGTAATAAACATGAACAAACTGTTTATTGACTTTTTTAAATGTTTACCTAAACATTTATAACTGTTTTAAACATCATTTACATGTTATTAGAAAGGTATTAGTAAGTAGTAAACTAATCATGAATAAACCATTTATATAATTTGTAAATAATATACAGTATATGCTATTTGTAGATAAGTAACTAATCATTTACAAGCTATCTATATACCTTGTAAAACATTCCTAATATATCTATAAATCATTAGTAGATGTTATCAAGAGCCCCAATGTAAAGCGAAGGCTATTCATTGTGACCACCAGGTCGCAAGTTTTATATGAAAACCTCCACCGGCTGTATTCTGTACTCTTATCTCCGGCAACGTTGCCCCTATCTATGCCAGACTTTGCACACACACTCCTTGGCTGTCTGTTAATTGTGGCCTCCTTGTTTGTTCATGGTTAACATTATGCTTTGTAAAACATTCCTTAAATATCTATAAATCATTAGCAGATGTTATCAAGAGCCCTAATGTAAAGTGAAGACTATTCATTATTTACAAATGTCTGTTAAACATGAACAAACATGGAGGCCACATTAACTCATTGAATGCCCTTTTCAAGATGGCCGCCAAGTACCAGGATGCCACGTTCTTAAATTTCTAGTGCACGGATCAATTTTTAGTGCACGGATCGTGCACGCCCATGCACCATATGTGTAGTACTTTTTAACAGCTTTCAAACAAAAAAATCCGCTTGGAAATCCGTTCAGGCATTCATGAGATAGAAGCCTTCAAAGTCAGACAAAACAAACACTGCCACCTTCCTAAATTTCTAGTGCACGGATCATTTTTTAGTGCACAGACCGTGCACGCCCATGCCTAGATCATGCACCATATGTGTAGTACTTTTTAACAGCTTTCAAACCAAAAAATCCGCTTGGAAATCCGTTCAGGCATTCATGAGATACAAGCCTTCAAAGTCAGACAAAACAGCCATTTTTGACATTTTGAAAGATGTGTTTGTTATGGGGCTAAACATGCAATTTCACAATTGCGATCATGCCTAATACATTTGAGGCATTTTTAGAATTTTTTTTATAAAAAATTTTTTTGAAAATTTTTATTTTTTATTTTTATTTTTATTTTTTCAAAATGGCTTCCAACTCAGGAAACTCGGGCTGTGGCAGCCTGGGACTACTGTAATAACTCGTGAAACTCGTGCCTTGGCAGTCAATGAGTTAAAAGACAGTTGGCTGCCAAACCACACCTCGACCCCTCATTTCTCACATGACCCTCTTCTAGCACCACCATGACGCAGAATCTTGCAAAACACATTTTTGAACACTGCTCCTACAGATTTTGCCCTAAAATCAAGCAAAGCGGTACACATATGTCTAGAGTCATGTTATCAACATGGATCTGTCCCATTTCCCATATTCCCTCCTGATTGGCTATGACTGCCTTCTAAAGTTTGTGTATGCGACGTGACGGTTACTTATCTCCCGATTAGGAAGTCTTACTGGTAAATAATGAATAGTCTTCACTTAACCTTAGGGCTCTTGATAACATCTACTAATGATTTATAGATATATAAGGAATGTTTTACAAGGTATATAGATACTGTATAGATAGACATTTTAGTTACAAATGATGTATTAATCATTTAAGGAATGTTTTACAAAGCATATGTTAACCATGAACAAACTAGGAGGCCACGTTAACAGACAGCCAAGGAGTGGTTTGGCATGGATGGGGCAACAGTGCCGGAGATAAGAGTAGGGCCAAAAGTGTGACGTGACGGACAGACGGACTGACAGACAGACTGACCTAGCCTTCACTTACAGTAGGGCACTTGATAACATCTACCGTATTTTCCGGACTATAAGGCGCACTTAAAAGCCTTTAATTTTCTCAAAAAACTACAGTGCGCCTTATAGTCCAGTGCGCCTTATATATGGATCATTCATTGACATTGACATTCCCTTTAGCACAGCTTCATCTGTTGGATGCATAACATAAAGGTAGCGTCTATTATGTGCGCCTTATAGTCCAGTGCGCCTTATATATGAAAACAGTTCGAAAATAGACCATTCATTGACAGTGCGCCTTATAGTCCGGTGCGCCTTATAGTCCGGAAAATACGGTACTAATGATTTATATTTATATATTTTTTTTACAAGGTATATAGATATAGTTAGAAATTTTAGTTACAAATAATGTATTAATCATTTACGAATGTGTATAAATTATTAGTTTACTACTTACTAATACCTTTCTAATAACATGTAAATGATGTTTAAAACAGTTATAAATGTTTAGGTAAACATTTACAAATGTCAAGCTTATAAATGTTTATAAATGATTTATAACAGGTCATTATTGTAAAGTGCTACGGGAAAGGGTGATTCAGATTTCATATTTTATGTGTAAAAGTAGAGAGACTAATTGGTCATTTCAAAGCACCTTTATACAGATGGTGTAGTTACAGTACGCAGCAGAGCTTTGTGTAGGCTTGTTTCTCTCTCGTTGCACACCATAGCTGTACTTTCTGTTACAGGACAGCGCTCTAAAACAGAGAGAAGACCTTTCAGAGTTGTTGCTGTGTGTCTGGGGATGCTGTGTCTTCTGCTGCTCGGTGTGACCATAGGCCTGGCCGTGCAATGTGAGTATCTTTGTTGCCTGATATAAAGGTCACCCTAGTATTAACCCATTATACACATTTTTGTGTAGTACAGTACATGTACAGTGTAGCAACTTTTGTTTTGAAAAAAAAAAAGAAAAAAAAATCTGTTAACTTTCTATGAAAGCCAAAAGTATGAGCTATCAAATAGTTTTGAAATGTTGTTTCTAGCTGCTACAGAGGCTGAGTAATAGTTTTCCAGAAAAACAGGAGAATTTTCAAATCGTTTTTTAATGTTTTTATTTTATTTTATATATTTGTTTTAATCGGACTTAAACCTTGATTTCATTTTGACTTTTCAATCTAATTATTATCTTTTCTACTGTACATGCCTGTTGTGTGTATTATTGTACACTGAAAAAAAAAAAGAAAACGTTGAGATTACGTGATTCAAACATGGACATTGGTTGCACCTGATCCAATCACGCTGGGGCAATGTGATTCAGCTAACGCCATTCAAGTTACTAGTAAATGTTTCAATCACATTATGGCATGTTTCAGTCACATTATGGCAACGTGATTCATCATGGTTGCACCTGATCCAATCACGTTGGGTCAACGTGATTCAGCTAACGCCATTCAAGTTGCTAGTACATGTTTCAGTCACATTATGGCATGTTTCAATCACATTATGGCAACGCGATTCAGTCATGTTCATTATTCTAACTACATGATATGATCATATTAGTCCAACACAATTTGATCCATGCAAATAAATGTTATTTTCTTAATGCAGTGAACATTAACTAATAATAATAATAATAATTAATAACTTAATACAGGGAACATTAGTCAACTCAAGTACATTTTATTTATTAAGCACTTAAACATATATGCATGTGCAAATTATAGAATAAAGTGGTATTAACAACTTATGCTCTTCAAAAAGCAGTTTTTCACACATATGTTGTCCTCATCATGAACAGCAGCATTTATAACGAAATATTTGTCTTTGTATATAATTCAGTCATTAACCACATGGGCCTGAAGGGGGACCAGCTAAAGACCGACTACTACACCAACCTGACAAATCAATTAAAAATTTACTACACCAATCTGACCCTGGAGAATAACCTGTTGAAGATCGACTATACCAACCTGACCCTGGAGAGAAATGAATTAAACACCTCCTACAACAACCTGATCGTGGTGAAAAATGAATTAAACACCTCCTACAACAATCTGATGCAGGAAAATGAGAAGTTAAAAAGTGAAGTAAACAAGCTTAAAGCAGGTGCGTGAGGTTACAAGCAGGAATATATTTGTGTATTGTTATTGAATTTCTCATGTTCTTATTACACACCTGTTAACAGACAGCTCTGCACTCTAACAAGGCAGCACAAATGATTAACCTCGCCCACCAGGCTTTCTGAGAGCCTGGTGTTCGTTCACTACAGGCCGTTTGGTTTCCGCCTAGAGTGCGGAAACCACTAGAAGAAGCGGTGTCGCTTTGATTTGGTTCCCTCCGTTTGTTTCCCCAATCCCTATTAAAATGCTTGAGTAGCATAGTGTAGTCTTGCCAGTCGCTAAAAGTTGGACTAAAAGATGCAGATACCAAACAAATTTTTCAAAAGCAAAACTACTCCGCATCAAGGAGTTTATTAGGTAGGCCCTAAAAGTGTGTCCTTGAGCGCAGGGGAATATTTTGGGTTAAAACTGAATCCGGTTTGATCTTTCCGGCAAATTGTAGTCCTTTCAGTACTACAACATGACGTTTTGTGGTTTCCGCTCCAGATCGGTTACAAACCCGAAAAGTGAAGTGATCCCAGACTACAAATGATATAGCCAGCAGAAACGTTGCAAACTGTCGTCTGCACCTCTCCCACCCCAATATAAAAACCCTACTAAGAACAGAGATAAGAAAAAGAGAAACATGATATCTGATGGAACAAAAAGGAACAATACACATGCTACAAGCGTGTATAGTGTGAAATAAATAACCATGGAGACGGGTACATTTATTGCCCTATTTGTTTATATAGTAACTAGTACAATACAAAGACATGAAAGAAGATGAGTCAGGTGTAGCTCCCTCTTTGCTCAAAGTAAAAGAAACCATAGATAAGTTATTAGTATATTTAATAGTTAAAACACCCCTAATTATTTTTATATATATACAGTATATATATGTCACGGTTAGATAGAGAAACTGTTAGATCGAGAAACGGAGCGCTCGTCGTGCGGCGCAGGGCGGAACAATTGCGGTCGCTTTGATCCACAACAATGACAACAATGACAACAATGACAACAACGTAGCGTCGGCAGGAATGATAACGCCTCACCCCACGGAGGTTAGGGTTAGGGTTAGGCATAGTTTTACTGAGGTTAGGGTTAGGTTTAGGCATAGTAAGCTAATGGCTAAACACAGCTGAGCTAGGCTGCTAGTAAACAACAGAGAGTGGTCGCAGACAAGTGACGTTGGGCGACTACACAAGTGAATGGCTGTTGTCGCCATCTCATGGTGACAACGCAGAATTACCCAGGTGCACTGATAAGAGACTATCAAAGTGAATTGATCCAGGTGGTGGTAGGGGTGTGTGGTGAACTACAAAACGAGCGCTCTTACCACGATCTAACTGAGTTACCCAAACTGACTGTAACATATATATATATATATATATACAGTATATGCGTCTTACTCTCTGGTAATTTTTTACTCAGGTTTTGACTAGACTGTTAACTAATCCATCATTTGATGTTTAGTCAAGATGTGTCCTGATGGATGGATGAAGTTTGGAGAGAGCTGTTACTACAGATCTACTGGAGAGAAAACGTGGGAGGAAAGCAGAACAGAATGTCAGAAGTCCCCAGGAGCAGATCTGGTGATCATCAACAGTAGAAAAGAACAGGTTTGTGTGTGTGTGTGTGTGTGTGTGTGTGTGTGTGTGTGTGTGTGTGTGTGTGTGTGTGTGTGTGTGTGTGTGTGTGTGTGTGTGTGTGTGTGTGTGTGTGTGTGTGTGTGTGTGCGTGCGTGCGTGCGTGCGTGCGTGCGTGCGTGCGTGCGTGCGTGCGTGCGTGCGTCTCCATCACCCACAGATGCATGTGATGTCATTCTGTGATTATAGTGAAGACCTGAATGGATTAGAAAAAACTAATTATGGTTCTTGTACCAATGATCAGGACTTCATTGGAAGATTAAACAATGGCTGTGAAGCAAAGCTTTGGATTGGTCTGAAAAAGATTGGGAGCCAATGGGAGTGGGTGGATGGATCAGTGCAGACAACAGAGTGAGACATTTTAGACGTTTTTCTATTGAAATTCTATCCAAGTCACTGTATGTGAGTAACTATATTGTATGATGTTTACTCTGCAGGTACTGGGACAGTGGATGGCCTGGTAGTACTTATGGGAACTGTGCATACCACTGGCAAAGTGATGGACTATGGTATAATCAAAAATGTTCCGATAAAATAACCTGGATCTGTGAGAAGTGATTCTTTAACATGTTTGATGACACTGCAGCATAGTGTTCTGCTCTGTGAAGTTGAACAGTAATTACAAATGTTATTTTTTTTTTAATATGTTATTTTA
This sequence comes from Nannobrachium achirus, assembly GCF_963921795.1. Taxonomy (NCBI): domain Eukaryota; kingdom Metazoa; phylum Chordata; class Actinopteri; order Myctophiformes; family Myctophidae; genus Nannobrachium; species Nannobrachium achirus. The sequence goes on along the minus strand of NC_137823.1, from coordinate 21,051,940 downwards.
CAGAAGAACAAAATGTTGGACCACCGATAATCACATCAATACAAACCACCTACTACTATGGCTTTTTACTTTAAGGACACAGACTTCTGACCAACAAACCCCAGGTTAGATGGGTGTGTGTTAGTGTGTGCTGGTGAAATGTCTTTTTGATTGCAGTTTTACAGTAGCCTAAACATTGTGCCAATGAGGAAGGTGGTCTTTCTCTTTACTGGAACTGTTCGTGTTAACTATCTGTCATGTCACATAAATGAGTGCTTGATAAGGACAGAATATTTTAGCTTTCTTTTATTCTATTTGACAATATACACTACAGTATGCCATTTGTATTGTTTTTTACCATTTTGCTTATGGTGTTTTGATCTTATTATATTTGTATTGTTGTCACACTGTTGAAACTTTAACCACATGAACCCTATATAGCGTCCATATTCTCAATGCGTCTTTTTTTTTTTTTTTGCCATTTTGATTTTATTATGGCCTTTTGTTCTTATTCTATATTTATTGCGACCGTCAGGGAGCAGTTTACTATGAAAACCTCCACCGGCCGTCCGTCCGTCCGTCGGTCACACGTCACACGTCACACCTTTGCCCTGCTCATATCTCCGCATCAGTATATAGGGCTTGTTTGTTTATTGTATGACATCACGCCACATCATCAGCTGTGGACTCTGTGATGTCATCGTATCGCATCAGTATATAGGGCTTGTTTGTTTATTGTCCATATACGGAGATGGCCATATATGGAGATACGATGACATCACAGAGTCCACAGCTGATGATGTGGCGTGATGTCATCGTATCTCCATATATGGCCATCTCCGTATATGGAGATATAAGTTGTCCATGCCCAAGTATGGGCTGGTGAGGTCAGACTTTGTGTGATGCGTAGGTTATCTCCATATATGGAGATTCAACATTCCAGGCAATGCTCTCTTCCCTGGTGAGAATTGCCCCTTTATATAGGGCTTGTTTGTGTATTGTATGACATCACGCCACATCATCAGCTGTGGACTCTGTGATGTCATCGTATCTCCATATATGGCCATCTCCGTATATGGAGATATAAGTCGTCCATGCCCAAGTATGGGCTGGTGAGGTCAGACTTTGTGTGATGCGTAGGTTATCTCCATATATGGAGATTCAACATTCCAGGTGTAACTATGGCTACCCGTATGACGTGAGAGGTGGAGGTTGTGATATTTGTGGAGATAAGCGACCAACGGTCGCTTATCTCCCGATTAGGGAGTCTTACTGGTTGTTATTATTAATTTCACTGCCTGTAATGGTGCCACAGCTGTGTTAGGGCCGTGTACATACTGTATGTAACGGAGGTGATCCGAACCTCATACCCGGTTTCGAACCCTGGTCTCCCACGCGAAAGTCCAATATCTTAACCACTATCTGGGGGTCTGGGGGGAGATACTAGACTTTTGAGGCTTCAAGGCTGGGGCTGCGACTCTCTCCGTCACACTCACCCCCCTTTGACCTCCTCCTACGGGGAAGCCCGAATCCGGGTCACGGCACCATTGTAACGGAGGTGATCCGAACCTCCCCACTCGGTTTCGAACCCGGGTCTCCCACGCGAAAGTCCAATATCTTAACCACTAGACCAAAGAGACATCTCTTTGGTATGGGGGAGATACTAGACTTTTGAGGCTTCAAGGCTGGGGCTGCGACTCTCTCCGTCACACATACTTCTGGGCTCTAACGTAAATTCGCCTTTTGGACAATTTGAGATGAAAGCATTATAGAATCTTGAATTAAATGAATAACCAAATTATGACCAATTGATAACGAGATGAACATGGACAAAAAAAAGTTGGGTTGTTGTGCAGCACTTGCTTTGTGAGTCATATCAAGAGGAAGTAATTAACTTTGCGCTATGCCATAAATTGACATAAACATGTTGTAACAACACTGGTCTGTACTGTCTTTCATCCATTTTCAACCTCTGTCCAACCTTCTGACTAAGACAGCGCAGACCGAGTTAAATGTTCGCAATAATAATTATGGGGTTTGGGTTTGTTTATAATGTGTTGATGTTTTATACTGTTTAACTGAGTGATACACAGTAGCAACACTATGTGTTGACAGTAGATATACAGGAGTGGATAAGAACAGCACTACTTCACAACAACAATGTAGGTGTAACAAAGAGATTTGCTGAAATAAACAGTATACAGTGTATATTACATGCATAGATCATCAGCAACAGATTAGATGGATTTATTTCTGCCAAATAAAATAAATCTATGACAGCCTTGGTCCAAGACTATGGGGAAAACCGAGTCTTTGGCCACTGGTTGCGACCGAAGGTCGCAGTATACCATGAGAAATGTTGTAGCTTGTCCGTCCTTCCGTACAGGAAGTGATGTCACGTGACATCACCTCATCAAAGATCAAACCCTGGATATTCATACTGTCACTGTGACATCACAGGTGATCACAGTGACAGTCCATACTGTATATGGGTATCCCGTTTATGCCCATATATGAAGATCCCTAATGTCATTGATATATATCACTGGCCAGATGGCAAAGGCTTGGCCCATATCTGTGTGGCTGGTTCAGATAGGGATCTCCATGTATGGCATAAAATATATTGTATGTATATGGATACATATTTTTATTAATAAAGGATAAAATAAAATAGAAAGTCCATATGGTCATTCCCAGAAACAAAATCCCTTATATGCCCATATGGAGATTTCTGATCATCAATCCCAGGCCAAAAACGTTAATATTAAGAGTAACTGGTCCCATATACATGTCACTGGCCAGATGGCCAAGAAAGGGTGACGTTGCATGTCACCCTGAGGTGTCTTACTAGTTAAAATATCATTCAAATATAGGCTACTGCTGCAACCCAGGTCTTTTATTAACTTTTAAACTAAGCCATGGAAGTATAACTTTACCTGACAAAAGCAATATTACGGTACTTTTGTCTTTGTCACTTTCTGTCTCTCTCAATGACATGATCTAAAATGATAAATGGAGTTCTACTAAATGACCTCAACTCATATCACCAATACACTATGACATTAAAACAACTGCTTCACAATTTCACTGAAATGAATTAGGGCAAAGGGCAGAAATGCAACTCACACAAAGAGAGACTGTATTTTGGAATGCAGTGGGAATAAATGTCAACCATAATAAATCAGGTGTTTTTAATGTGTAACAATTGTATAACATTTAATTATTTTACATCTAGTTTAATGGCACCCTGTACTGCCCATAACACCTGCAATAAAAGCATACTGTGTAGTGTCAACTGTTCGTATCATAGTTCATTTAGATGCCTTACACAAGCTAGAAACATCATCTCCCCAGCCACAATGTAGAACAAATGTGTGCAAATTATTAGGACATCATATACAGTAGTATCATACTGTATGATGTCAATGGTTCTCTTTCTGCCATCCAAGGACAGTCAGCTGACATGGCTCTGCTCGACAGACAGACAGACAGACAGACAGACAGACAGACAGACAGACAGACAGACAGACAGACAGACAGACAGACAGACAGACAGACAGACAGACAGACAGACAGACAGACAGACAGACAGACAGACAGACAGACAGACAGTCAGACAGACAGACAGACAGACAGACAGACAGACAGACAGACAGACAGACAGTTAGTTCTCTACCCGTCTGTCTGTTAGTCCTGCTGTTGTTTCTGTCTGTCTGCCTCCTACTGGTACAGCTGACTGTCTACCTCACATGGAAACTCAGAGAGGGTGGGCTCATGATCACATCGATGTCTCCTGTCAATGTGTTCACAAGATACATGTGTAGATTACTGTCCGGGGCTGCACACTATATGTATTCAGACTCAAAGGAGCTTTGAATCAGAATGTCCCCCAAAACAGCTTCATATGATATCTTATCATGACCTTTAAGGTAGGCCTATGTCTATCCCCCATACAACACATGTCCAACATCGTTCATAACTATTAAATTGTGGTATAAATGCGATGGTATCTGTTCACTGTGATAAAATCAGGCTGCCTCGTTATAGCTTTGAGAATTAAAATCTAATTTACACACGACTGATTCAACAATGCAAACATTGTTCCATCCGTTTAGACACCAGCCACTTCACTTAGAGCTACTTCAAAGTAAAAAAAAATAATAATAACAGCGTTAGTATGTACATTTCCTGTCCTGCCTTTAACATTTCACATTGCATTGTTTTAGTCAAGTCACATTTAAACCACATCCTCTGTCAAACCTGTCCTTAGTCTGCAATCTTTCATTTCACATATGCTGTTGACATGTTACCTCTATAGTTTCTCTTATACTCCAGTTAAATCACAGTAAATAGTTAAATATGACTCAAATGAGTTAACACTTGGGTGTCCGGTGGCCTACTGGTCAGGGCGCATGCCACGTAGGCACCGCCACATGTGCCAGGTTGCCTCGGCGTCGCTGGTTCGGTTCCCGATCCGGGTGACCTTTGCCGCATGTCATTCCCTGTCTCTCTCTCTCCCCATTTCCTGTCAGTCTACTGTCTATCAATAAAGGCATAAAAGCCCCAAAAAATATATATAAAAAAAAAAAGAAATTAGTTAACACTTAATTGAACTGCATGTGTCAATCATGACTCATGCATAGACACACACGTGACCTACATTAACCTCCTCATCCTCTTTCCTCTGTCTTTTAGTTCAAGCTCAGCTGTCAGACCTACCACAGGAGAGAAGCAGCACCATCAACTGGTCATGGAACAGAACTAGAACCCCATAGAAATGGCACTGGTTCACTGTCACCCACTTGAATCTTTATTATACAACTGAGCAAAAGCCGCATCCCACTTCCAAACCCGTTCACGCCTACTCTGCCTCCACTCCAACTCAACTTCAACTCAACGGTAGGTAGAACGTACGGAAAAATACCGCCCACCTCTATGCCGATTCGCTAATCGCTAGGATCAGGGGCGTCACTTGGGTATGGCAGGGGCAGGCCCGGATTTATATGACATGAGGCCCCTGGGCAAGGGGAAATAAAGAGGCCCTTGTGCGCGCGCAAATATTCCACCTCCGGTCCACCTGACCACACCGTGACCTCACCTTCGGACCGGCCCGTGCATAATCTGACTGTGTATCCTCATTGGCTCATTGGAAGGGTCTAAAGCGGATACAGAATTGGAGTTTGCGTGCATGTGTGTAGCCTATGTGTGTGGAAAGTACCGGATACATAGAGTGGGCGGGCTTTAGACTGCACTAAGCTTTCAGAGCAGCTACATGCAGTGCGGCCAGCAGAGCAGAAGCTCTCAATAATAAAACAAAATGTACTGTAACTAAACACAAATATCACTTTATTTGGATTGCAATACTTTAAAATGTCATCATTAAATTTACTCATTCAGGGTCTTTTCAAAATGGCTTCCAAGTTCCACAACGCCTCCCTCTCCATAGACTTCCATGTAATTCATAGTGCACGGATCATGCACGCCCATGCCTAGATCATGCACCACGTGTGTCCACACTGTTCACAGCTTTCAAACAAAAAAATCCGAATGGAAATCCGTTCAGGCATTCATGAGCTAGCAGCCATTATGTTTTCTTGAAATGTAAATGTTTGTTGGTATGGGGGTTAAACATGGAATTTCGCGATTGCGATCATGCCTACTAAATTTTTTGAGGTCCAAAAAATATTTTTTGAAAAAAGAAAAAAAAAAAAAAAAAAAACATTTTTTTTTTTTTTTTTTTTGAGGCCCCCCTCCCCTGAGGCCCCTGGGCTCGTGCCCACCCTAGCCCAATGGTAAGTCCGGCCCTGGGCAGGGGTATGCAGCTATATACCATACCCTGGGTCCAGGGGGTCCAGGGGGGAAGATAAAAGTTAGTTCGAAATATAAATCCATGAATGTCTTTGGGTCCAGGGGGTCCAGGGGGGAAGATAAAAGTTAGTTCTAAATATAAATAATAAATGTATCATGACTGTTGGTAAGGTATGGCAACATGACTGGAGCTACTTCTTCTTAAAATAAATGTATCATGCCTGTTGGTACGGTATGTCAACATGACTGGTGTCTTGCACGCGCGCACCAGTCATGTTGCCATACCTTAGCTTTTTCTGAACTGACGCCACTGGCTAGGATCCCGCTACACTCCAAATGTACCGCGCCGCGCACGCACAGACATTTACGAGGAACGTGCATGTTTGGATCGATGACTCCCTCAAAAATACCATCAAGCGACCATACTTCTGCGTCTTGAAAGCCTTGGATCGGCCGCGCCGTGCAGTGGCTCTCTGTTTCGTGAAGTGTGTCTGTGTTTTTTGCCCTTAAATATTTGAAAGGAACAGACTGGAGTTAAGAGTTAAGATCTGTTTATTTGACAGGGACCGTGCTCATTAATGGACATGTCAGTTTTCACTTCAATGTAAATGAGCCAGAGTTAGCCCGCCGTGGGCTAATTTTCATCTGTAGTCCCTGGACCTCCATTGGTGGTGATCAAAGTCAGATTATTGTGACATAAAGTACATTTCCCAATAATAAAATCTAATAATTCGCTCCAACGTGATACATCAACTGTGTGGCCCATGTCCTTTTTTATATGCAAATCGCTATTTCATTGTTTTATTTGTTGAAAGGTGTGAATAGAGGTCTCATTAAATTCCCCCCCCCCCAAATGAGAGACAGAGTGGGAATGTTTCTGTCTGCAAATACACATTAATGTCCTCTTTTATATGCAAATCGCTATTGCAGTGTCATGTATTTGAGTGTTTTCTTTGTTGAAAGGTGTAAGTCATAGTGTTCTCTCTCTCTCTTTTATAAAGAGATAGTCACGTTTAAGTAATTAGTGCTTATTATTAAACATAACTCTTATTGCTTCAGTCATCAAATCAATTTCAGTAGGCTTACTTTTAGCCAATAATAATAATAAATACTGTTAATTAATGACACACACACACACACACACACACACACACACACACACACACACACACACACACACACACACACACACACACACACACACACACACACACACACACACACACACACACACACACACACACACAAAATACATGAAGAAACAGTGCTTTTTGTGGGCAACATGGCTTGGAGCAGCTGTGCGTGTAACACTAGGATGAGGCCGCCAAAGGCGGCCGAAATTCTAGTTGAAGACATTTCGTGAATCTGCCACTTAAACCATAATCTCTCAAGAACAGATGTAGCACTACACTACCTTTCTTTGACAATGGCTAGCCAGATTGGTTAAACCAAAGATTGTTAATATAGGAAGATATACACCCAATTGGAGCCACTACATGGTACACACATCCTACAAATGGTCTCTTAATTAAGTGGGCGCTGCCGCGCTGGCTTTGACTGCAAATCTGGTGCTAGATACCACGAGAGAGAGTCCGTTGCCATTATTAAGAAGATGACAATATGCACATAAGGGCTTTCTGATATTTTTACCTTATCATTGTGCTTTAAATTACAGTAGCTATATGATGGGGTCCAGTAGTGACCAAGAATACTGGAAGCCCCCCTATACTAGTAATGATGATTGTGTTCAGTTACTATGTGTCCATCACAGCAGGACGTTTGGTAATTTGGGGGTGGTTTAGGTCACTGGTTGGACAGGAGGGTAAAGTATGACTCACCTCATAGAAACAGAGAAACATCCTGTTGACCAAAGCTACAACAATCATCTTCTGCATTTCCTTCCAGAGATGTGTTCTCATCCATCTCCTCCACTATGAAATCGGTGATGAATTTGACAGTGTCACTTTGGAAATGGCAGGCACACAAGTCTAAGATCAAGATAGGGATGTTAGGATGTTCATTTTAACTTTGCCTTGAGCAAATAAAAGTGACAGACTGGTTCAGTAGCACAAGGCTAACCTTGTGTCATCAGGCTTTGCACATTTGTGTGATCCGGATTCAATCCAGCCTACTCTAGAGCCCGGCTGCTAATATCCGTATATCCGCTTGTGTGCCGCAAGGTTAATGTTCCCATCGAGTAGTCTCATCTTATCACTAAGTCACTACAAGTTAGAATTACAATGGAATGCATTCAAACATTTTCACAGCTTTATAGGCCCCACAACTATGATGCCCCTGGTTTCTCAGTGGAATGATGTTTGGGAGCACAGATATATCCATATATCATCATCATACAGTATCTGTATCTGTTGATTCTATGCTGTTACCACCACAGAAAACTCTTACAAGGGAGAGCAGATGTAATGCTCTTCCCAGACAGACACTCTCCCAGGCTGGAATTACACATTAGAAGCACCTGCCCTGTCCTTAGGGGATGACTCGGGGGGGAGGGCTCTCAAAGCTCACAATGCGTCGCATCGCGACACATTGTGAGCTTGTAGATCGGCCATTTTCAAAATCGATGAAATGTCTACAGAATTTAAGTGGTTAATGAATGTTTTATGATAATAAAACCACTGCCACGTTCGATTCCAGACCAGGCCAGCAATGTGTCGATGTGTGTTCCTGAGCAAGACTCTTAACCCCTAACTGCTTGCCGACGCACTGCCCACTGCTCCAGGATAAGGATGGGTTAATCTCATTTCACTGGTAGCCTATATTAATCTGCAGCGACAAATGCCACAAAGGAGTGTGGACTATATTACCTGCAAAATCCAACACTCTCTGCTTAATTGTCTGCTTACATTTCTTTTCAATCAAAATGTTCTTCCGTGACTCAATATCATTAGTCTGTCTATTCTTTTTTTTTTGTACTTAAAGGGATATTTCACTAAAAAAAAAACGTTTTGTCATTTTATCTTCTAATCAGGCTTTTGGGAACACCCAGGACAGTTTTTGAATTTCTTCATTCAGTATTTAGATATTTGACATTCATTTCCTCCCTTCCAGGACAAACCCATTATAACTTCAAACTCCATTTTAACCATGATAGATTCAATGAAAACAACTGTTCTTTTTTCTGGTGACTCCTGACACCCTCCGAATAGGTGAGCAGGCTGTGTTTTTTCGATGACTTTTTTCATTTATTTTTTATAATCTTTTATTGTATTTAATAATTTTAATTTCCACAAAGAATTTATAGAAATCAATAAAAAATGTTATTGAAAAAACACGGCCTGCTCACATATTCGGAGGGTGTCAGGAGTCACCAGAAAAAAGGTCAGGTGTTTAATTGAATCTATCCTGGTTAAAATGGAGTTTGAAGTTATAATGGGTTTGTATAGGAAGGTCCTTGAAGGGGGAAAATGGGGAGAAGTGAATATCAAATATCTAAATACTGAATGAAGAAATTCAAAAACTGTCCTGGGTGTTCCCAAAAGCCTGATTAGACCATAAAATGACAAAAAGTTATTTTGAAAGTGGAATGTCCCTTTAAGTACAATTTCCAATAAGTTTACTTCTACTCCACTACATCTCAGATCCAAATATTGTACCTTTACTTCACTACCTTTATTTGACAACTTTATAGCTACAAGTCACTTTGTATATTTAGATTTGTATTACTAAACATAAGTAGGCCTATATATTTTTTTATGTATAGATTTATATAAACCAGTAAGACTCCCTAATCGGGAGATAAGCGACCGTTGGTCGCTTATCTCCACAAATATCACAACCTCCACCTCTCACGTCATACGGGTAGCCATAGTTACACCTGGAATGTTGAATCTCCATATATGGAGATAACCTACGCATCACACAAAGTCTGACCTCACCAGCCCATACTTGGGCATGGACGACTTATATCTCCATATACGGAGATGGCCATATATGGAGATACGATGACATCACAGAGTCCACAGCTGATGATGTGGCGTGATGTCATACAATACACAAACAAGCCCTATATAAAGGGGCAATTCTCACCAGGGAAGAGAGCATTGCCTGGAATGTTGAATCTCCATATATGGAGATAACCTACGCATCACACAAAGTCTGACCTCACCAGCCCATACTTGGGCATGGACGACTTATATCTCCATATACGGAGATGGCCATATATGGAGATAGGATGACATCACAGAGTCCACAGCTGATGATGTGGCGTGATGTCATACAATAAACAAACAAGCCCTATATACTGATGCGATACGATGACATCACAGAGTCCACAGCTGATGATGTGGCGTGATGTCATACAATAAACAAACAAGCCCTATATACTGATGCGGAGATATGAGCAGGGCAAAGGTGTGACGTGTGACGTGTGACCGACCGACCGACGGCCGGTGGAGGTTTTCATAGTAAACTGCTCCCTGACGGTCGTAATTAAACTATATATCTCTTAGCACCAGTAAGACTCCCTAATCGGGAGATAAGCGACCGTTGGTCGCTTATCTCCACAAATATCACAACCTCCACCTCTCACGTCATACGGGTAGCCATAGTTACACCTGGAATGTTGAATCTCCATATATGGAGATAACCTACGCATCACACAAAGTCTGACCTCACCAGCCCATACTTGGGCATGGACGACTTATATCTCCATATACGGAGATGGCCATATATGGAGATACGATGACATCACAGAGTCCACAGCTGATGATGTGGCGTGATGTCATACAATACACAAACAAGCCCTATATAAAGGGGCAATTCTCACCAGGGAAGAGAGCATTGCCTGGAATGTTGAATCTCCATATATGGAGATAACCTACGCATCACACAAAGTCTGACCTCACCAGCCCATACTTGGGCATGGACGACTTATATCTCCATATACGGAGATGGCCATATATGGAGATACGATGACATCACAGAGTCCACAGCTGATGATGTGGCGTGATGTCATACAATAAACAAACAAGCCCTATATACTGATGCGATACGATGACATCACAGAGTCCACAGCTGATGATGTGGCGTGATGTCATACAATAAACAAACAAGCCCTATATACTGATGCGGAGATATGAGCAGGGCAAAGGTGTGACGTGTGACGTGTGACGTGTGACCGACCGACCGACCGACCGACGGACGGACGGACGGCCGGTGGAGGTTTTCATAGTCAACTGCTCCCTGACGGTCGCAAAAATACACACATGCGTGTCCCGATGAAGCCGGTCGATTTGACATATGGCCCAAGTGCGTGCCACCAAAACTGTGGGAGGAGTAGTGCGGCAAAAAAAGGTTTACTTAGGTCAGACAAGTACTATACTACAGGGGCAACCAGACTGAATATATTTTTTTATAGATATGGTTGTAATGCTCACTCAGTATGAACGGCCCTTTAGTCATGGTCTTTTGAACAAAATTCTGTTTAGTTTTAGTCATATTTTAGAAAAAAAGGAAATGTGAAAATCAATGTGGACTCGATAAAAAGAACACAGGAGGTTCAGGTGGTGAAGATCGCAGCTGTGTTGTAAATGTTTCATTTGCTGAACAATTTAGGCAGTTAAAGTTAACAAACTTCCCATTTTGCATTCTGCAGTTACTGTTGAAAGTCATTGTGGTCAATGTGTGCTCACACTTGACGTATATTAGGAACTTCCCTGCAGTGTGTGTGTGTGTGTGTGTCCTCCTGTGTATGTCCTTGTATTTACACTATTTGACTAACCAGGCACAGACAGACGTGATCATATTTTGTTAAACCAGTAATCATAATTATTTGAATACAATCAATCACACAGAAGACAAATATACAACATAGTTACTATTTGCTCTACATTTCAAAGCCTCTCATCCTTGTAAGATGTCCACAGATATTTATTCCATGCCAGACTTGACAAAGAAGGTGAGACATAGGGATGGAGACAGAGGACAGAGAGTGGACACTGAGGACAGAGGACAGTTTGAGGAGAGAGTGGTGGACATCTATGACAGCGTGGACGTTGTCCCTGGACCACAGGAGGACATGAGGGACAACACAGCAGGAAGACAGACTCAGGGTGAGTTTGACAAGAGTTTTGAGTCGTTGTCAAGGTGATTTCTCTTTCAAAGTGGGAAAAATGTAAAAAAAAGAAAAAAGTACAAAATCAAGAATTCCCAGATAAGGGCTTAATATTGATGGGCATAAAAGGGATTCTATTAGTGTGGTTGCCCTAACAGGGCATCGGGAATCAGATGTAGAGGGCATGGATCTCCATATATGTGCATAAAGGGACAGGGACGTAATTAATTTGCAAGTGTGACGTGTCGCGGCAAACCACACTGGTTAAACTGACACAGTATTGTCCATAATTCCCATTATATTCCCAGATGTGGGCTTAATATTGATGGCATAAAAGGGATTCTATTGTATGGGCATTCCCAGATATGGGCTTAATATTGATGGGCATAAGAGGGATTCTATTAGTGTAGTTGTTCAACTAAACTAAACAGAGCATCATCTGGGAATGAGATGTAGAGGTCAGCTCCATATATGGAGATCTAGGTGATGATCCAGTCGTCTCCATGTATGGATATCCAGGGTTTGATATTTGATGAGGTGATGTCACAACAATGTGATGTCACAATGTCAACAAACAGGTCAACAGCTATAGACATTGAGGCGTTACAGAGATACTTACAGACAAGATGTGCCAGTTTTCATAGTTAACTGTGACCTACAGTTGCAACAAGTGTACTGTATAACCTTCACAATCATTGCGACCGTAGGTCGCATTTACTATCAAAACCTCCACAAAGTGTAACTCCGTCCGTCCGTCCGTCCGTCCCTCCGTCTGTCTGTCACACCTCACACGTCACACTCTTGCCCTGCTCATATCTCCGCAACCGTTGCCCCGATCCATGCCAAATTTTGCACACACGTTCCTTGCCTGCCAAACTACAACCTCCAAGGACCCCCGGAGCTCCAGGGACCCCCAGGTCCCTGGGGGACCCCCAGATGTAAAAAATTACCAAATGTGCTAAACTGACCAAATGACCACCCCAACGGGGCTGCTCACGGGGAATTCCCGGGGACCACCGACTCCTGGTGCTCCAGAACGGATGCAAAAGTGGTGGCGCCCCCAGTGGAGGACCTCCTACACTGCAGCTCACATAAAATGCCGTAACTCCGGCTAGGAGCGACCGGGACAGCCGGGGCCGGTACCTATTCGTCTGCCTTGCCAGCGCGGACACCCCACCCCTCATTTCTCACATGGCCCTCTTCTAGCGCCACCATGAGGCCGATTCTTGCAAAACACATTTTTGGACACTGCTCCTAAAATCTTTGCCCTAAAATCACGCAAATCGGTACACAGTATGTCTACACTCATCCCATCAACATGAATCTGTCCCATATAGCGCCACCTGCAGGCCGATTTTTAAAAACACATTTTTGGACACTGCTCCTACAGATTTTGCCCTAAAATCACGAAAATCACTAGACAGTATGTCTACACTCATGTCATCAACATGGATCAGGAAGATTTTGGAAAAACAAATGTTTGCCCTATTTGTGGAGATAAGTGACCTACGGTCGCTTATCTCCCGATTAGGGAGTCTTACTGGTGCATTTGAGTATAGAAGTATTAGAGAGATTTGGTGAGTTCAAAGCACCTTAAGTTGATACAGGTGATGTATCTACGTAGCAGGGCTTTGTGTATGCTTGCTGCCTGCACATCTAGTAGGCTAAGCTGTACTTTCTTTTACAGGACAGGGCTCTAAAACAGAGAGAAGGCCTTTCAGAGTTGTTGCTGTGTGTCTGGGGGTGCTGTGTCTTCTGCTGCTGGGTGTGATCATAGTCCACCCAGATTAGTTTTTGTGCCCCCCCCAGTCCAGATTGGCCAGTAGTATTTTCAAATTAACTAATAGTTTAATGAAAATGCAATATTACTGGCACTGCACCAAATCTACATCAAATCTTTTCAGTGAGAATACTTGTAATGGACTTACATTACATACTAGTGTGGCTCAAAATGCAGCACAAATCAGCTTGCTATATATAGGGGTGTGTTAGCAAAAAAACAAAGTGCCCCCTTGTTATTCCCTGGAGCCGCCACTGAATGGGTACACAGGCCAAATGGTGCACAGAGCATGTACAGAAAACGGATACCAATTAACTGTGCATTCTGTCTCACCCAAAACATACACAAAATCAAACGTACAGAAGTATAAACAAGCCTTAGGCTCTCACTGGATACCCACAGCTTAGCCGCAAATTGCAACACTAGATCTTTTTATAATCGGATGAATCTAGGGTTGCAATACCTCCCATACTAGGCAGCCAATGCATCAAAACATTTTTTTGCTATCTGATTGTATTAAACGGCTTCAAGCTCACCAATATTGGGGCTGTATGGAAAGCTTGGAGTATCCTCTTTCTATCTGCAAAGTGTTTGTTTCATAAAAATCCACCGTAGACATGTTAGGAGCTACTTTCTATCAAGAAATTGGCTTCAGGTGATAATTTTTTCTAAGTGCTAGAGCTTGGAAGCGCTCGTGGAAAATCTCTCAACGGTCCTGTGACCACCTGGTTCTAAATGTCACATAATGCAGGAGTCAGCGGGACGTTGCGTTATAGAAGACGAGCGCTTCCGAAGTTCAACACTTAGAAAATAAACCATGTCTGCTCGGATTTCTTGACAGAAAAATAAATCATAACATGTTTACGGTGGATTTTTCTGAAACAAACACTTTGCAGATAGAAAGAGTAAATTCCAAGCTTTCAATAGAGCCGCAATATTGGTGAGTTTGACGTCGTTTAATACAATCAGATAGCAAAAAACTGTTTTGATGCATTGGCTGCCTATGGGAGGTATTGCAACCCTAGATTCATCCGATTATAAAAGAAATTAGTGTTGCAATTTGCGGCTACCCAATGCTGTGGATCTGGTTAACCAAAGACCTGGAGGCTCTATTAAAGTACAGAGAATAATTAGGCCAATAATTGACTAACATTATCCCCATCTCAAAAACCCTCTTAAAACCCATTCCCCTACCCTTTGTTGACATTGAAAATGTTCAACTCCCCTCACAAAACATCAACCTGCCGACTCTGTAAAGCCTACATATAAATGGAAAGAGTCAGTCAGTGACGCTCTAACGCTCTCAGCTCAATGCATTTCCACGTTTATCTATTCACTCACTTCAGCAACTGATTCCAACTTTCACATGGCATTGACCATTAGCATTATAGAGTGAGGAAGCCTGATTACGGTCCTGTCCTCCAGGCCATGGGATCTCTCTCTCACACACACACACACACACACACACACACACACACACACACACACACACACACACACACACACACACACACACACACACACACACACACACACACACACACACACACACACACACACACACACACACACACACACACACACACACACACACACACACACACACTTAGGAATGTTGCAGTTCACACGTGTACACAAAGCCTCCACATTAACTTCAAGGTTTCTTACCGAATGCTAGGCTGCACTACTCATGCCTCCAGGTCCCCACCAAACACTCTGGCTCAGGCTTCTGGCCAAACAGAAGGCCTCGAACCTGGCCACCCCTTATATGCATGCACTGCCCTTAAAGGGCCAGTGCTACACATACTCTGAAGAAACCCTGGAGAACACATTACAATGGTGTGTTATCTAAAATTTGCCACAGACAAGGCCAAGTCTTTACCACAGACATATTTGTCCGGGTACGGACATGTTGACAACCCCTGTGCATGTGCAAAGTATATAATAAAGTGGTGTTAACAGGTTGTGCACTTTAAAACAAAAAATTTCCACACATATTTTGACCTCGTCATCAACAGTGGCAACAGCACCATTTATAACCAAACTATTTGTCTTTGTATATTTCAGCCATTAATCACCTGGCCCTGAAGGGGGACCAGCTAAAGACCGACTACTACACCAACCTGACCCTGGAGAGAGATCAACTACAGACTGACAACACCATCCTGACCCTCGAGAGAGATCAATTAAACACCTCCTTCAACAACCTGATCATGGCAAAAAATCAGTTAAACACCTCCTTCACCAACCTGATCCTGCAGAGAAATCAATTGAAGAGCGACTACATCAACCTGACCCTGGAAAGAAATGAATTAAACACCTCCTATAACAACCTGCTGCTGGAAAATATCCAGTTAAAGAGTGAAGTAAACCAGCTTAAAGCAGGTGCGTGAGGTTACAATAATTTTTTAGGAATATAATATTTGTGTATTGTTGTTGAATTACTCAGAGATGTATTCGCAAATCAGCAGCCTGTGATGTCAGACAAGAGCTTGATCAGCAAGACAGAGAGACAGAGATACGGAGGGACAAAGTGAAAGAGGTTGACGGAAAACATAAATACATCCTGCCAATGGCAGGCAATGATAAAATGGCACGTTTGTTTGCTTGAATGTATAGAATTTGTTTCATTAATGAATTATGTAATGCATTTATTAATCTAGTTAATGTATTTATTAGTGGTGTAACAATATACGCAGTGCACTGTATTAGTACCAGACCCGTTGACAGGCAGCTCTAGCTCTCAATGGCTCTGCGCTCAACAGGGAAGCACAAATGATGTAGGAAACCAGCAGGCAAGTTGCAAACTACTGTATGCACCTCCCATCCCCAGGATAAAACCCCTGCATTGATATTGTCATAGAATAGAAATTACAAAAAAGATCAGCGTGTCTGACATTCCCTGAGAATTATGAGGGCGAAGGCAAGACACTGGTGGACAAAAAAAGACAATTGTATGTGACATCTGCTACATGCAAGTGGGTAACGTAGTAGGTCAGTAGGAATACTCCAAACATGGCAATTAATTTACGCTGACATCACCCCAGTTTGTCAATAGGTGGAACTAGATAAAAAGGAACAATGTGAACGCTACAAACGTGTGTATTGTGAAATAAATCACCATGGTGACTGACAGATATGAGACTTCTGTAGTGTAAAACATAGGCTTTATGAACATGCTTCATGTAAATCAGCTCTGGTGCACGAATCCTTCAGCCAATTAAAAACATAGTATGTTTTTCCTTTGTATTTGTTTACATAGATACTAAGCAAAGAAGACAAAGATGTGTCGGGTATAGCTCCATCTTTGCTCAAAGTAAAAGAAACATTTAAAAAAAATCACAAGTTTATGCTATTAGTACATTTAATAGTTTAAACTAACTGTGACATTTGTGAACTATTACACCCCGAATTATTTTATACTGACATCATCACTGACATCAGGTGCTTCACTATATTGTAAAGGAAACATCAATATCACTAATCAACCTTATACTCAGGTGCCACATATTATAAGCCCTTAATCCTTAATAAATATAGTTGAGGACAAATGTAAATAATAGACAGATTTGACCATAACAATAAGTAAAATGCTATGAAGATGAAGACCTAAAACTACATCATTCTGTTACTCTGGTAATATTCTTACTCAGGTATTGTATTTGACTAGACTGTTAACTAATCCATCATTAAACTCTGTCTGATGTTTAGTCAAGTGGTGTCCTGATGGATGGATGATGTTTGGAGAGAGCTGTTACTACAGATCTACTGAAAAGAAAACTAGGCAGGAAAGCAGAACAGAATGTCAGAAGGCAGGAGCAGACCTGGTGATCATCAACAGTAAAGAAGAACAGGTGTGTGCCTGTGTGTGTGTGTGAGTGTGAGTGTGTGTGTGTGTGTGTGTGTGTGTGTGTGTGTGTGTGTGTGTGTGTGCGTGTGCGTGTGCGCGTGCGCGTGTGCGTGCGTGCATGCGTGCGTGTGCGTGTGTGTGTCATTCTGTGGTTATATTGAAAACCTGAATGGATTAGAGATAATTAATTATGGTTCTTGTACCAATGATTAGGACTTCATTGGAAGATTAATCCATGGGTGTGAACGAGAACTTTGGATTGGTCTGAAAAATATTGAGGGCGAATGGACGTGGGTGGATGCATCTCTATCATTCTCTACAGACAACCGGGTGAGACATTTAAACGTTTTTTCCATTATAATTCTATCAAAGTCACTGTATGAGTAACTGTATATGTGATGTATGTTATGATGTTTACTCTGCAGGTACTGGGCCAGTGGATGGCCTGGTAGAATATCTTCATGGGGGATCTGTGCATATCTGTACCAGGAGCGATGGTACAATGCAAGATGTTCAGAACACAAAAACTGCATCTGTGAGAAGTGATGCTCTCAAACATGGTTAAAATGGAATTATGAAGGAAGGGGGAGTGTCTGATAAAATAATCATCATATGTAAATATTTAATCAAGAAAACTTAGAAACTGTCTGGGGTGCATGCAAAAGCCAGAATACATGTTAAAATGACTCCAGAAATGAAAAAGTTTACTGGTAGTGTTGTCAATCGATACAGATGAATTTAAACATAGTTTGTGTTAGATTACTTAAAGCATTGAGGGTGTTGTGCCCTGCCTTTTTCCCCCTCTCTTTCCCACTGACTGTGAATTGACTGTCTCCTCCCAGGCTACTCAGCTGCCTGCGTTTTGTGATTATTGACTCCCCTATTTAATGCACCTGTGCGAGTTGCACCTCGCTTGTTCATTGCCACTGTTTGGCTGTGTCACGTTAACCTGTTGTTCTATAGTTTTTGATCCCGCTCTTCTTTTACGCTCTCCTGGCTCCTTGGGTCTGGCTCCTACCGTTTATGTTTCCTATTCAGCCCTGTGTGGTGTACCTCAGTTGTTAATCCTGCAACCTCTAAAGTGAGTCCCGTGATGTTGTTTTACCCTGTGAATCTACAGTAAAGTTTAAGTTTGTACTCAACCTCACTCTCTCCGCATCATGATTCCACTTTCCTGGTTTTCTGGGCTCCATGCTTAACAGAATGAACAAGCCAGATGAGGATAGTGCGGAGTGCAGTGCGAGGTTGGGCGTCTTTGTGACACACGGAAAGTTTCTCGCGGACGTTTTGGCCAATCTAAGTTTTATTGAAGAATTTATTCGCGGTGGGGCCCTACAGAGGACATAGCTGTCCAGACCGGTGAGTCTGGGGCGGCTGATGCTGCAGAGGGGCGTGTCGACCTTCTCCTATCCGAGGAAGACTCGCTTAAAAAGACCTCTCTCCGTGCCTGGGCCTCCGATTCCTCCGTTCACAAGATTGTCATCTCCCGTGACGTTAGACCCAAGCGTCACTCCGCTGGGTCTTGGGGAGTTACAGTTCCACGGCGTCCTTCCCGTTCAGAGAAGATGGTTCCTTCCGGCGTTGAATCCTCCTCCACCACTCCTCCGTCGTCCGAGGATGGACGATCCCCAGCGCGGCGTGTGTGGAGGCGTCAGACCCCGGTTCCATCCCGTTCCAGCCGTTTCCTACCAGATGAATTCCACAGCGAGCCAACATGGGAGCCACGGCCTGGCGAGAGGCGCCAGCCATTTGAAGAGCTTGAGCGCAGAATGAGGCAAGGTTTTGTCTTTACTGTGCTCAGAAGGATCATGTTTTGCAAGAGCGCCCGGTGAGGCCTCACAGAATCCGACCTTAGTGTTTTCTAGTTTTCACCTCCAGCTCCTTTTGTAGCAGTTTTTCCCCTTACCGGCTCCTTGAGCTGTAGGTTTTGGTTCTTTTCCCTGCCTTACCTGTTTTTAGCTCTCTCCGTTTTAGACTATTTTTATTTTGTTTACAGCTGCTTATATTATTATTTACTCCATGTTTTGTTTTTGTCTGCTCCTTTTTGACTCCTGACTCACCCTTTTTGTTTTTTTGCCTCCTCCTGTTCTCTTTTCTGTGAGTGTGAGTGTGTGTGCGTGTGCGTTGTCTCCGTTTTTGGACTTCTGTACGAGTGTTGTTCCTGTCCTGCCGTTCTTCAGACCCCCCCCCCCCCCCCTCCCCACCCCCGGTCAGCTGTGACGAGGTGCTTTAGAGGCCAGGTTGGCGTTCGCCTGGGAGGAGCCCGGGACCCTCTACGTTGGAGGGTCTGCTGTGTTTGCTGTTCCTGCTGCTGCTTCTCTACACTCAAGACTCGCTGTTGTTCCGGTTCGACTCCCTGGGGGGCCTCGTGTTTTGGTCTCCGGTCCCTCGGGGGCTCTTGTTCCGGTCCCACCCCGCCTCTGTGTGTGGGGGCTGTCCCGTTCTGTCGGAACCCCCGACCCTCCGGTGGTGGTCCACCGGTGCAGTTCCTGTCCCCTTGTTCCTGACTGGTTGACTTGAGTGCTCTCCAGGTTTTCCCTTCTACCCGGAAGATGCCCCCGCCCCCGCCCCCGCCCTGAAGACCTTTTCCCCTTTTCGTTTTGCTGACCTCTCCCCTCCCTGTTCCACGCTGGGACGCCTGGTAGTCGTCCCTTGGGAGGGGGGTACTGTTGTGCCCTGCCTTTTTCCCCCTCTCTTTCCCACTGACTGTGAATTGACTGTCTCCTCCCAGGCTACTCAGCTGCCTGCGTTTTGTGATTATTGACTCCCCTATTTAATGCACCTGTGCGAGTTGCACCTCGCTTGTTCATTGCCACTGTTTGGCTGTGTCATGTTAACCTGTTGTTCTATAGTTTTTGATCCCGCTCTTCTTTTACGCTCTCCTGGCTCCTTGGGTCTGGCTCCTACCGTTTATGTTTCCTATTCAGCCCTGTGTGGTGTACCTCAGTTGTTAATCCTGCAACCTCTAAAGTGAGTCCCGTGATGTTGTTTTACCCTGTGAATCTACAGTAAAGTTTAAGTTTGTACTCAACCTCACTCTCTCCGCATCATGATTCCACTTTCCTGGTTTTCTGGGCTCCATGCTTAACAGAGGGGGCTTCCAACGTAAAAAAGACTGTAAAAGGTCTTATTTGGGATGTTCCTTTTAGGCAGGGTGTTTAACTGTACTTGTACTGTATTACATTTCAATTGTATTGACTATACTTGTACAGTTCTCAATTTATGTCTAATAGAATAATCAATCAATCATTGATTATTGTTTAGAACATACATTTTTAATTAGGAACTACGGAACACAATGTTTGAATGTGATGCAATTAAATTAAAAGTTTGTCTTTGTTTTAATACATATATCATTTATAATGTTTTGATTGCTATTTTTGTTTTCAATATTTTTATTTCTATTTCATTATTGAAAACTGTGGAGGAGGCTTTAAGTGCATTCATTTGTGCCTGCAATGTTGCCACAGCTGTATCAGGGAGACGATGCTGTAATTAACTCAGCGTTTTGGATTATTTGTTACAAAAGCATCTTAGGAGCCTCATCTTAATAACCAAATAAAGACCAAATAACAAGATCAACATCGACACAATCATGTACTTGTGAAATAACATGTTGGGTTGTTGCTGTGCACTTGCTTTGTGAGTCATTATCAATAGGAAGTAATACATGGCGCCAAGTTATATTTTGTATTATAAACATATTTGCATTATTTTAATAAAACATCTTTGTAACAACACTGGTCTGAACTGTCTTCATATCCACCCATAGCTAACCTCTGTCTATGATTCTGACATGTATTTTTGTAATGATGGGGTTTTGAGGTATTGTGGTCATATTTACAATGTGTTGGTGTTATATATTGTCTAACAGAGTGATATAGATATATGGTGAACAAGAACAACAGTGTAACTAAGATTTGCTGAACTATATGCATGGATTAGCAACTACAATGTAAAATATTGTACATCGTACAGTAGTTGTGTGCCTGCAGCAGACGGACTGTGTATTAACCCCTCTTTTCTTATAAATATTGACTCTGTCGAGGAGCCAACTTGCCTCTTGTGCACTCATATAGTCACTTTCTGAAGAAAATGATGAGTGGGCCTCTTGTTATTTATATCAGGTACTGTCAGCCATATACCCACCCACCCAAATACATACAGTCAGCACTCATCACCCTACTTGCACACTCTGTGGGCACAAGTAATTAGTGTCAAAACAAATTACTTAAAGTATATTTAGGAAAACTACAGAGTGATAAAAGGACTACAAACATGACTGAGAACATTTTGGAAAAACTGACCCCAGAGCTCAACAGCTCTGTGTTTGGTTAAAAGAGAGCCCCACTGGTTAAAATAGCACTCAAACCCTCTAATCCAATTGCAGCAAGTACAACAGTGAGTTGATTTAGTGGTGAAACTCTCATTTTAATAGGACAAATGCCTATATATAAAGAGGGGGCTTTATGCTCTGTTTTTCCCTCTACACCAAATCTCTTTTCCAAAAATAGCCTTTCTACAAGCTCTCAACATATCACAATGAGAGTGCTGTGTAGCTTGTAGATCTGCTTTTTTTCAATGCGTTGAAGTGTTGCTGAGCAAGACACTTAAATTAACCCCTAACTGCTAATCAGCATGGTTATTCCTTTTACTTCAAAGTGAAAAACAAAAAACAAAAAGAAAACTGTGTGATAACATTGTTTCCAGTCATGTAGAAATGTCCTGTTATCATGCCTACAATATTTTGCCTAATAGTTTTATTCAAGTCACATTTTAACCACATCCTACTGTATGTCATAACCTTTGCAGTCTTTTGTAGTTAAACCACAATAACTACATAAATATAATACAATAATATAGCAGCAAATCTGGACAGCCTGTTTTGAGAACCCGTGGGATGCTTTTACCCTCCGCCTTCCCAAAACCAGAGAAAGACACAACAGTCAGAATTGGGACTTTGTGAGGATAGAAGGTGTCACCTCTGGGACAACCAGCTATTATTTTATTGTTGTTTGGGACACGATAAACACAATCCTGAGTTATTTTCTGTGTTCAATCTGTGTTTTTAGATATTCTAGTATTTCAGCATGCTACAACTGGTCATATGATGCAAAATTATGCTAAATGTATTTAGGCCTACTCAAGTAAATGTATTTAAAATGTAAATGATCTGACAAAACAATATGCGCATGAGAGATTTCTGATATTTTAATACGTTATCTATTGTGCCTACAGTGACAAAGAGGATCTTGGAACTATACTAGATCTTGGAACTATACTAGAATGATGATTGTGTTCACTCACAGTATTTGTCCATCAGCAGGACGTTTGGTAATTTGGGGTGGTTTAGGTCACTGGTTGGACAGGAGGGTAAAGTATGACTCACCTCATAGAAACAGAGAAACATCCTGTTGACCAAAGCTACAACAATCATCTTCTGCATTTCCTTCCAGAGATGTGTTCTCATCCATCTCCTCCACTATGAAATCGGTGATGAATTTGCCAGTGTCACTTTGGAATTGGCAGGCACACAAGTCTAAGATCAAGATAGGGATGTTAGGATGTTCATTTTAACTTTGCCTTGAGCAAATAAAAGTGGCTGACAGATTCAGTAGTACATGACTAACCTTGCATCATCAGGCTTCTCACACGTTTGTGATCTGGATTCTACCCAGCCCATACTCTACCCCTAGTCTAGCCTACTCTAAACTAATCAATACAGACTCACTTACCGGTATATACGGTGACAGTATCAGATAAGTATCATCTCAAAAAAGGACATTAGGACAATAAAGAAAGCAGCCATGCAGACATAGCCTGATTTCAGACTCCGCAAACAGTCCACTCAGAGAGTGGGCAGGTCTATGGGCTGGAGACAGGCAAATGCAGACATTCTGTTAATTGTTCCTCATAGAGGAGGTCAATGTGTGGTAATACTAACCTATATAGGCTACACAACTTCCCTGCAGTGTGTGCACATGCATGCATCATGTGTGTCTGAGTTTGTTGTTTTCCTTTTGTACTTCCTTATATATACACTATTAGGCCAACCGGACACAGACAGACGTGATCATATCTTAAAACAATACTTTGTCTAGTAATCGTAATTATTTGAATACAATCAACACAGAAGAAGAATATACAACATAGTTACTATTTGCGCTCATCCTTGTAAGATGTCTACAGATATTTATTCCATGCCAGACTTGACAAAGAAGGTGAGACATAGGGATGGAGACAGAGGACAGAGAGGGGACACTGAGGACAGAGGACAGTTTGAGGAGAGTGTGGTGGACATCTATGAGAGCGTGGACGTTGTCCCTGGACCACAGGAGGACACGAGGGACAACACAGCAGGAAGACAGACTCAGGGTGAGTTTGATAGAGTTGTGAATTGTTGTCAAGGTGATTTCTCTTTCAAAGTGATGAGAAAAATATTTTATTTTACAAAACCAAGGCATTGTCTTTTCCTTCAGGAGAATATGATTCAGATTTCATTCAGATGTTCTTGTAGCGCAACATTTAACAGGTGTATATGCTTCACTATAATTTATTTGATGTGTAGAAGTAGAAGGATTATAGTTTGATGTATTAGAGTATTGTATTAGAGTATGATGTGTAGAAGTATTAGAGCCTAGTACTGTCTTCTATCTGTCTGTCATGCAATGTTATACGAGTTAAAAAAAGGTCCTCAATTGAAACAAGCCATAGGCCTTTTTGGGTGTATCATTTTAGTTGGCCTTGTACCAGTGAACTGTATACTGTCATGAAACTGTACATTTTCCAATGCAAACTTCTAATACAGTTTTCAATCAATCAATAAAAGAGAGAATATTGGTCAGTTTGATACCGCTGGTGTAGCTACGCAGCAGGGCTTTGTGTAGGCTTGGTTATCTCTCTCTCTCCCTCTCACTACACATCTAGTAGCTGTACTTTCTGTTACAGGACAGGGCTCTAAGACAGAGAGAAGGCCTTTCAGAGTTGTTGCTGGGTGTCTGGGGATGCTGTGTCTTCTGCTGATGGGTGTGATCATAAGCCTAGCTGTGCAATGTGAGTATTCCATTTCACTAAACTACCATATCGCTCACTCAGAGATGTATTAACCTAAACCTTGATTTCTTTTCAACCTTCTACTGTAAAATGTTTAGTGTATTACTGTATTCATGTGGTCATATGGTCATGTGGAGTGTTCAAATGGAACCAAATGGACCTGGTCCTTGCAAGTAAAAAGTTTGAGAACCCTGGATTACAATGGTGTGTAAAACAGCAAATCAAAAATGTGTCACAGACAAGGCCAAGTCTTTACCACAGACATGTACAGACATATTGATGACCCCTGTGCATGTGCAAAGTACAATGAATAAAGTGGTGTTAACAAGTTGTGCACTTTAAAAAGCTATTTTTCCACACAGATTTTGACCTCATCATGAACACCGGCAACAGCAGCATTTATAACCAACATATTTGTCTTTGTAATTCAGCCACTAACCACCTGGCCCTGAAGGGAGACCAGCTAAAGACCGACTACTACATCAACCTGACCCTGGAGAGAGATCAATTAAACACCTCCTACAACGACCTGCTTGTGGCAGAAAATCTATTACGCATCTCCTACAACAACCTGATGCTGGAAAAGAACCAGTTAAAGAGTGAAGTAAACCAGCTCAAAGCAGGTGCGTGAGGTTACAATTTTTTTTTTATGAATATAATATTTGTGTATTCTTATTGAATTACTCAGGGATGTACTCTCAAATCAGCAGCCTGTGATAACAGACATGAGCTCGATCAGCAAGAAAGTGAGAGAGCGAGGAAGAGAGACAGAGAGATTGAGGGAAAACATTAATACATCGATCCTGCCAATGGCAGACAAACTGGCAAGAAGCACCACATTTCTTTGCCTGAATACAGAATTTGTTTCATTAACACATCTGCTGCCTCTTAATCTGAAGGTTGCTTGGTGCCTCGGCGCCACGTCGTTTCCTCCGTCGGCCGCCGCTATTATTTTGAAGGGCCGGAAGGGGGTTGTTTTTGTTTTTTTGGATTATCACTTGACGGCAACGATTACGTCATCTAGTCACATGACAGTGTGCGACAAGAAGATGAAGATGGCTGCGCCCTGCCTTTTGCCTTGTTTACATTTAGATCTGCTGCAAAATGTCTCAAAATGGCTATTTTGTTTAAATGAAGTTTCTTTATGGGCCTCGCCATTGACTTAACATTGAGGAGCTTCACTTCGCGTGCACGCCCAACGTGCGTTGTAAACAAATCGCCGACATTACCGATGCGAGCGGGACCGGAGCGACATTAAGTAAGTAATAATATCTTTACTGTATATACAGTAAGATTCACAGTCCTCACCGTCAACGGCGCCATGGTATTAACCCTTTCAATGACAATCCTCACCGTCAACGGCGGCGAAAAAGTTAATGAATTGCTTGATATATTTATCAATCATGTTTATTTACAGTATGGTATAACAGTATACACACTTACACAGTGCACTGTATTCGTACCGACCTGGCTTTCAGTTCATGCATTTCATGCATTACGAACCGAAATATACGCTCGTCTTTTCTTCCCTGTGCTCTGCTCTCAACCAGACAGGCAGGAAGCACAAATGATGTAAGAAACCACCAGACAAGTTGCAAAATGCTGTCTGCACCCAGGGGCGTCACAAGGGGGAAAAAGTGGGACTGAGTTACTAGGCCCCAAGGTGGAGGGGCTTAATTATTTTATGCTTTAACTATTGGAAAAATAGCAGATATACAAGCTCTGGGTGCCGCGCTGCGAGCTATTTTTGAAAAGTCAAGACAATTTGTGCAAATCTTTGAATAAAATGAGTTAAATCCCCTCCCCCTATAAAGAACATTCATGGGGGGCCCGCAGTGAATCCTTGTACCCAGGGCCCAGAATTTGGTGCGACACCCCTGTCTGCACCCACAATATAAAACCCCTGCATTGCTCATAGGAAGAATGAAAAGAATTGTATGTTGCTTCTGCTACATGAGAATAGGTTACGTCAGTGGGAATACTTCAAACATGGCAATTCATTACGCTGACATCACCCCAGTTTATCAATAGGTGGAACTAGATTAAAAGGAACAATGCATATGCAACAAACGTGTGTGAAATAAATCACCATGGTGATTGGTACATTTATTGCTCCAGGTATCATATGAGACTTCTGTAGTGTAAAACACAGGCTTTATGAACATGCTTCATGTAAATGAGCTCTGGTGCACTAATCCTTCACCAGGCCATTAAAAACATAGTTATTTTTCCTTTGTATTTGTTTATATATAGTAACTAGTACAATACTAAGCTAAGAAGATATCAAAGAAGATGTGTCGGGTATAGCTCCATCTTTGTTCAAAGTAAATGCAATGTAAAACATTAAAAGAATCATACGTTTATGGTATTAGTAGATTTAATAGTTAAAAAAATGTAACTGTGAAATTTGTGAACTGTTACACCACAAATTATTTTATATAAATACAGGCAGGCAGGCAGGCAGGCAGGCAGACAGGCAGGCAGGCAGGCAGGCAGCTGGACAGATAGTTATCTCCTCTCTCCTCTACATATCTGGTTGCACAAACATAGTATCTTTGACATCCATCTCAAACAGCTTGGTTCTATGGTGTCGATACTGTGGTCATGTTTGCCTCCTCTCTGGTCAGAAGACACAAGATCAGACATAAATGAACAGTTTCGAGGAAACTAGACTTCTTAACATTGTCTCTGTGCAGTGAGTCCCAGAATCCACTCACTCACACGGTCACACCACTACAGTACTGTACATACTGTATTGTTCCATTGAGTGGAATGTCTGTGATCCACAGTGTTGACAATTCACTTCACTTCTGTGTGTCTCTGAATCCTCCTGTGTGGAAACTCTCACTGACACCAGGTGCAAATAGTTACAAATGTAAAAAATATAAACCGATTTGACCATAATGATAAGTAAAATTCTGTAAAGTCTATTTAACTGTGGCCTCACAGTTAAATAGACCTAAAGCGACATAATTCTGTTACTCTGGTATTTTCTTACTCAGGTTTTGTATTTGACTAGACTATTAGAACTAATCCATCATTAAAACTCTGTCTGATGTTTAGTCAAGTGGTGTCCTGATGGATGGATGAAGTTTGGAGAGAGCTGTTACTACAGATCTACTGAAGGGGAAACTTGGGAGGAAAGCAGCAAAAAATGCCAGGAGGCAGGAGCACATCTGATGACCATTAACAGTAGAGAAGAACAGGTTAGTGTGTGTGAACCCACGTCTCCATCATTCACATAAATGCATGTGATGTCATTCTGTGATTATAGTGAAGACCTGAATGTATTAGAGAACATTAATTATTGTTCATGTACCAATGATCAGGAATTAATCAGAAGATTAGGCCATGGGTGTGAAGCACCATCAACAAAGGACACTTGGATTGGTCTGAAAAAGGACAGGAACAAATGGACGTGGGTGCAAGGAACACCAGAGACACCGTGAGACATTTTACAAATGTTTTCTACTTTAATTTTATCAAAGTTACTGTATGTGAGTGACTGAGTGGATGTGGTTAAATATACATGTTGTTGTTTACTCTGCAGGTACTGGGCCAGTGGATCTCCCAATACGTTTGCAGAATGGAACTGTGCATACTGGTACAAAGATGGACGATTGTATAATTCAGTATGTTCAGCAACAAAAAACTGGATCTGTGAGCAGCAGCCATGCAGGTCGGACGCGTTTTTTCTCGCTCCTCAACTTCTCGCCGGAGCCGCCGCCGCGCGCCAGTAAACTACTCACCAGGGACAAAGGGATGGATATTTTTATCTTTTCTAACGTTTCTCGTATGGTTTACCGACTCATGCTTGAGTTCACCGTGGATCCCACATAACTTGGATACGATGGATTATGTGCAGGACAGAGAGGAATCACACAGTGATTTTTATCTCCACGGTGGGTCGGAATCCAAACACCTTGGCTACGGGAGAATGACTGTCTTTGGTGCGCTGATCTCAACAAAGAACAAACCCCCAGTTGGCAGTAGTATGGACAGAAGGTCCTGTATTTACTTTTTGCTGCTACTCTGTGGAGATATAGAAACCCACCCTGGACCTGTTGCAACCCGACAGATGACTCGCAGACTCGCCGCCGTTCTCGCAGCCGCGGATGGTCTTTCCACGGTCGACTCATCGCCATTGTCGACCAGTGAGGTTACCAACACGGCCAACTCGGAGGAACCACGGATCCACGAGGGACCACCCGACCCACGGAGCACCTCGGACGTCGGTGTGTCCACCCCCGCGCCGGCTCCACCACCCGACATCGTGGCTGTTGGTGCCCAGTTCGCGGCAGTCGGATCCCCGGAGATTACCAGTACCACCGAGCAGGATGTCCCCCCGCTGGCCCCGCCACCCCCCAGGGATCGAAACCAATCATGGCTGTTGGCGTACCTCGGCTTTGATACAATCTGCGCCGGCGCCGCCACCTCGACACCTCGCGCCGATGAAAGAAGCTGGATATCCCATTGTCTAGGTTCTCAGACATCAACGGGACATGACCTCCCCCCCACCCCCAGCGCCCCCCTACCCCCAATACACACGGATGTGGACTCACACACAGGGGAAACCCCCTCCCCCAGCCCTGATAATGGCTATTTGAACACCTCAGACATGAAAGGTACTTTTGTGAAAAGAGGACTGAAAATGATTCATCTCAACATCAACAGTTTGAAACCCAAACTGGAACAAATCAAAGCTATGTTTCTTGATGGTAAGGTACACATTTTAACCTTCTCAGAGACTAAACTCGATGACTCATTCTCAGATACTAGCATTGAAATAGCCAATTACACTGTCATTAGGAATGATAGGAACAGGAAGGGAGGCGGTGTTTGCATGTATATTCACAATGATTTAAATTTTATCATTCGCCCTGACCTACACCACAGCTCTCTTGAAACTGTATGGGTCGAGATAATTTTTGAACATGCTAAAAATATACTAATATGCGCAGTCTATAGACCCCCTGACCAGAATGACTTCTTTGACTCACTCAGCTCGTTACCGTACCTACCAGGGTGACGGAGCACTCCCAAACCCTCATAGATCTCATCGTAACCACAGACAAATCCAAAGTCACCGCTAGCGGGGCTATTGTATGCGGTCTTAGTGATCATTACATGATCTACTGTACGCGTAAAATACACAAACCCAAGGCTAGTGGTCACAAAACAGTGGTAGCTAGAAGCCTCAAAAACTACTCCAGTGAGGCATTAAATCACACACTAGCGAATACTGACTTTTCTTCTGAACTGAATTGTACAAATGTCGAAGGAGCATGGTGTGGTTTTAAAACCAAATTGACCAATGCTCTAGACGACGTGGCCCCCTTGCAAACCACCAGGGTTAAAGCCCGCCAAGAGCCATGGTATAACTCAGATATAGCCGAATCAGCTAAACTCAGAGACAAAAAGTACGATGAAAAACGTAAGTGTTGCAAAAAGCTTAGGAAAAAATTCAACCCTGACCTCAATATCCAAATCAAACATCTTACTGCTCAGTGCAAGAAACTCAGAAACCAGACGATCGCACTATGTAGATCCGCCCAAAAAGACTACATCGACACCAAAATCGACGAATACAAAAATAAACCACGAGACCTATGGAAGTTGCTTAACAACCAATTAGGCTTAAAATCTAAAAACATATGCCACAGCATAAACATCAAAACGGACGCCGCTCTCATTTCTGACAAATGTGAAGTAGCTACCCATCTTAACAAAACCTTTACCACCATGGCCCATTCACTGGTTGAAAGACTGGTCGCCCCATCTGGGCGGTATGGTATAAATTTTGTTAAGAAATACTACAATAAACTGGGTGTCATAAAAGACAGTTTTAAACTTGCCACAGTGACAACTGATGAAGTGTTTAAAAAACTGAGCGCCCTACCTCAGCACAAGGCCACTGGCCTTGATAAAATTCCAGCTAGATTTCTCAGAGATTCAGCCGCCACCATTGCTCCAATCATTACCCACATAATTAACCTTTCCATCGAACAGGGTCATGTCCCACAGGACTTCAAACTAGCAAAAGTAACCCCCCTGCATAAAAAAGGTAGCAAACTAGACCCTGGAAACTACCGTCCCGTTTCCATTCTCAGCTCCATATCCAAAGTCATGGAGAAAATAGTCTACGAACAGATTGCAAGATATCTCGATGAGAATAATCTGATTTACGAGTTCCAATCTGGATTCAGAAAATCTCATTCCACCGACACATGCCTTCTCTATTTGACTGACCAAATCAAACGCGAAGCGGATGACGGCAAATATAGCGGCATGGTCATGATGGACCTCCAGAAGGCATTTGATACCGTAAATCTTGAGAAACTAAAAGCCATCGGTCTTGACAGCGCAGCAGTGAGTTGGATGCAATCTTACCTGGTGGGGAGGGAACAGGTGGTGGAGATTAACGGTACCATGTCCCCCCCCCTCCCAGTAAGCTGTGGTGTTCCTCAAGGTAGCATACTGGGGCCTCTGTTGTTCCTAATACACGTGAACGACATGGCATCTGCTTGTGACTGCAACCTGTTCCTGTTCGCGGATGACTCGGCTCTCCTAGTCTCGGGCAAGGACCACTTGCAGGTTGAGAAGACACTTAACTCTGAACTAAGTAAGATCTGCACATGGCTTAACGACAACAAATTATCAATTCACCTGGGAAAAACGGAGTCCATCCTCTTTGGAACAAATCATAACCTCAAAAAGGTCGATAACTTCACAATCAAAGTGGGTGACAAGGTCATAACACGAAAAAACGAAATCTCTTACTTAGGATGTATCCTGGAAGCTAATCTTTCCAGTGAAAAGATGACTTCTAAAGTAATAAATAAAATCAACCAACGAACTCGTTTCCTACAGAGGATAGCCCCGATGGTCAATTTTAACACACTGAAGACCATAGCTGGTGCAATAATCCAGCCCCTCTTTGACTACGGAGTCCACGTATGGTATCGTGACGCCCCACAAGCCCTGAAAACTAAACTCCAAACAGCCCAAAATAAACTAATTAGGGTCCTGCTTAGCCTTCCCTATCAGACTCACCTCACCGCTACTCACCAATTAAGAGTGGGGTGGCTCAGAGTAGATGACAGAGTACAGCAGCTTGCAATGGGCCTGGTGTACAAGATACACTACACCACTATGATACCCAAGTACCTGTCAAAATACTTTATAAACATTAAGGATGTCCATAATTACAACACCAGAGGCAGCGCCACAGATCACTTTCAACCCAGAGTCAAAACCAACAAAGGGTCAAACTCTTTTTTCTGCTATACCACCAAAATGTGGAAAGCCTTACCGAAGGCCATAAAGGAGTGTGGATCACTTGCATCCTTTAAAATTGCCCTGAAAAGCCACTTACAGGCAGCAGCCGTTCGCAACTGGTAATAATGAACCTAGCCCCAACCCTACCCTCCCCTGCCCCTTCTTTGTATATACTGTTTGTTTAAGAATTACTGTCTTTGTTTTGTTTTTCTTTACATATCTACTGCATAGTACTGTGTTCTATCTGTCTGTCATTCAATGTTATATGAGATACTTCAATGGTTTCCAGTGGAAATAAGCTTAGTCTTTTCATGGATCTCCTTTTAGTAGACCTTGTACCAGTGAACTGTACCGTCATGAAACTGTACCTTTTCCTATGCAAACTTCTAATAAAGTCTTCAATCAATCAATCAATGAGAGGTGATGTTTCTCTTAACTTGATGACACTGCAGCTTAGTGTTCTGCTTTGTGAAGTTGAACAGTAATCAGAAATGAAAGAAATTCAAATGTTATTTTACAGAAAAACAAATGTTGTGCCATCAATAATCATATCCATACAAACCAACAACTATTATGGCTGTGTGGTTATTATTTTTACTTTAAGGACACGCGCTCGGGTGGCCCATGCGTAAAGTATCCGTCCACCACTGGGAAGTTTTGATTCCTCCGCAGTGCATTCGGTTTTGTCACAGTGTTAGCAACTCCTACGGCTGGGTGGTGGCTGTCAGTGTGTCATTTTGAAAAGGCAGAGCAGGATGGAGGTGATACGTTCTCATAGGTGGGGGGGGGGGTCCTCAGATCTTAATTGGTATAATGACTAAATTGGGAGGAAAAAAAGGGGGCAAAAATAATTGGCAGCAGCACCGCAGTTAATGTTCACACCGTCAATTTGTAACTAAGGAAACACATAGGTGAGATTGACTACAGGTCAGCATTAAATAAACAACATTGTGTCTTCAAACTTATCACCAAGTTCAGACACACCACCATTCAGAGATTCAACAGCACCCTGTGTAACTGAAACCAGGCCATTTTGTTCTTATTCTAAAATGGTATTGTTAATATACATTTTACTGCATGCAATGGTGCCACAGCTGTGTCAGGGACACAGACTTTTGGGAGGGCAGATTTCAACTGAACAGTGAAACGAAGTCCAGACTGATACCGCGGAAGAACGTGTGAGTGAATCCACGTCATTAGTCTGGCTAATGCCAGGCTAATTCAGTTTGCTTTAAGGACACAGTTCATGTTTACACTGTCAAAGAATGTATGAGTAATAGAGCTATCATTATTATAATAATTATGTTTGAAATTACACTGTGCATCCAGTGTGTAGTTATTCTAGAGATATATTGATGAAGTCAACTTTGTATCTAGAAAGTAGTGACCTGAGAATTTGACCTATATGGCCTAGGCAACTATAAAATGAAGATGCAATACAAGTCCATGTTTATTTCTGTGTTTTGCAACATATACTATTTATACTGTATGTTGCTATTTTGCTGTGTGGGTATAAAAAAAATGCAGGATGAATTAAACAAGTGAAGAAAATGTGTAAGCTAATATGGATGAAATGAGAGATATGTATTGTATGAACGTGCAATATTATTTTACTAGTAAGACTCCCTAATCGGGAGATAAGCGACCGCCAGGTCACATGTATTGAACACTGTGGAGTTTCACTGCCTGCAGTGATGCCACAGCTGTATCAGGGAAACAATGCTGTAATGTTACTTCGTTTTTTGGATTGTTTGTTATACAACAGCATCTTAGGCGCTTGAATGATTAATAACCAATTAAAGACCAAATAAGATGAACATGGACAAATACACTTGTGAAATGTAACATGTTGGGTTGTTGCTGTGCAACACTTCTTTGTGAGTCGCATTATCAAGAGGAAGTAATAAACTTGGCACCAGTTGACATAAAACATAGTTTGTATTCCAACATATTATTATTTGTATTATTTTAATAAAACATCTATTTGTAAAAACACTGGTCTGAACTGTCTTCATTTCCATCCATAGCCAACCTATATCTATCATTCTGACATAATGTAATGTAATGTAATTAGCCCAATTGTCCCAGGTTCAATTCTACGGCCAACAATGTGTTGAAGTGTCACTGAGCAAGACTCATACCCCTAACTGCTTATCAGCATGGTTATATATTTTACTTCAAAGTGCAAAAAAACTCACAGGTAGTCAGTGTGATAACATTGTCTCCTATAATGTAGAAATGTCCTGTCATGCTTTAAAGGTGTATTCAGTGATAATGAAAGTGGCCGGGGGTCATCTTGTTCCTTACTGGCCTTACAGCGTGGAAATATTTCGTTTTTTATAGATTTTTTTACACCATTATAATGTTCTCGTTTTGATCATTAGACCCAATCACTGAATATCGGTAGGCTTACGTATCCAGCTTCAGGATATGTATGATACTGATTTACTACGAGACTGTGGCATTTTATGAGTTCAGTAGTTTACAATTTAGGCATTTAGCAGACGTTCTTAATTCAGAGCGACTGTGGTTCTCAAAACTTTTATTTCGAACATGTCATCATAACTAAACATCATTACATAACTACGGCCATACTCTACCCTGATTGGTCGAGGACTGGCTGGCCACCTCTGAAAACCGAATCTAGCTATGCTCGTAACACGGGCCATGGTGGAAGTCCTTATATGGTCAGCACACATTCTAGTGAGGAGAATGAATGGAAAATGTACCAATTATATTTTTATTTGAAAGAAATACAATCACTGAATATACCTTTAATATTTCACAATGATTTATTCAAGTTACATTTTAACCACATCCTCTGTCAAAACCTTCCCTCTGCAGTCTTTCATTTCACATAATGCTGTTGACATGTTACCTCTAGTTGTCAAGTTAAACCACAATAAACACACAAATATGACTCAAATAAATCTACACTGTGTCATGACTCATGTCCAGGCAGGGTGGAGGAGCACACCAATATTAAGGAGGTGCTGACCATGATGGCAGATATAACTGTCAAAACATATAGGAAGCCAAACTACACGTAGACACGACTGGTTTAAAAAAATAAACTAGTGTTTCGACTGTATCGTCTGTACCTCTTCATCAGAGTTTTGTCTCATGCACAAACACTACATATCTTTAGCCTCATAGCATAATTGGCCAAGTCATAATTGGCAAAGTCATGTTTTTTTTTTATCAGAATGCTTGTTACATTACAAAATGACTTGGACAGAAAGTAGGCTACTTTTAAGACAACATTTTCACTTGGTATTTTTTTAATGTAACAAGCATTCTGATAGGCTGAGAACCACGAGGCAATAAAGCAGGATGAATCAGCAATGTTAGGAAGGATATAAGTAAAGGCAGATAAACATGGCTTAGGCACAATTTGTTTTTTACTCAAGATTGCCTAAATCACCTACAGTAGATGACTGAGGCAGAAAGTGATTTTTATTCTCTTTCCTGAAAACCTGAAAAATATGACTTGGGCAATTATGCTATGCGCTAATGATATCTAGATCCCTATTCATTTCCTCATTCTCCTTCTTAATTGAGGCTGAACTGTCAGTCCTTCCATAGGAGAGAAGCTCCATCTACTGATCGCTGAACAGAACTACACCCCTAGACAGTGAATTGACATCTAGTCACCCCCAGTCCCCCACCCTCCCTGCCCCATCTTACACATCACACATTTTCAATCAAAGGACCATAATAGAATAGCTGTTTTTTATGTTCATGTGTATGCAGACAACTCATTTAAATGAATTACAAAAATAATTATAAAACACTTTTCAAGCTTGTCACCAAGCTCAGAGGTCTAGGATAGTGTTTGTTTGTTTTTTTCTTTTTGTCTCAGGTACCCTTGTTTAAAAAAAAAAAACTGTTGGACATTGTCTATGCAGCTGGTGGTTGCAATAAGGTGATCTTACACATACACTGTTGGTTGCTATGACAATGGCGATTGATGAAATTACTTTTGTCATTTTGACTAAAACATGTTGGCTCAGTCAATGTCCTTTTTTATGATTTAACTTGTATTTAACATTGTTGGTGTTCGTTTGTTCAATGGATAGGCCTCATATTAATAATTAAAAATGTTGTGTGTGTTGTTAAAGTGGTCACTTTCTAGCTTCTGTTTTCTGTTAGCAAAACCTAAACTGTCCCTTAGATATTTCGAATTTAATTGCGTAAGAAAAGGTGTTGAACCACAGAGTCCAGCAAAGGAGAAGTGGTGCTGTGTGTGTGTGTGTGTGTGTGTGTGTGTGTGTGTGTGTGTGTGTGTGTGTGTGTGTGTGTGTGTGTGTGTGTGTGTTTTCATTGCTGCACCGTGCACACAGTGTGAGCAGCCAGTCAGTTAGGGCAGTGAGGAACAGTACATCTTCAGTGTGTTGTGAAGAGGTCAAAAACAGCTAGAAGAATTGAAGTCATAAAGGTACAAATGGCTGTAGCTAGGCATTCTGATGACATCGAGCTCCAAGAGGAGCCAAACTACCAGAATGACACTGCCATTCCAGCTAGTAGAATTGAAAGACAAATGTCTGAGGAAGGACACTATGAATGCTTTGATCTGCAAGAGACACCGGTAGCTGATGCAGGATATGAACACCTTCGAAGCAAGACCAAGAAGGACAAAGACGATACTCAGACGATACTGCAGTCTGGTAAAATAACTGCACGCACACACGCATGCATACACACACACAAATACCTAACTCAGTATCTAATTTACTAGTAATCATGATCATTGTAGTTTTGAAAGACAGGAGAGAAATATACAAGCGAGTTAGCCTGTGTCAAGTTACTTTTCAAGCCTCTCATCCTCGTAAGATGTCTGCAGATATGTATATGTTATTCCAGACTTGATAAAGAAGGAGAGACAGAGAGA
This sequence comes from Nannobrachium achirus, assembly GCF_963921795.1. Classification (NCBI taxonomy): domain Eukaryota; kingdom Metazoa; phylum Chordata; class Actinopteri; order Myctophiformes; family Myctophidae; genus Nannobrachium; species Nannobrachium achirus. The sequence continues at coordinate 21,015,228 of NC_137823.1, read as the reverse complement.
ATGAGAAAGAGGAGCGATGAGGGACACTGAGAACCGTGGACAGTTAGAGGAGTGATTCGTTTGATGTGTAAAAGTATTATTATTTTTAATAGAGAATAAATGTCATTTCAAAACACTTTGGTCCAGTTGTTTTTAGCTAACAGGACTCCAATCTTGTTTTTGTCAACCAGATAAAAGGCGTCACATTGTTGCCGGGTGTCTGGGGATGCTGTGTCTTCTGCTGCTGAGTGTGATCATAGGCCAGGCCGTGCACTGTGAGTATTCCATGACACTAAACTAACCACATCTCTCACTCTGGGAGTTATTTGTTGCCTGACATTTTCTAGCCGTGGCAACTGTAAAAGTCACAACGGTATTAACCCAAACACTGATGACTTCTCTTTTCAATCTATTTCTCATTGTTTCTTTGTGTGTTATTGCATGCATGTGCAAAGGACGATGAATAAAATTATGTTGACACATAAATGCTTGTTAACACCAGGCAAGTTATAAAAGAATGACGTTCTCTTCTCCTCAAAGCAATATTTCCACAACGATGTTTGACCTCATCATGAACAGCGGTGACAACTGTATTTATCACCAACATATTTGTTATTTGCAGATAATGCAGTCATCAACCACCTGGCCCAGACAGACTGCACCCTGGAGAGAAATCAATTAAAGAGCAACTACACCAACCAGACCCTGGAAAGAAATCACGTAAAAGAAGAAGTACGCCATCTTGAAGCAGGTGAGTACTATTGTTGTTTGATATTAAATTTAAATATATATGCTGTCCCTCTCTCACATGCACACACACACACGTATGAACGCACACACATTCAAAAACTAATTTGGAATATGTCAGGCTTTTGGTCTTAAACTTGTTTTCTTCTGTGTGTAGTACAGCATGCTGTTATGGTGTGCTCGTTTATTTCTCTGCTACGGCTGGTACAAGGCTGCGTTGCCTCGTTGTCAAGTAATTTTAAGGCCAGACCACATCAATGCAACTCCTTGTAACTGCCATTGGGGATAATGGTTGCAAGTATAGTTCCAAGAATTTATGTTGCAAGTAGTTGCAACCGGAGTTGCATTGGTACGGTCTGGCCTTGCATGGTATATGTAAAAAAAGAAAAAGAAAAGAAAAGAAAAGAATATATATATATATACAGTATGTATGTATATATATATATATATATATATATATATATATATATATATATATATATATATATATATGATTACTCTGATTACAACATCTGGTTGTAATCAGAGTAGCTTTGACATACCCAAGCACAATATAATGCGAAGTTACACAAACCAGCTCCATCTATTGGGTAACACTTGCTATGCATGAGTATTCATGAGTTCTTAGAGCTATAATTGTGCTAAAAGCTTAGATTATAATGCATTATAAGTATGCTTATAATGAATTATAAGAATGCTTATAATGCATTATAGACATGGGATGCATGGCAAGTGTAGCAACTGTTATTTGCTTTTCAAATCTAAATAATACACAGATTGCATTAAGTAAAATGCTTTGAAGATGAAGGGAGTCTTTATTCTACAGTTGCAATTAACTGGGTAATAGACCTAAACCAAAATAGTTCTGTTACTCTGATAATTTCTCACTCAGGTTGTGTATTTGACTAGACTGTTAGCTAATCTATCATTAAAACTCTGTCTGATGTTTAGTCAAGACGTGTCCTGATGGATGGATGACGTTTGGAGAGAGCTGTTACTACAGATCTACTGAAGTGAAAGGTTGGGGGGAAAGCAGAACAGAATGTCAGAAGGCAGGAGCATATCTGGTGATCATCAACAGTAAAGAAGAACAGGTTAGTGTGCGTGTGTGCGTGCGTGCATGTCTCCACCAACCCAGCACAGTAGATGTATCATGCATGTGATGTAATTCTGTGATTATAGTGAAAACCTGAATGTCTTAGATTAAAATTAATTATCTTTCATGTACCAATGATCAGGAATTAATCCAAAGGTTAAGCCATGGGTGTGAAGAATCACTTTGGATTGGTCTGAAAAACACTGGGAGCAAATGGACGTGGGTGAATGGATCACCACAGACAACAGAGTGAGACTTTTTTTTCTCTCTCTCTATTATAGTCACTAAAAGTCACTGTTTGTGAGTAACTGTACATGTGATGTATGTTATGATGTTTACCCTGCAGGTACTGGGCCAGCGGATATCCTGGTAGCGTATCTTACTATGGGTTCTGTGCATATCTGTACAAGGATGGACGATGGTACAATGCACAATGTTCAGCAAAGAAAAACAGGATCTGTGAGAAGTGATACTATAGAGCTTTAACATGTTTAAAATGGAGTTTCATGTAAATACTGAGTCAAGCAACTTGATTCTGTCTTGGGGGCACACAAAAGCCAGAATAGACGAGTTTTAAAGTGAAACACCCATTTAATGTCATTGATAGATCACTGCACCTTAGTGTTTTGCTTTGTGAAGTTAAACGGTATTAAATAGTAGTGAAATGAGAAAAAGAATATATAGATATTTTACAGAAGTAAAAAAATTACCTGTAACCGCTTTAATACAAACCACCAACTATAATGGCTAGGGCTATGCATTTTGCTTTAAAGACACAGCTCGGGGCATGATGGCGCAGTCGGTAGCGCTGTCACCTCACATTATGATCTAGCCCTGAATACATGACTATCATATACATGATAGTCATGTTGCCCCGTTAACATGAGGAGCAGTGGGGAATCGAGCCCTCAACGGTTTGAGCTAGGAACGTCAGATTTCAAAAATAAAGTGCTTACCCAAGCCAACTTTGACAACGATTTGACACCGCGCAACGTTCATTACACGCCGCTCCCCAACTTGACGTTCCTAGCTCAAACCGTTGAGGGCTCGATTCCCCACTGCTCCTCATGTTAACGGGGCAACATGACTATCATGTATATGATAGTCATGTATTCAGGGCTAATTATGATCCTTCTACGCACTAGTATCGTCCAATCGGGGAAGCTTCCCCCTGTCAGGTGCACTGAAGAAAGCAGGCTCAGTTCAGGGCCATCCCCAGGTTGGCAGAGGGAGAGCAGCGACCAGGATTACAGTTTAGGTAATTGGCACTAGAGGTGAAAAATGGGTTCCAAATTCATGAGATAAAAAAAAAGAAAAAGAAAAAAAGAAAAAGCCTCATGTTTAAGGTTCGACTTCTGACAAACCCCAGGTCACCATCTACTACTGTATGGCTGTGTAGATGCTGTTCAATTCAAAGTGTCTTTCAACATATACTATTCATATTGTTTCTTGCTATTTTGCTTTTTTCTTATTATTTTGCATTATTATTGAACACTGTGGAGGAGGCTTTAAGTGCATTCATTTAACTGCCTGCAGTGATGTTACAGCTGTTGTAAAGTAAATTTGCTTTTTGGATTATTTATTACAAAAGCATCTCAGGGGCCTGAATGGCCGAATAAAGACCAAATAACAAGATGAACCTGGACATTTTACTTGTGAAATGTAACATGGTGGGTTGTTGATGTGCAACACTTCTTAGTGAGGAAGAGGAAGTAATACACTTGCACCAATTGACATAAACATATTCTTTTGCTTATATTTTAATAAAATATATTTTTGTAGCATAACAACACTGGTCTGTCTGTAATGTCTTCATATCCGTTCATAGCCAACCTCTGCATCTTTCTGACTTACCTACACATTTTATTTCATTATATTGTTTTGGGGTGTTGTGGTCATGTTTATAAAGTGTTATAGTATTACAGCATCACTTGAATAAAGATAGAACTTAGAGAGTTAGTTCATCACTATCATCAGAAAGGAAAGGGACAATAATTAAGGAAATACCTCCAATTTAGGAGTGCCATGAAATCATTTAGGAAATTAGATGGGCCTGATTCCCTGATAGTGTTGAAAATGGAAGCAATTGGCACATTCTTGCATCTTATTTGGTAATGTATCCTGTGGTACTGCACTGTAGTAGGAAGGTATGGAGGCAAGATAAAACTTGACAATGATAAAAGCATATTCTGCACGGTCTTGTCTCCTTCAATAATACAACATTTCTACCACAAGGTGTCAACAATGCACAGCTTGGACTAATACCTGCAGGCTTTACTGCTGTAACAAGACTTGTTTTAAACACAACATACATTATTGACCGGGGTCCCCCAGGGGCTATACTAGATGCGCTCTGTTTCTCCCTCTACACCAGGGGTCTTCAACAGGGGGTCAGGAACCCCTAGGGGGTCCTCAGAGTTACTACAGGGGCTCCTCCAAATCTTCCAAGCCTTTTTTATGTAACAAATTGAACCCTAGTGTCCATATTCTGAGAACTGTAGCCAAAAATAGCAGATCTACAAGCTCACAACGCCGTTGTGAGCTTGTAGATCGGCTATTTTCGGCAAAGAGCTTTGGTGTAGAGGGGAAAAAGAGCAGACTAAGTACAGAGTTAAAGGTCAAGTTTATTAGGTAATGAAGGCTTAAGTGGTTAAATATCTGAAAACACAAATTGACATGAATCCAAAATACACTGACGATTGTGCTGTCAAACGATGAAACTATATGGAATCTATGAAGAGGTTGTGGGGGTCCCTGCTTCATCTCTCTCAAATAAGGGGTCCTTGGCCTGAAAACGTTGAAGACCCCTGCTCTACACCAAATCTTAGTCAAAAATAGCCTTTCTACAAGCACACAACATGTCACAACAAGAGTGCTGTGAGCTTGCAGATCTGCTGTTTTGTTGCAAGCAATACAATCTAAGAGGATATGGTTTGAAAGATTACAGACTTGCTAGTAAAAGCCTGGGTTGTCCCAAGGGCAGGCCAGTAATGTGTTGAAGTGTCCCTGATTAAGATACTTAAAGGAGTAGTTCACCCCCAAAATGACTTTTTTTTATTGATTACTCATGCCAGGGAGACTTGAGTTCAAAATATATATATTTTTTTTGTATTTGTCGCATTCCCAAGGCAAACATATTTTTTTTGTAAATTTACCCCCATTGATTCCGGATGGGGACCCAAATGGATTTGGGACCCCATCCGGAATCAATGGGAAATAGGAAAAGTGAAATTTCATGGTGTATCACCTTTAAGTCTGACATCATTTTGTAGGCAGAGGAGAACTTTTGGCCCCAGCGCCTGTGAATCTTTTTACTATTTTTACTATTTACTAATTTTTCTTCTCTTTGTTGTTGAAAGGAAAGTGGTAGAATTATACTTTAGTCGTTATTTTTGTCTCGGATCTGTTGAAATAGCGAGGGACAGATATTGATAATAAATCTGTTTGGAGGTCTGGCTACAAAATGATGTCACGGCTTAAAAGCCCCATACAAACCCCCAAATCAATCCTCCAGCAACACAGAAGAGGGGGAACTTTTTTGTTATAAATTTCCACACAACTCCTCTAAGGTATATTAATGACATAGTTCAATATTGAAAATGGGTGGTCTTCCCCTTTAAGTAAATGTACTTTCAACCACTGCTGGTTGGCTCCTATGTGTGTGCATGGTAGGGGAAATCACCGAGCTCTACCAGTTCACACTCACCCAGCCTTTACGCAGAACTCTGACATCACCTTGGGTGACATCACCTTGGTTTGTGGTTGTGTTCCTTCGGTTTGCTAGAGTTCAACTATCGTAGAAATCATGTAACGGTAGTTATTTCCATACAGCTTATCAGTACGGGAGAAGAATACACAGCATAGTCAATAGTTACTTTAACTCTCATCCTTGTAAGATGTCGACACATATTTATGACGAGCCAGACATGACAACGGTGAGAGAGAGGGATGAACAAAGAGGACATACGGGGAACACTGAGGACAGTGTAGAGTTGGAGGAGAGGGGAGAGAGAGAGGAGAGAGAGGTGGACATCTACCAGAGTGTGGACGACATCAACCCTGGACCACAGCAGCACATGATGGACAACACAGCAGGAAGACAGACTCACGGTGAGTTTGATAAAGTTGTGAATCGTTTGAGGCGATTTCTCAGTTTGTGGAGATATATATATATATATATATATATATTAGTGCTGGGATGCGATTAATCTTTTTTTAAATCTAATTAATTACAGGCTCTGTGATGAATTAATCGCATTTTAATCGCACATTGATATTTGACCTGAGAATTTTTTTTTCAAGTAAAACACATTTTGTTGTACGAGGGAGTCAACAAGTGAGTTTTTTTATCTAAATTTCGCATCCACTGGGCCAAGCAAAGCGCTCTGATCGGCTACTTCTCCCTTTGCGTTTGTTGTCTCTTCTTGGTTGGTGCATCGCTATGATCGGTATGCCCGAAACTGAAGGTTCTGTGGTGCAAAAACTAAGTGTGATTAAAATGCGTAATTTTTTTTAATCGTGTTAATTTTCTGTAATTAATTAATCGCAATTAATCAGTTAAAGTCCCAGCCCTAATATATATATATATATATATATATATATATATATATATATATATATATATTGTACAACATTTTTTAAATGTGTAGCCTATATCCTTCAGTGTTATTCTTTCACTCTACATTTTTGTTTGGGTGCATTCAGCATGGATTATAGACTCTCTTAGTCTTATTTTTCTTGGTCATCGCTGCACAACTAGTAGCTGTACTTTCTGTTGCAGGACAGCGCTCGAAAACTCGTTTCAGAGTTGTTGCTGGGTGTCTTCTGCTGCTGGGTGTGATCATAGGCCTGGCCGTGCACTGTGAGTATTACATACAGTATGTCACAACACCACATCCCTCACTCACTTCAGGGACTTTGTTGCTTGACATTTTCCATTGGCCACCACAGCATTAGCCCAAAAGTTTAGGCGACTTCTCTTTTTAATCTAATTCCCCAGTTGTAATTTGTGTATTGTTGCATGCATTTGCAAAGTATGATGAATTAAGTAGTGTTGACAAGCTTTGCACGTAACATATATATAGTCTTCTGCTCAAAATTACTTTTTCACACAGGGGTTGACACTAAGGTCTCAGAGGCACTTGAAGTATAGGTCATGTTCTACTTGCCCAAAGGTCATGCCCACTTGCCCGAAAAGTAAATCTTCCATTATAAGATAGGTAAGATTAAATACCGCTCAATTTAACAATTGTTTTACCCCCTGGGGCTGTGCGATAAATGTCATACCTACATTTGTATCCAAATACCTACATAGCTGTAATTGGATATGACTACGGGTTCACGCCCATTTTATATTTTTAAGTGTTGCAACAGTGAAAACAGCACATTATAGGTAAACAGTGCTTTTATTTTACATTCCACAGACCAGAAGACAGAGCGCTCTGGCCACGTTCAGGTCTTTAGACAGATATCTTGTGTTGTGTTAGACAGTTGCGTCCCCTCTCAAATAAGCCAGAATGTTTTATTTACCTGCTGGGGGAAGGTGGGCAAGCATAGTGTCAATGCCGGGTGTCGCTCTCCATTCCGACATGCCGCCATGCACTCCGAAATTGACTTCTTATTGTCGGAGTGGCGACACTTCCATAGGGGTTAAGTTTAGGGTAAGGGTTAGAGATAGGGTTAGTGTCGGAATGGAGACATGTCGGAAAGGAGACATGTCGGAGTGGCGGGGTGTAACCGTCAATGCCTGACAGATACTTGGCCTCATCATGAAAAGTATCAGCAACTGTGTTTATTGTGACAATGCTTGTCTTTTGCAGATAATTTAGTCGATAACAACCTGACCCAATTAAAGGCTGACTACAACAAGCTGACCCAGGAGAATGACCAGCTAAAGAGCAACATCAACCTGACCCAGTTAAAGACATACAACACACACCTGACCCAGGAGAATGATCAGTTAAAACGTGAAGTGATCCAGCTCAAGAGAGAGAAAGCAGGTGATAGAGGTTGCAAAACATTTTGAAAGAATATCAATTTGCCTTATTATTACTATTTTAGTTATTGTCAGAAATGAAGATACTGTATAAGTAAACCCTCGTCATTACCGTTTTATCACATCCATCATAGAACCATGTGTAAAATCAAATATGCTAATATCACTCAGGTAATTTCTGTCCCGGTGGATGGAAAAGGTTTGGTTGCAGCTGTTACTACAGATCTACTGAACAGAAAACCTGGGAGGAAAGCAGAGCACAATGTCTGAAGACAGGAGCAGATCTGGTGATCATTAACAGTGAGGAAGAAAAGGTGAGCGTGTGTGTGTGTGTGTGTGTGTGTGTGTGTGTGTGTGTGTGTGTGTGTGTGTGTGTGTGTGTGTGTGTGTGTGTTTGTTAATGTAATTATTGTTCAATCATGTGCAAATGATCAGGAATTCATCGGAGGATTATTATCAAAGCCTGCCATGGAGTCATGGATTGGTCTGAACCGGACTGAGGGCAACTGGACATGGGTGGATGGATCACTGACAACAGGGTGAGACATTTTACAAGTGTTTCTATTGTCTATCAAAGTCACTGTATGTCAGTGACTTAAACATGTTGTTTACTCTGCAGGTACACCTGGTACAATGGAGTGTCTGGTAATGGTGATTGCATGTACCAGAACTGGCTTGGAGTCTGGTATGCCGCGTTCTGTTTAACAGATAAAGGGTGGATCTGTGAGAAGATAGTTTCCTCTTAATTCTGTTGATGGAACTGCAGTTTAGAATCCTGCTTTGTGAAGTTGAACTGCAGTAATTAGTAGTGAAACAAACTGTGGTAACCACAGCAAGTGTTATGACTCAGCATGAATATTCCTTTTGCTTTTAGGACATAGTTAATATAATGTGGTGAGAGGTCATAGCTGAAAGGGTAGTAGAGATGCCGACTGGGAATCAGAAGGTCCCTGGTTCAACCCTCTGCTCAGCCAGTGTTGAAGTGTCCATGAGCAAGACACAAACCCCTAACTGCTACCCAGGCACTGCATTAATAGTGCCCAGTAGTTTTTTTACTATTTTGCTTTTATTGTTGCTTTTATTTTCATCATATATTGTGATTTTTGTCCCACTATTAAGTGCAACATATTGTATCACTGTCTGCAATGTCACCACAGCTGTATTGTAATTTTAGTAATAAAACATTTGTATTGTTACAACCCAGATTGTTTTTTTTAAACAGCATTTTTAAGAGTGCATAATATTTAACTTTGCCTTGTTCTATTCATGTCATATTTTGACCACATCCTCTGTCAATCCGGTGCAGTCTTTTGTTTCACGTGCCGTTCGCATAGCCATCTCTAGTTTCTCTTCTACTCCGGTTAAGCCAAACTAAATACCTAAATGTGACTCAAATTAATTAACACTTAATTTTACTTTGTGTGTCATGACTCAAAAACCTACTGTACATAATATGTACTGTATATGGATATATTTACATATATTATGTCAATTCATCCTTCCTCTGTCTTTTATTTGAAGCCGAGCTGTCAGCCCTGTAGACAGAGAATTGGCATGTGGTAACACTCACCCTCCCAGCTGACAGGACACATACACGCACACGCACGCAGAATTACTTTTTTTCTGTATGTCTCTGCTCTCTGTATGATCACATGACTACGGAGATAATGGTGTACCAAATTTGGGGCGAGGTTTGGACAGTAGTAGCAGAAAGTGTGTTTTGCAAAGAAAAGTAAAATGGTGGAAAACTGCCTATTTGGGGAGTTGCATACTGTAATGATACAAGGTATCAAGATCCTGGGGGAAAAAACATACTGTATGACCTACGGTTCAAGAGTTACAAACACTACTCATGGGTCAATAGACAATAGTCCCAATTCCGGGGCCCCCTAACGTGGCCCCCATGGAAGGCCATGTCGGGGACCCCCGAAGCCACATTGTTGCACCAAACCTGGTACACACATTGTTCAGGGGTCTGCCATGACGATAGTCCCAACAGAGGCCATGTACTGCAGCCTCCGGGGGCCATGTCAGGGGCCCCTGGGGACCACAGGCTCACCGTTGCTCCAATCCGCACCATGTGGGCCACTAATAAGTGAGGGCCCCAAAATCTAGTGTAAAATGTCAAATAAATATATTATACATTGTATATACAATTTTTGGGGTTACTGGTTCTTAATAATAATGGACAGTTGTGCGTGTTGCGCAACTTTAGAGAGATCACGAAGACACAGGAAAACTGTGGTCAGGTTAGCGCAACCTGCACATTGTGCTTGTTATTTAGAATGTCATTATGAGAAAACATGTTTAACCACACAGCCTAGCAGGGGGCCTGTTGGGGCGAGGGGGGCAGGGGTGGTTAGCACACATACAGAATTGCGTGTGTGTGTGTGTGTGTGTGTGTGTGTGTGTGTGTGTGTGTGTGTGTGCGTGCGTGCGTGCGTGCGTGCGTGCGTGTGTGGTTTATTTTCTTTGCTGCACAAAGAATGATCTGTCATACATAGGCTAAGCGATATAACAGTGCTGCGTACGTTTAGGGCAGGATAGTATATTGAATTGTTGTGAAGAGTTGGACAAAATAATTGCAAGGAGAATTGAAAAATGGATGTGTCCGAGCCTTCTGAAAACATTGAGTCCGAGGAGGAGGAAGATGAGGAAGATGATGTTACCTATGAGAGAGAGACCACCGTTACAATTCAAGTACGAGTGGCTGAGAGACATTATGATCAGCAAAACACAGACAATGAAGATCTTCAGACCAAGAAGGAGAAACACCTTGAGAAGATGCTGCAGTTTGGTAAAAAAAAAGAAATATATATATATAATAAAACTAACTTTTAACAAGAGGTTTTAAAACATTTTGATTATGCCAATTAAGACAGGAGAGTAATATACCAGATAGTTACTTCTCAAGCCTCCAATCATTGTAAGATGTCTGTAGATATTCATGTTTCTCCAGACTTGACAAAGAAGGTGAGGCATGAGAGATGGAGAAATAGTAGGGACAGTGTTTTAAAAAAGGACACTGGTCTTTTCAAAGCACTTTGGTCAGGTTGGTTTAAGCAAACAGGACTTTTATATTCTTCCTTCTTTTGTCAAACAGAGAAAAGGAGTTCCATGGTTGTTGCTGGGTGTTTGGTGATACTGTGTCTGATGATGCTGGGTCTGAACATAGGCCAGGGCCTGCAATGTGAGTATTCCAGTAGCAGATCTGCTAATTCACTAGAATGGATCGCATTTTTATAGCAATTTTCCAAGCCAGTGGTTCTCAACCTGTGGGTTGGGACCCCCAGGGGGGTCTCCAAATTATTTTGGAGGGTCACCAGATGATTAACTTAATGTACAACATTGTTTTCTCACTCAACAGCAAACAAACCAACACAAAGTTTAAGTATATAGAGGGTGTCTGTACATTTCTAAAGTGACACATTTAAAGACAATATGATTTTAACAATAGAACTGTGTTATACAAAAAGTATTGCCTCAACTCTTAGTGCTCGTCAGGGTGGGGGGGGGGGGGGGGGGGGGGGGGGTCCAAATTGCGAGTGACTTCTCCTTTCAGGAGTGGTATAAAGTAACTAAGTACAGTACATTTAGTCAAGTACTTTACTTAACTATAACTTTGAGGTATTTTTATTTTACTTTAGTATTTCCTGTAAATAGCCGATCTACAAACTATTTGAAAATAGCGGATCTACAAGTTTGTGAGCTTGTAGATCGGATCGTTTTTTTTATACAAATAAATGTGAAGGGATATTTGAGCACAATGACTATTTTTACTTTTGTACTTTAAGTATATTTTGATATCAATAGGCCTACTTTTGTACTTTTACTCAACATTTTGAATCCCAGACCTTTACTTTTAATAGTATTTCTACAGTGCAGTATGGATACTTTTACTTATTAGTACAACATTTGAGTACTTTCCCCACCACTGCTTTTTCAGTCCAATTCTCATTGTTTCTACTAAGTCTTTTTGTGCGCATTAATACTAGCATTTGCAAAGTACAATGAAGAAGCACATTTTCCAGGTTGTTTGACCTGGTTATGAAGTAACAACAACTGTGTTTATTGTCAAAATTGTTGTCTTTATCATTCAGTGAATGGGGATCAGATGGAGTTAAAAAAAATCAAGAAAGGATTCCATTTCTCTCTCTCTTTCTCTCTCCCCTTGTTTTGTTTTTGTCTTTACTTTTTATTCTTCTTGTACTTTGATGTCGTTTTTGTGTGTAAACGTGTGTATTTTAGTTTGCTGTAAAAAAAAGGGTTTAAAAACATTTAAGGAAGTAGGCAAGAAAAAGTGTATCCTATATTGATAGTAGGCCGTCACTCCATATGTTGCTGTATAAGCTTGTTTTATATGTACAGATGTGACTGATTGTGTGCCTAAACTTCTAATAAAAATATGAATGAAAAAAAAAACTGTTGTCTTTGCAGGTAATTCAATCTCTAACGACCTGAACAAGATGAACGCCGACTACAACAAGCTGACCATGGAGAACAACCAGCTAAAGCGTGAAGTGATGCAGCTCAAGAGAGAGAAAGGTGATAGAGGTTGCAAAACCTCTTGTTAACCTTATTGTAATTGATTTTGATTATTGATTTTTTAAATAGTTGCTGGTTTATCACATCAATAACAGAACCATAATGTAAAAAAGATTACTCAGGTCATTTCTGTCCCAGCGGATGAATGAAGTTTGTGTGTGTGTGTGTGTGTGTGTGTGTGTGTGTGTGTGTGTGTGTGTGCGTGTGTGCGCGCGCTCTCTCGCACAGTGGTAGTACTCCGATGTATTATTATTCTTTTTAACTTACAGTATGTTAAAGTACCAATAGTGCAACTACGGTATATAAAAATACTCTCAGGCCTGTAATCACATTTTCAAATTTGTACTTAAAAGTACAAAAGTATTGGCATAAAAATATAATCACTTTTTTTTTGAATAGCAGATCTACAACGCAGAGTAGCCAAAAAGAATAGAAGAGGGATGTAAACAAAGTCAGCCTGACAACGGCCAAAATGAAAAAGTTGACTATAGCTCCTTTAAGTGGTTATTGTATATTTTATTTAAATTTACTCTACAATTTCTTTACAGTACTTGAATAAGAGAGAGCGAGAGCAATAGAGAGATGTGTGTGTGATGCATGTGATGTAATTCCATGAGTATAGTGGAGACCTAGATGTGCAATATTGGGGACATTTAATTATGATTCAACTGTGTACATTATGAACAGGAATTCATCAGAGGATTGAACGTGAACCCAACTACTAGGACATCGGCACGATTATTCAACACCGTCCTGTGCAACTGAATCCTGGACTTCTGACAGGCAAACCCCAGGTCACAATCTATGGCTGTGCAGAATCAATATATAATTTAAATTAACTTTTTCATAATTTTTTGCTAAAGCTATTTGTAGTGTTTTAGCCGTTTTGCTTTTATTGTGGCTTTTTGATCTTATATTTTGTAGCTACTATTGTCACACTGTTGACTCTTGAGGCAATAATCTCACTTCCTGCAATGTCACCACATGCAGCTGCATTGTGCTTTAAGTGCATATGACAGCCCCCTCCCCGTTACAGTGATTCCTTAATAACTTACTGTAACTCTGCTGTTGACATATTTAATAAAGGTTTACTTGACAATTGACAATAGCATTATTCCAGTCTTGAACTTACTGTATGTCACTTTCTCTCTCAATATACAGTATGCATCATGTCTTTATTCCCCTACAACACATCGTTCACTGGATTGTGGCATAATGGGTAGTATCTGTTCACTATGATGACATTAGGACCTCATTTCTGCTTTGGGACTGAATTCATATCAGATTTACAGGCCAATGTTTCCACAATGCAATCATTGCTTCATCTGTTTAGATAGCAGGCACCTCACTTGCAAACAAACCTCTAGTGTTAGTAGCATGTGAAAACATTGTTTCCTGTCATGTAGAATTTCTCTTGCCAGCTTTTTGTTCAAACCACATCCTCTTGTCAAACCTGGCCTTCCCTCTGCAGCCTTTCATTTCTTTACCCACTCCAGACAGCTGAACCAGTAAATACCTAAATGTGACTCAAATTAATTAACACTTAATTGAACTTCATACTGTATGTGCCATGATGACTTATGCGAAACACACCTACATGATAATACTACATTACTACCTGGAATATATAACTCTTTTCTAAGTAGCAACTTTTACTGTTGCTACTTACTTTTACTGTGGTGTTTTACATTCCAAAGACAAAAAGTGTAAATTGACGAGGAGGATAAAGCAACTAAAAAGTGTCTCCTGTACTTCTATAAATGACAGGTGAAGACAGCAGTTACTGTACACTGTTGGTTTCAAAAGGTTAATGGCCAGATAGGAATACTAAAACGCTCGCCTCAAAACACAGTGGCCCCCGAGCGCAAATCCAATGACCTCGAAGCGGTCTCTACCTGGTGTTCCCAAATCTCGCTTCAGTAAACTATGCCAAACCTAACCCTAACCTCAGTAAAAGGTTCCAAAACCTAACCCTATTCCTAACCCTCAATAAAACTATGCCTAACCCTGAACGTATTTCAAACCTTATCCTCAGTAAAACAAATACAAGAATGCAAGAACAAGGCCTTGCTCAGTGTAGCCTGACAGTGTGTTGCGGGTTCGAGTCCCGATCACAACGGCCTTTTGCTGCTGCATATCACTCCCCATCTCTCTCTCCCATCTCCTGTCAGCCTGCTGTCTACCCCATCAATAAAGGCATAAATGCCACAAAAGTGAGTCTAAAAATACAATAAAAGGAAAGAAAACTGCCCCAATCGTGTGGGTGGCGGAAAGAAAATGGGGGCGAGCGTGTTTTGGGGTGAGTCTTCCAGCATACCACAGACAGATGGCATACTGTAAGAAAATACATATTGTAATTGTCTGGAAGAGTTATTTTAAAAAAGCAGGATCGGTAATCAATACCACACTTGAACGTATAACCAAACATAATTAATGTGACAGAGTCGGTTTCAGAGTATAACAATCCTTTATTTAAACAGTGTTACACAGGGTAGGAGTGGCGGGCGGGAAGGGGAGGTGGCACACAAGACACTTCATGAAGCTGTTAGGTACAGTTGGTTGACTATGAGGAAACCATGGGGAGGAGATGTTGTTACTGGGCCGTTCTGTATACCCACTGGTCAATAAAGACGACATATAGCTTCTAATATTATAGAAGAAAACAGGGGGCTGGTTTACCTTTTTTTAAAGACACGTTTCCAGTTTTAATTTGTGTCCAGTGCCCAGCTGTGAGAATGTACTGGGTTTTATTATCGAAGCATCGACTGCAAGTAAACCGCTGTTGGCTACTACTCAAATCTCCATGGTGAGATGTATGAAAGTTCATTTATACTTCGTCAAGACGAGCCCTTCAACGAGCGTCGCTTGACCAAATTAAAGTGTGGCTCGACACGACAACCCGAAAACCACAGCGGCCAGATTATGTGTGTATGCGCGTGGCTTTCACCTTTCTCTTTTTTACAAATTAGTTTTTTCTAGTATACAAAAAGATGGTCGACTGGAATACAAAGACATTTATGAAACTACGGTGAGAAAAACGGACTAAAACCATGGATGTGAACATCTTGGAGAAAAAAAACTGCCACCCAGAGCCCGACATCTCTGATTGGTGAATACAGAGCCTCGTAGTTACCGGGTAAAATAGAACTCAAGCTCCTCAGGCTAAAAGTAGAGGAAGTGATGGTGGATTGTTGATTTATAGTGGTGTTCGTAAAATGTCAAAACACTCCTGAAATATATTAAGAATATTCAAAAGGGGGGCACAACAAATCCCACCTTGTCAACAACTAGAGATCAGTTCACAGAGAAAGAAAATAAAAAGTGTACAATATTGAAAAGCAAAAGAAAAGAAAAAACCTACAAATATTTCTTTTTGTGAAAGATTTTATTTTTTTTCTTTTTGGAACAGCAAAAAGCTTCCCAGCTGCCTCATGGTGCATGTTTTAATCATGCTTTGAAACTGTAGGTTTGTGAGGGGAGGTGGAAGAGAAATGCTGCCCCCCTCTGGAATGTTATGTAACTGCATAGTAGAAGTCAAACCCAGTGTCTCCCAATATTACCCATAACATCTTGCCCGACTCAAAAGTAAGAGGACATATTTTAAAGCTAAACCTTTACCTTCTTTTGCATAAATACAGTCCCCCAGCTATTTTGTCTACTACTGAACATGTCTATACTGTAGTGTCACAAGTAGTAGCAATGGAAGTATTGACTGACAGTAGGCAGTAGTCTGTGGAAATGTGGCAAAAAAAAAGAGAGAGAAAAAAAAAAAAAGATGAAATCTGAAATGACCTTAGCTAAGATTAGGTTGCATGGTCGAAAACAAAATGTATTTGTCTGTGATGCTTTTAACCCAAAGAAATTAATCAGGTGTGCCAATAAAAGTACATTAAAATTAATCAGACTGATTTTGATCTAAGTCTTGAACTGCTTTTTCCACATTTTGAAAATCAACCGGACACTTTTTCGGTAAAAAAAAAATCAAATAAAACAACACAGAAAATGAACAAGTCAGCATATTCTATGTGCACTAAGAAGACACCAAACCTTCATAGATAAAATTTCCTTGGGGTTGTTGTTTTACTGCTATGCTGGTGCTGTTGGCAAGTCTGGTTTTACTGTCAACATGAATAAAAGGTAGTCTAGTATCTACAAGGGTTTGTGGTCTGACATGAAGCTATAGGAGCAAAAAACAAGCGTTGAACCACGATGACATAACAGGCTCTGAAGCAGAACATACACATACAAGGTGTGACATTACATTGGACCAGTACGAGGATTATTTTGGCTTTATTTTTTTTGCCAGTTATTTTGGTCCCAATTTCCGTGCCAGTGCTGACTGGTACAAAACTGGCATTTGTTTTAAATTATAAAAAGATTTAACTCGGTTCTCATCATTGTTGTCGGGTGGAAACCTCGTATCTCCAAGTTTCAAATGTGTATGTTCTTTCGCAAAGTAAAGCCCTGCTTCATCATACAAGGCCGTCGCACAAAAGTAGTGAAAACAGCAGATCTACAAGCACACAACGCCTCGCAGTGCGAGGCGTTGTGTGCTTGTAGATCGGCTGTTTTCACTAGTTTGAATCATTTTTCAAATGATGCAAAACGAACGGTTTTGGAGATACGAGGTTTTCACCCGACAACGACGTTATGTTGGTGATTTATTTTAGTATTTTTTTTAAAACATTCAACCAAATACTGAGGAAACGTTGCTTTAGAGTAACTATGGGACACCCAATGGTGCGAGTCGGGACCGAGTCATTAGCACAGCTTAAGGCCTGTACGCATCATTGGTCCATTCATTGTTTTCAGCTCCTAAGAAGAGCGTGTTAGTTGGCACCGCAGATCAATATAATCAATCTATCAATCTATCAATCAATATAATAAAATAAAAAAAACAGTGCCACTTCTTTCTCCCAATAACGAACCAGTTTTAGCTGGCTCTCTCTCCCAATCAGAAAATTAAGTTTACCGCTCCAAAACGATCAGGGTGCCTCGTCCAATGACATGCCGTCTCACCGCTCCCATTAACCAATAACCTTCATCTGTACTGTACAGAAAGCTGCCAACGTACTGTACAGCTTTAATCTGTCGACTTCCAATTAAAATCTATTCACTCACCAAGGCTGGAGCGTTCACTTAAAACAATAATGTCACAACGCTGCATTTGCACCATTTGGATTCCCTGGTTAAAAAGGTCAAAAAATAAAGCGCAAAATGGTCGTCGTAAAAATTGGCTGATTAGAGTGGCAAGGTACAAAAAAATCTTTATTATGCTAAAATGTTTTTTCTTTTTTCTTTTAAATAAAACACAACATAAGTGAATTGAAGATGAACTGAAGTCAGCCGCGAGTCGGCACACAAGGAATGTGGATGAAAAAACAACAACACTACTTCAACAATAAGAGATGAACGCTGGAATCATAGAACATCTTCTAAAACTTCTGGTTTGATTGGTTTTCATGGCATCCGTCTAAATCACAGCTCCCCTTTTTAGTGTGATCGCAGTGTTGTTACAAAGAAACAAAATGTAAAACCGGTACTTTATAACACACCGGTTTTCCCATATTACATTTTGCAAAGATGTAATCACTGAAATTAAGAAAGGGAGGGAAGCTGTAATCTAAAAATGGGACCACTTTCGCAGGGATACACTGAGACCACTTCTTCGCTGCTGACACAGTTTCCAAGTGCCAAACTTAAGAGGAGTACTGATCAACTTCCAGTGAATAATGCGATCGTTCCTTTAACTGAACGACAAGGACTCGTACCGCCAGTGTCAGGTAATCGTGACAAAATAAGATAGAGATGGAACTTGTCAAGAGACCCAATATTTCTGTGTAGGTTGATAGTAGTAGTACACAGTAAAATCAAATAAATGGAACCAGAGGTTCATTTTGGTTCCAGCTCTCAGAGTAAAATTAACACTGAGGAATTTACTGTATTGGATGGGGCATACTAGTTTGATATTTACCCTCTAATCTGGCTTTGTATTGGCTCAGTGGTATTAAGTGCGTCCCTGCACGCAATTCTTTTAATATCATAGCAATAAATGGCAGATACAATAACTGATCTTGTCTCTTTTTTGCGGAACAAACGATAAAAAGAGAAAGCGCTAGTAAAAAATAAAAACACGCTACAAATGTTAAGCTAACAAAAGTGGTTCTTTTTTTGTCTTCAGAAAGAGTGAGGATGTTTTATTTGTTTTGTTTTTTGTCTTTTCTGTTTTTCTTGGGTTTCGGAGTGAGGGGTTTTATTTATACGCACCACAGACACACGGAAGAAAACACCAACCACTCCCTCTAACTCTCTCTCTCTTTATCTCAATCTCTCTCTGGGTCTCCCCTCTTCCACTTCTCCTCTTCCTCAGTCAGTCATGGTTGGTGGTTGTGAGGTGATGAAGGACTCGGACACGGGACAACGTGGCGAGGGGCTCTTCAACTCTGGAGAACGAGGGATGGGGGGAAGCGGAGGAGGAGAGAGAGAATGGAGAGAGTGAGAAGAGAGGGAGGGAGAGGAATGTCTTTGTTTTACTGCTAATAAGGACATTGTTATGGGTACTCTAGTACAGTGGTTCTCAACCTGTGGGTCGGGACCCCCAGAGGGGTCCCCAAATTATTTTGGCGGGTCCCCAGATGATTAACTTAATGTGCAACATTGTTTTCCCACTCAACAGTAAACAAAGTGTATAGAGGGTATCTGCACATTTTTAAAGTGACAATTTACAGTTAAACAGTTAAATTATAATTATTTTGGGGGTCGCGCCCTGAAAAGGTTGAGAATCACTGCTCTAGTATCCTAACTCCTTGTAGCTAAAACATGTTATTTTACTTGTGTCTTTAGTTTGAAGCCATTTGAGCAGTGCTTTGGATGGGTTGGCCATGATACATTTTCTTTCTCAAGCAAAATCACTCTGCTTTATGGCACGTCAGTCCACTTTATGACGCTTACTACTAACTACTAGGGCTGGGCAATTAGCAGATGTATCGAAACATTTAGAACCAATAACCCACTAAATCTTACTCATGTAGATCGAACAATTGAAAAGATTGGATTTTATTCAATCTTTGATATATAAACAAAAATTCTAATCACCATTAAAAATAAAATAAAATAAGAAAATCATTCAATAAAAGGAGTAGTTCACCCCCAAAGTTACTTTTATTTCCTATTGATTACTCACACCACCGATACTTGAGTTCAATGATATTTTGGGGTTTTAAATCACATTCCTAAGACAAAAATTTGATTACAATAAATGTACCCCCATTGATTCCGGATGGAGACCCACATTTACTATAACCAATTTTTTGTCTTAGGAATGCGACAAATACAAAAGAATATTATTGAACTAAGGTCTCCATGGCGTGAGTAATCAATAGAAAAAAAGTCATTTAGGGGGTGAACTACTCCTTTAATAGTAATTGAGGCAAAAGTTTGGACACTATCATGATATAGATCTGATGCCATATCACTCTGCCCTACTACTAAGCTCTACCATTATATCCATCTTAGTATTACCTGTGTAGAGTCAATTGTCCTCCTCTTCTAGTTCAGTTTCTTTATGTACCACCACTCTGGTGACTGACATGTCAGGATGCTGCTCTTTAGCCTCCTTAATGGCCTGGGCCAATGCCTGCAGTACCCACCACACCCAGCAGGGCAGCAGGCAAAAGGAGGGGGACAGGGTAAGGGCCGGGGACATGATGGGAGTTAGATGAGAAATAATATAAAACGTGACAAAAGTAAGAAGCAGAACATAATGAACACATAACATGAAACTTATGTGGGTTATTTTTTTTTACACTGTTCTAAGCTGAATGCTTAGAAGAAGGGAGGTAAAGTAAACAAAGGGAACTTGGCTCAAGTGAAAACAAAGTGTAGACGCAAATAACTTGGATTGTTGACTCAAATCTTGTTTTTTCCACTTGTGGTTTTCTCAGATTAACCATCAGCTCATTTTCTACATGTGTCCAGCCAATCAGAACACGCATACAAGCCAAACTAACCAATGGCAGACAAACAGAATTGAGACCAGTGCAAACTAGAAAACTAAAATAAAGAAAATTGTGGTATGCCAGATTTCTATTTATTTAAACACAAAAACTATGTGTGACTCTGGTCTAAGGTCCTTCTGGATGCAATTTTACCACACAAAAACAGTTAGACCTGAGAGTCCCACGGTTAAGGACAACTTTGTTTTTTTACAACAAGGGTTCATGTTTTAGATTGTAAATAGAGAAAAGAAAAGATGAGTTAAAATGTTTTCATTTACTTCTTTCTATTGTTTTAGCGATATTAATGGCATTGATTTCAGTGCATGGGGGCATGCATGCAAGTGGCTAAATGTGTCTTTTTAGACACAATAAGCCGGCAATTTCTTTATTACTATTTACAGTAACACGTCTAGCCCACATTAGTCACATCTGGACATGAAAGATTGTGGTTTATCTTGGGAATGGGCTTATTGTATCTAAAAAGACATATTTAGCCACTTGCACGGATGTCCCCACCCACTGAAATCAATGTCATTAAAATCACTAAAACGATAGAAAGCAGTAAATGGAAACGTTTTAACACTCATCTTTTCTTTTCTCTAAATACAATCTAAAATGAACCCTTGTTGTAAAAAAGAAAAAAAAGAAAGTTGTCCCTTAAATGATTACTTATTCCTGAGGAAATCCAGCCAATCAAACAGACAGACAGAAAGACAGGCAAATCAAACCAACCAATGATGTGACTGGAACACAACGAAAGAGCAAGTTATTTATAAAATAATGGATGGAAGGATTACAATCTGTAGAATGGATGGACGGACGGACGGACGGACGGACAGACAAATAGAAAGAGGATTGGATGGATGGATGGATGGATGGATGGATGGATGAATGGGCGGACGGATGGACGGATGGATGGAGGGGTGAATAGATGGGTGGAGTGATAGGGTTCGTCAGGCCTCCCACACAGATCTACTGTGAGAGTCCTACGGTGTGATTGACAGCTCACAGGGGGGCGGGACCTGCGAGACGTGCTCAGCGACTGACTGACCTGGTCGTGGTCGATGTCCGAGTCGCCGGTGATGACGATGCGCTTCTCAATCCTCGTCTCTGATAGGCCGCCCTTTAATGTCTGCAATACCAACCAATCACAACAGCTCTTTAACCCATTATCACTTTATGCTTTAATGAAAAATAGCAGATATACAAGCTACACCAGCTGCAAGCTTGTAGATCTGCTATTTTAGAAAAACCTTGAAATTCTTTGAATATTTTGACCCGATTCTATATTGGTCATATGTATTGGTGTCTTTCTTCCAAATCCTTCTAAGGTTTTTGAAAAACTCATGTTTCTACATCAATGGTTCTCAAACTTCATGTCAAGGACCTCCAAAATGATACGTATTTGGCCACGGACCCCCCATCTCAAAATATTTAGTTCCAGGGATGAGATAGAAGCAAGAGATAGAAGCAAGATTTTAGTTACAAATGTTCGCTTTAAAATACATACTATATATTCAAAGATTTGCATAATCTTTTACGACTTTTATCTTCAAGCTCGCAGCGCAGAACTCGGTGCCACGCTGTGAGCTTGTAGATCTGCTGCCTGAGCCAAGCTGAATCAGCACAGAAGCCATTTCACTGCTCGCTCACACCGTTTAAGGCATGAAAACTGTTAAGGGACCGACAGTACCTTGGTAATGTGTGTGGTAGTGGTGGTACACAGAGATTCAGATGTGATTGTCTGAGCCGTCATCAAAACGCCAGGTTCACCATCCCCACTGCCATCCAGCTAGAGAGAGAGACACGAGGGAGAGAGTGTGTATTAACGGTTATGTTTTAAAGTTAGAATTTCCTTGTAGACGTGTGCAGAATCTAGATATGCACAGTAAAATAGACTGGTAATTTAACTCTGGGAGTGTAATATGGCAGTGGTTCTCAACCTTTTCAGGCCGTGACCCCTAAAATAAACATATCGTCGTGGTCGGGTGGAAACCTTGTATGTCCAAAACCGTTTTTTTGTATTTATCATTTTAAAAATGAGTAAACTAGTGAAAGTAGTTTTCACTACTTTTGTGCGACAGTCTTGTATGATGAAGCAGGGCTATACTTTACGAAAAAACATACACATTTGAAACTTGGAGATACGAGGTTTCTGCCCGACAACGACGATATGTTAACCCTCATCCTGACGAGTACCCGTATTTTCCGGACTATAAGGCGCACTTAAAAGCCTTTAATTTTCTCAAAAAACTACAGTGCGCCTTATAGTCCAGTGCGCCTTATATATGGATCATTCATTGACATTGACATTCCCTTTAGCACAGCTCCATCTGTTGGATGCATAACGCAACTGTAGAGTCTATTATGTGCGCCTTATAGTCAGGTGCGCCTTATATATGAAAACAGTTTGAAAATAGACCATTCATTGACAGTGCGCCTTATAGTCAGGTGCGCCTTATAGTCCAGAAAATACTGTACTAAGATTCGAGGCATTACATTTTGTATAACACGGTTCTATTGTGAAAATTGCAGATCTACATGCTCACAATCGGCTATTTTCACAATTTCAGCCTCTAATATTGAAGCTTTGTCTACTGTGCTTCCAAACACAGTAGAGTGTTACCACTGTGCTGGGTGTACAGTAGAGTGTTAACACTGTGCTGGGTGTATACTAGGGCTTTCACCAACTAGTCGACCAGTATAACCACTAGTCGATCTTGTAGGTACTAGTCGAAAAGTCGTTAAGAAAAATGAAGGCCTAGCAAGCTCATTTCAATTCGATTATAGTTATTGTTTTATTTCTCACAACCATTATAAACTGAATATTATTATCCAGTCACACACACATCTAGCAGCATCTCCCTACCGAGGGTTAATCATCCCAAAGACAGTTGAGTTCACCCAGAGTTCACCCAAAGTGTGAAAGTCCTAACCCTTATTACTGTAGCAGCTAAAATGGATGTGGCAATTGTGAAATGCTGGTCTTGTTATGTTGCGTTAACGTGCACAAGTGGGTTTGTGTGCGTATACGTTGTCATGGTAACTTGGCTGCTGAGAAAAGCCGTGCCACAGCGCTCTTTATTATGACATAATCGGTTAACGACTAGTCGACTACCAGTGGCTTCAACTAGTCGATCTGTAAAAAATACTGTCCAGCCTAGTGTATACCTGTGCAGCTTCGTATGTGATGGTCTTGGTCTCCGTGTGGACGATGGGAACCTCCTTGGTGGCGATCTCCGTCTTCTGGGCTGCGAAGGTGTCCGATATGGTCACCATCTCAGTCTTCACCACAGGAGGCTGAGGGAGCGAGGTGCACAAGTTAAAACCACACAAACATGGCTGGAAAAAAACAACGGAACACACACACACACACCGTAGCACACGCACGCCATACATACCGTGACTTTGTTCGGTTCACTTTCAGCGCAAACACTGCACATTCATGTTTTCTTAAACCAATTTAAGTGAAAGTGAACTGAACAACTGTCCGCCATGCATGCACAGTTACACACGGCGATAAGTCACGCAGCCACACACAGTACAGTACATGCGAATGAGTGCAGCCCATTTCAGTCCGGCGCTGAAGAACAGATGAACAACATGCGGATGAACTCATGACGGTCAAGTGGACAAGCGTGTGTCTATGTATAGCGTGAACACAATGCACACACATGCAATGGAAAATGGAATGTCCCCGTTCTCTGCTAGACGAGCCACCCAGCATGCAACAGTGACACAACGCAGCGCAGAACAAAAGGCAGTGACAAACATTAACACACGTTTTTACTGAAGTCTCTTTGGTGTCAACATGCAAACCAAATAAACAAGCGATACTAAAAGCACTCTGGAAATCTATACCAGGCATTCTTAACCACTGACAGTACTTTTTCAAATGTCTGCCCAAAATAGGGATACCAGACAAAATAGCCTTAAATAGGATTATAAATGTTTAATTCACAGGGTTAAAGTCTACTTTCATGCAGTATACGAAACCTGTGCTAGACGAGGTAGAAAACATGCTGTTAGTAACTTTGTTTGGAGAGAGAAAACAGTCATTTGACGTGTACTTCTTCTCCCCACGTTGCTATGCAGAAAGAACTGTTCCCCCATGTAACATGACAACCAATGACAGCACAGCACAGCACAAACATGCAAATACAAATCATGACATGACATGTGCCCCGTGAAACGAGCGCCGTTCACAGTGACATGCAAACAACACGGTAACCGACATGCAAATGACATGCAGATGAAAATAACAGCCAGGTGACATTTCAGGATAGTGGTTGGCAAGCGGATAACATACTGTATGAAACATTAACGTTAACATTTTGTTTTTCTGAGGTTGCAATTAGTGAATAGCCAATTATAAAACAATGCCACGTGACTCCCCGCTGCCAACCACCGTACAAGGAGAAGACCTACAGTACAGTACGGTAATACACACACACACACACACACACACCTCAAAGGTGAAGCACATGCACAGCAAATATACATCTAAAAGCCAGTCAGTTGTATCGCACTTAAGACCCAAACACCCACATGTCATGTTAACCATGTATACAATGTAAACGATACAACATAACATGATGATAATATATTGTATGTCAATTATGATATGAGATGTAGCATAAAAAAAGAAATAGGCAGCAACAGCAATGAGGCACACTTCAGGGGCAATGGAAGGGGAGGGGAGAGTAGACTGAGGCTAAATCAAATTACACAATACACTTAAAATGAGATCGGATGACCCTGGTGGCAACATTAACACCGACACTAACACAACACACCAACATAAGAGGTGCAGGAGTCTCTCTCTCCGCCCAGAGAAGGTCTGAGAACGTGGGTCTGTTTTTTTAAGGACTAGCGGCCGAGGGGAACAGAGGATTCTGGGACGGCAGCTTTCGTGTCATCATCACCGTTCCGTGTGAAAACCTTGTAACTCGTCGTTTTGTTTTGTAAAGCGGCTAGCTTTATGTTCCCGATTGCTGCGAATGTCATCCGTACATTTTGAAATGAACACACAACACCGCTCATGGATTGGAAATTGCTTTAACCATGCAAATCACACGCAGATTTATACTTGCACTGTACTGTATTATACTTTGTCGTACGACAAATAGTGAAAATAGACAATGCCAATGTTGCGTTATGAGCTTGATTTTTTGGAAAATAACAAGCTCCAAAGTAAGGACTCCAGAGTTTAAAGTAGTTAAATTATTTCTCTTTTCCTAAACTGGGATGGCACGCTGGCACCCCTCGATGGGCACGAGGGGTATATTAGGCAATTATATATACAATAACGTGAAGTGGTCAAATAATAGGCGGGAACACCCATATGTGAGACACCAAATTAATATCCATAAAGAACTCCTCTCGAGCACAAGACCAGCCAAGCCAGCAGTCAAAGAGTTACTGGGCTTATTGATAACCCTGTCTTAGTCTAACTCTAAACGGATATACAAGGTTTTCAGGCGACAGGTGTTGAAGGGGGAGTGGCACTGCGTCAAACCGGCAGGGGGCGGGGCTACGGTATGCACCGACGACAAGCAGGAAGGAAAACCCAAACGGCTGCGACAGGGCAGGAAGGGGGTGGAAAAAGTAGGTGTGTCTACAGTTGGTAGGACAGGGACCAAAGGGCCCAGCGAAGCTCCAACGACTGGCCCCGGGGGGGGGGAAGGAATTACCTCAGAGCAACAAATAACCTGTGGGCGGGCTTCCTCGGCCAACGAGGCCTCTCCGTTCACTCGGGGCTCCTCTTCCTCCTCCTCCTCGGCCAAGGCCACCAACCCGGCCGCTCCCTCGCCGGGCAGGGCGTGGCCGTTGGGCGGGGCCTCGTCGGGGGGCGTCAACATGGGCTCCTCCATGCTCTCCTCTGTCGTGGTCGTCGTCGCGGCCTCTTGCTCGGCTGCTGCCCTCGCCAGCACCTCCTCAACCACCTCCTCCGCCACCTCCTCTATGACCTCCGCCTCCTCTTTCCTTCCGTTCTCTTCCGCCACCACCTCTTCCCCCTCTTCCACCGGAACCACTTCCTGAGACTGGCTGGACTCTTCCTCCTTCTTCTCCTCTTCCTCTGCGGGAGCGGCCGTTTCCGCAGAAGGCAGCTCCTCCTTCTCGACGGGAAGGGAAGGGACCTCTTCTTGAGCGGCGAGCGAGTTCTCCAACTTCTCCTCCGCCTTCTCCTCCTTCGACGCCTCCACCACCTTCACCTCTTCCTTCTCTTCCTCCTCCTCTTCTGGGATGATGTGCGTGTGATCGAGGGACGTGGGCGACGAGGCGTCGGGGTGGTACTCGGCCTCCTCGTCGCTCTCGCTCTCGGAGGAGATGCTCTCCTGCGTTCCAATCTTCTGGGCCTCCGCGGCCACCTCCTCGGCGGACTTCACCGCCTGCTCCTCCTCCTCCCTGGCCTCCTCGGCCTGGGCGGGGGGCGGGGGGGTGAGGGGGGGAGCAGCGGCGACGGCGGGCCTTTCAATGATCGTGACGACGATGGATGGTTTGGTAGCCTTGGACACTTCTTGGATGACAACGGTCTCCTCTATTTCGACCTCAGTCGTCTTCTATACACACGCACACGCAAGCACACACAACACATGGACACACGCACGCACGCACGCACACACAGCAAGACATACACGACACACGCGTGGAGACAAAAACAAAAGAAAAAACGTGACCAAAGAACTTAAAAAAAGTTAAAAACAAGCGACAGATACTGCAAAATAAAATATTATTTGACATGATGATGATGATGATGGGAAACTTAAGCGGCTTCATGTTCAACGAGAGAGAGAGAGAGAGAGAGAGAGAGAGAGAGAGAGAGAGAGAGAGAGAGAGAGAGAGAGAGAGGGAGGCATGGATGGCTGGAAGTTCGACAGCAGCTGAAACGACAAATGAGTTGAGGTTGCCGAGTATCAAATGAAAGGACTTCAGAAAAGGGACAAAGAAAAGTATGGCTAGATAAGACGGATGGCTGGATGGATGGATGGAGTAACAGGGAAGCTAGGAGGACCACCTTTCCGGGTTCTTTGGTATCAGAGATGTGCGTACTGTCGTCAGCGCTGGCTTCCAGCCTGGGCGGACTCACCTGTGTGACAAAGACGTTAACCCAGGACAAACGGTCAATCACACGGCACTGATGACACATTCATTACCGTCGAAAAGCTAGAGTCAGCGACGCATCTCGTCTCTGACGCTAGTTAATGTGATGAGGGAAACGGGGTTTGACTGGATGAAGGTCATAGAGAGATAAATTATTTTTACTCTCTCTCATGCACACATTGAGTTTTTTCTCCCCATAGGCTAAAGCAGGGGTCTTCAACAGGGGGTCCTCAGAGTTACTACAGGGGGTCCTCCAAATCTGTGTGTGATAGAAACTTTTTTTTTTTTTATATATATTAACCACTTGAACCCTAGTGTCCATATTCTGAGAACTTAACACATCTGGTGCCAACCCCGAGTTTCCCGAGTTTGTATTGATACCAACGCTGTGCCAACCCCGAGTTTCCCGAGTTTGGGCCGTTTAAAAAAAAAAAAAAAAAAAATTCAAAATTTTTTTTTTCAAAATTTTTTTTTGGACCTCCAGAAATGTATTAGGCATGTTTGCGATCGCGAAATTGCATGTTTAACCCCCATACCAACCCATTCTTTCAAACATGGCAGCCATGTTTACATCTAAAGAAAACATAATGGCCCATAAATCATGAATGCCTAAACGGATTTCCAAGCAGATTTTTTTGTTTGAAAGCTGTGAACAGCATCTACACACGTGGTGCATCATCTAGGCATGGGCGTGCACTTTTTACACAATTGCACAATTACATGGAAGTCTATGGTAACCATGGCAACGCGAGACATTGAAGAGAAAAAATCATTGCAACATAAGTGTTAAGCCAAAAATAGCAGATCTAGCGCGAGGCGTTGTGAGCTTGTAGATCGGCTATTTTCGGCAAAGAGGTTTGGTGTAGAGGGGAAAAAGAGCAGACTAAGTACAGAGTGAAAGGTCAAGGTTTATTAAGTATTGACGGTTCAAGTGGTTAAATATCTGAAAACACAAATTGACAAATCCAAAATACACTGATGACCTTGCTGTCAAACAATGAAACTATATTGAATCTATGAAAAGGTTATGGGGGTCCCTGCTTCATCTCTCTCTCAACTAAGGGGTCCTTGGCCTGAAAACGTTGAAGACCCCATAGGCTACAAAGCAGGCAGCAGTCAGCAACACACCATGATTTATACTTCAGCGTGCGCCAGTGCCATGCAGCGAAGTATAAATTAAGCATGAAAGACAACAGGAGGTAAGAGCGATGGGTGAATGGCAAAGACAACATCGCAGCAATGTTCACGGCCAGCCTCATCTCATCACAAATTAAACATCATTGAGTCAAATCCTTTCCTTCAGCTCTGGAATGCTGATGAAAGGAGAAGAAAAAAGTAACTGGTTCAAAGTATTTAGTTCACAATAGAATATGCATCTTGTCAACTAATTTGATGTGGTATTCACTGTCTTAAATGTACAGTTATCATAATTTCAGATGATTTCGCTTAATTCGAGTGAGATTTAGCCTGTTTCAAGGATTCAAGCAGCCAGAACGTCATACAGGCAACACTAGTTATTTGTCGTTTCTGAGGGTTCATGTTAGTTGCACAAGCACTTAAAGGCAATCTAAATACATTTATAAATGTAATCTTGCACTTTCAGAAACAACATCATGCGTCTCCATTTGTCGATGTATCAAATTTCTTTGAATGAGGTGATATAGCTGATACAACTGAGATACAGTTACATTTCATTTGAAAGTTAAGTGTGAATCAAATAACTTGTGTTTCTTGCTGTGTACAAGCATAGCCATTCTTACAGTGAGATGAGTTGGGTTCGAGGGTGGTGAGATGAAGTAATCGTTGTATTTTGTCACTATGTCGTTATGCATTGTGACATAAATAACAGGCAGTTAGGTGTATCGGTATTGCGGAATCCAATGTGGAGCCACAATTCCTTCAAGACCAGAGCTTATTGAGATGGATGAATGGGTAGCCATGGGTTTATCAGTGCAGCATCCACAACAGGCATTACTATGAGTTGCATGGATTAAAGCTAAAATAACATCTCACGACTGAAAAATGTTCTATAGGCCAAGTCCTAATCTGCGATTTGTACAACAGCGTGAAAGAGCCTCCACTCGCTAGGGCTATGTTTCTTAGACTTAACATAAAATTAGCACATGTAAGATTATGATGTTTTGGTAGCCATAGCCAAACAATTAAAGAATTTGCAGAAATTGAGGCTTAAAACTCATTTTCTGGAAGATTTAAAATACTTTAACTTAAAATAACAATTAACAGATAACAGGCCATCTAAAAGCTATCAATTCATTGTGGTCCCTTGACATGATTCCATAGACAAGACATGTTGACTTCTATGGAACCCAAATGGCTAAAATCAGTCGTGACGACTCACAACTTTAATCCATGCGAGTCATTATAACCTGGAAGCATTACTATTAAAGAGTTGGAGCCAGTTTACTTTCCATTACACCAAACATTTTAGCTTATTTTTGTGAAAAAACTGCCCATGCTGAATTAACCGTGAATCAATTCACAAATTGTGTACCACAGGCAGAGCCATGTGATATTTTACACATTACAAATGGCCGATTTCAACGTAAATTGACCCCAACGTCCGTTTCCTAACATTTATAGCACCTCAGCGGCAGACAGCCGAGTTGTTGAGGGAATAGCATCACATAGTGGTTCTGTGGTAGTACTGCAGGCAGCGGGAGTAGCAGTATCAGCTATGGGAGTAGTTTCTGTAGCAGTATCTGCAGCAGTAGTAGTAGTAGTAGTAGTAGTAGTAGTAGTAGTATCGGTAGCAGTAGTAGTAGTAGCAGTAGTAGTATCGGTAGCAGTAGTAGTAGTAGTAGTGGCAGAAGGACATGGGGAAATAGCAGCTAGTGGCGGATCAAGGGTACTGCAGGCAGCCACAGCAGTGGAACAAGAGAAGCCAGTACCAGAATCTGTACTGAAAAGAATTGAGGCTATCTCCTCTTCAAGGCTCTACAACAGCAACACACACACACAAATGTACAAACGCATCATTATAAGCACAGAGTAACGCACACAGGAGGAAGAAGACAAGCAGTCAACTGAAATACTGTAGCTACATAAAAGAGTAATTTAAAACTTAAGCATTACGGCTGGGAAATATACTGTATTGATTATTATTATTCGAAATCGTGGTATGAGACTGGATTTTAGATATCATGTTATCGCAATATGGCGTAAGTGTTGTCTTTTCCTGTTTTTTAATAACTTTTACAGTATACCTCAAACAAAGAAAAAGTTAAAATAGCACATCTACAAGCTCATATTGAAATGTTTTGTCCCCAGTGTTAAAAGGTGGCTGTGTTTTAATTTATGTATAAGGTATATAGCTCTACATTCATTTAGAGTTACTCATTCAGTATCATGGGTCTTCCTGTCTCTCCAGCTCTTTAGAGCTTTATGAAAGCCCCAAAAGATATCCAAATACTCAACACACACACACACACTGGCACACATATACAGGCATTAGTACAAAAGCAGGAGCCAATCAGAATAGAACTCATGTTGAGCTGAAAGGAGGAAAGAGCTGTGCGCGACAGGAAGCTAGGTGTTTGGTTGGCTCGCGTCACACCTGAAGGAACACGTGACATGATGACGCATGGTGAACACCACAGTCAGCAGCGTTGTCACATGTGTCACTGTATTACTAAACGTACCATAACTCGCTCACAACTTAACTTAAGTTACAGTAGAAGAGCGCCACAGACTCAAGCGAGAGCGAGAGAATTACAAATGCCAACACCTCGCGTTGCTGAAAGCACACAAACAGAAATGCACAGTGGGCCACAGAAAACAAAGACATGCACATGCATGACAGTACAGTTAACTACAAGAGAAGTTCAAGACGACTTGGAAGTGTGTCCAACATCCACAGCTAGAGGGATAAACATGAAACAGATGCTGTCATCTCTGGAGTCGTGGGGCTTTGAACTCATGTAACTTTACACCCCCTCTGGCTGAAAAAAAAAACTCATGACAACACTATGTCCTTATCCTTCCCGGTCAGAATCGTGCGAATTCCCCAGTGGGTTTTGCTCAACGTGCCAAAAAAGGCAGAGCCATTGTTTAGTCAGCTGCGAGGGAAGCAAGCCACACAGGAAGAAACTCGAGTCACCGACAGGCCGTTGGGCAAAACGAGACTCCTGCCACAGGCTCAGACACCCAGAGACATGAAGCGCGTTCTTTGTGCTCTACAACAGCTTACAGTACATGAAAGGAAGAGTGGGAGAGGAGAGCAAGAAAGGAAGGAAGGAAGAATGTTTCTACAACTCCACACTACAAAAGCATCAGGCAGAGAGGCAGCTGCAACGTTGCCAAATGACAACCAGGCCAAGCATAGTATGGACTCTGTGGTGATGCTATCTGACGGGCATTCTGTTGAGTCATCAGAGTGCGTTTTCACTCATACTTACACATAATACATAAACATACATACACACACACACACACACATATCACTGTAAGTTGTGTCTTAGGTTTGCCATTAATGTTGTGTTGACTGTAAAGTTGAATTGATGTTCTCAAATGTGTGGAACACTTGAATGTTTAATATACTGTATGTTTTCTCTTAAAATGTTGATTTATATGGACTGTAAAGTGTAACGTAAGTTTAATTTTATGCACAGTATGCACTGGTTTTATGAGTGGACCAAAGACTAGCCGTTCTTTAAGGTCCAGTTTTTTTTAGCCGTTCTTTAAGGTCCAGTTTTTTTTATGAGTGGACCAAAGACTAGCCGTTCTTTAAGGTCCAGTGTGTATTCTAACAAATATACAAATAAATCAACTGTTATCATGTTAGAATTAGGTTCAAGTACTGGCCAGTAGCCCTGGCTGACAGACATACCTCTTGTTGCAAAGAGCATGTCATTTGACACCCGATTCAAGCACCCGATGTGCTTAATAGAAAGGGACATTTCATCCAAACATCAAACAATGACAACAACAGAAATCATACATTAACGCACAAAGAAGTCACAGGAGGCTGTTTAAAGGCCCTGGAGTGCATGAGAAAGCGTGCATGTCGTAAACAGCTTTCGTCTTTGGGTGAAGTGCCCCACTTTTAAACCACTTTTAGTTGTACTGTACTGTAACCACCAAAGCGTTTATTTTCTTCCCCCCAACTGCAACCACGAGGCACTCTTCTAAGTTTGGAGTGTCAGTGGTGCAGTGTTGATTTCGTTGACTAAAACTATGACGAAAAATGTGTGTCGACTGCGTTTTTTTCACTGACGAAAACTAAATAATAGCCGATCTACAAGCTCACAGCTTGTAGATCTGCTATTTTCAGCACGCAACCAAGTGTAAAATCAGTCATTACGATGCCATCAAGGCCTGCCAAAATGCATTTTAGTTGACTAAATCAACTGTAGATTTAGTCGCCTAAAAACTTATGATATTTAGTCGTCTAAAATTAGACTAAAACTAAAACTTTTCAGGTGACTAAATTATGGCTAAAATTTAATTATATTTCATTCAAAAGACTATGACTAAAACTAAATCAAAATTTGCTGTCAAAAACAACATTGCAGTGATGACAGTAATGAGCTACCCGGAGTATAACATTTATTCAACTCTTGGCAACCAGATCAAAAGTGCACGGCTCAGCACAGACGAGACACCCAGCGCCTCGTCGCTCTGCTGGCGTTTCTAGCATAATGTAAATATGCACTAGGGCAGGGGTCTTCAACAGGGGGTCCGCGAAATTATTGCAAAAAAAAAAAGAAAAAAAAGAAAGATTTCAAAAAATGTTTTTTTTTTCATTTTTTTTTTTCATTTTTTTTAAAAATAAATCATGATTCTATCCATTTTGAATAGCTTGAATACATGATTACCATGCAATTGACAGATTGTTGATATTATTGACATTGGTTCTCAGTTAATAAGTAGTATGTTTAGAAATGGTAGCGGTACGGCCCACCCTGCTCGCTGTAACTTGTACATGTTTAAAATAAAAAATATGTCGTAGCCCCGACCCCCCAACCCTACGAGGTGGTAGGGGGTCCCTGCTCCATCTCCCCATCAGTTTGGGGGTCCCCGGCCTGAAAACGTTGAAGACCCCTGCACTAGGGCATTCACCAAATATTCGAATATCAAAGTTACTATTCGACGTTGTTCACCGAAGTCGAATATTCGGTTATTTTTATTTATTTTTATTGTTTTCTCTTTAAAAAATATATAGTTTATAAAGCTTGGCTAGATAGGAAGTCATAAGAATGAGTTGTCAATGGCCCTGGTGGATGAATTTTTTAATGCTTTATACCAGGGGTTCTCAAACCTTTTTAGGCCGTGACCCCCAAAATAAACATATTTGAACTGGGGACCCCCACCCTGACAAGCACTTGGAATTGTAGGTATTACATTTAATGTGACTCTGTTCCGCAGATAAATATTGTGAAAATAGCTGATCTACATGCTCACAACGCCTTGCAACGCGAGGCGTTGTGAGCATGTAGATCGGCTATTTTCACAATGTTCGCCTCTTGCTTACTTAATATTTAATATTTGACAGTTTGGCCAGTCCTGTAGAATATTCGACTATTCGAATACTTTGAGGTTGAATAATTCTAATACTAAAAATCACTATTCGTGAATGCCTAATATGCAAAAATCTCAAGATTGAAATTTATTTTCAGACCATGTCCCAATATGTGACTTGTGAAACATGGTTCTGAACTGCCCTTCACGGAATGTGTGTGTGCCAATGCATGCTTCATTTTATAGAAGTATATTCTGAAGTTCTGTTGTATTCTATGCTTGTCTGGCCAATTCAAATACTCATATCTTGAAATTATAACTGCTTTTTGGTTTGGAGATCACTTGACTATGAGACAATTCAAAACAGCGGGGGGGGGGGGGGGGGGGGAACAATATGGTGGATATAGTACAGCCCCTTTAAAGGGGGATGAAACCTTAGGCTCATTTTGAAGTTTGTTTCTAAAAACAAGGCGGGCAGCATAAGACGTACTTGTGTCTATGCTAGCATATTGCTACGTCCATAAAGTAGCTCTGGGCAAACATTCATTTGATTAGCTATAGCTGCGTAGCTTAATCGCCTGTCAAGTTTTTTTTCTTTTTAACTGAACAAAAGAAAAACAATATCAGCCCCAGACTTTATGCCCCTTGAAGCCTTATTTTATACTTTCTCGTACAATGGTGTCATAGAGCCAAAATAGCAGGTGTAAAAGCTCATAATGATGCTTGCGAGCTTGTATATCGTCACTGTCGGGAAGAAACCTTGTTTCAACAATAGTATGTTCTTTCTAAATTAAAGCCCTACTTCATCAGAGTGATGCACAAAAGTAGTGAAAACAGCAGATCTACAAGCACACAGCGCCTCGTGGTGCGAGGCGTTGTGTGCTTGTAGATCGTCTATTTTCACTACTTTAAATCATTTTAAAATTATAAACACAAAAACGTACGGTTTTGGACATAGCCTGGCGTTGCTCATACTAGTCTGGACTCGCAAGCAGAATCTTCATTTCCAAGGGGTGGGTTAAAAAAATGTCTCTGGACACGATTGGTTTGACCAGACCAATGCTGGGCCCTGATTGGTTCCCCAAAAATTTTGGGTAAAGGAAATGGATTCACAATTGAGCGGGGCAAGACTCATATTCGCCCAGGCGGATTGGTCTGGTTCCAGGCTATTTTGGACATACAAGGTTTCCACCCGACAAACGACGATAGATCTGCTATTTTCGGGAAGAATTTTAGCCGGCAGACATTCCCAAAAGAGGGAAGGGTCAG
Source organism: Nannobrachium achirus (assembly GCF_963921795.1). Taxonomy (NCBI): domain Eukaryota; kingdom Metazoa; phylum Chordata; class Actinopteri; order Myctophiformes; family Myctophidae; genus Nannobrachium; species Nannobrachium achirus. The sequence continues at coordinate 20,980,019 of NC_137823.1, read as the reverse complement.
GCACAAAGTAGGATTTCCCAGTCTCTTCCAAAAAAGGGCAGCAACACACACAACAAGACACCCAAAGACAAGACGTACCGCGTGCGGTTGCTGTTGGACACGTAGCGCGGTGGCGGGGGAGGAGGTGAGGCGTTTCTCCCACTGGTTGGGCTGAGGAGGGGAGGGAGGCGGCGCCTCCATAAAGGAGCGCTTTAGCTGGCTAATGCTAGCCTGGTGTTTCAGCACCTCCTCTTGGGTCTTATCATGGTCCTGATGGGAGGAGGAGGAGGAGGTATGGGGTTATACAGGGATAAGGAGGTGGGGGGGAGAGAGAGAGAGGGAGGGAGGGGAGGTAAGACCGGGGGAGAGGGAGGGAGAGAGAGGGAGGTGAATGTAAAGTCCCCTTTCCACTACAGGGCCGAACCAAAACTTTCCAGAACCAAGAACTTTCAAGAACCCGTTAAGTTCCGGGACCAAGTTCTGCTTATGTTTCCATACAACCAGACCTAACCGGGAAGATCCCCAAAAAGGGCAGCAGCGCTGCTGGCCCCGCCCATAGGTTCCCAGAACACAGGTTTAGTACTACATCAGCAGGAACTAAAAAAGGTTCCAGGAACCTAGTCTGAAACCGGGCCGTGAGCAATGGAAACAAAACCAGAACCAACAAAATAGGTTCAGGTTCCGGAAAGTTCTGGTTCCGGCACATAGTGGAAGAGGGGCTTATGAGGGAGGACGGAAAGGGAAGGAGGGAAAATAGGAAGGAGATAGGGGAGCACGGGGAGAGAGGAGTAGGAGGAGATACGAGAGAATGGAGAAGACGGGAAGGTTTTAGAAGAGGAGGAATCGGGGGAAAGAGCGGGGGGAAAGATGAGGTGAAATGGAGGGATGAAGGGAGAGATAGATGGAGGGATGGATGACGGTAAAAAGAGGAGTTAACAAGAGGGAACATTTGGATGGGAGGAAGGAGGGATGAGAGAGAGAGGGGGGGGGAGGGGGAGAGGGGGGGGGGAGAGGGGGGGGGATTGGGGACAAACTGGGTTCAACAGGTCACAGGAACATTAGTCTGTCAATCTAGAGGAAAACAAGATGACTGCAAAGTCTCATCGAAGCCTTAAAATGGTATTTAATGTAGTGGAATGCATTTGAAAAGGTAGTGAAAGGGCTTACAATACATACAAGTCAGAGCACTGTAATAACACAGAATATTGTGTCTGTGTGTGTGTTTAACTTAGCAGGCTGCAGTGAGACATTGCGTATGCATCTTGTTTGGGGGGTGTGGGAAGCAGAACAATAGGGCAGACCTCAGAACAAGGGACTGACAGTGATGCTAATAACCCGCACGCACGCACGCACGCACGCGCACACACACACCCCCACCTACCTCACTAGCATCAGTATCAGTCCCATGTTCAGTGAGTACTAGGAGCTGTTGCTGGTTTTAGTATTAAAATAAAAAATATCCAAATATCCAAAATAAAAAGTGTTGTTGTCACTCAACACCGGTAGCCAATCACAGCCAGCCCAGAGAACAGGAAAGAAGCTCCATATTATATGGGGTTAGGGAGGGAGGATTAGTGGGGTTAGATGAGGCTCCCTGGCAAATTATTAAAACACGTCAGCCAATCGGTGACCGAGGCAACACGGTCAGCTGGTTGCAAAACGAAAAACACTCATCATGCACAGAGCATGCAAAAGGAATCCATTGAAACACACACCCACCCACACACACACACACACACACACATCAGGGCTGGTATCAATTTATGCAGAAACCATCTCATCCGGTTCTTCAGCAAATATTTGAATTCCGACTAGAATAAAATCAATCGATTTGGGGAATTGATTGATTCGACAATAAATTGAATCTAGCCCCAAGGGCCTGGTTTACACTTAATTGTGCGGCGAGGTCAAGTCACGAAAATAGCTGATCTACAAGCTCACAGGGGCATCGCAGCGTCCTGCATTAAGGGCTTGTAGATCGGGTGTTTTCTGTGTGAGACACACTTGCACATTATGTAATGACTCAGGCTTACAACTTCAAAACACAACATGCACGACTGCATGCACACGCAGAGCCTGAGAGTGCCTTAGGCAAGCAGCCTTTATACACAGCCTAGTACAGAGGAAGCTGTAGTGTCTGATTGTGGCCGGTAGATGGCGCCAAAGTACAGAAGAAGATTTCTTTTTTTTGGGGCCAACATGTGGTGCCAGTACAAACCTCCAACATTAAATTACTGTGCCTCACATAAATATTGTCCCCACGCACTCTCATTGGACTCTGTGAAAAGGCAGACACAGCACAAAACAAAATGGAGAAAATAAATAAAAAAATGAAAACTAATAACTATGGCAGTGGTTCTCAAACGTAGAAATTGGAAGGTGTTTTGACAGTGTACAAATGGTACCAAATGGACCCGTTAGAGTTCCTTTGGTTCCATTTGTACACTGTCAAAGTTACAGACTTGTAAGGGTCAATTTAGACCCCCATAACAGGAACCTAGAGAGTCCCTGAAATCCACTTTGAGAACCACTGAACTAGGGTAATGTGATGAAAAATAATAATAAAAAATGAAATTGTAAAAATCTACAACACATTATTGGTAATTGATAACTAAACAAAACCAATAAAAAGAAAAGAAAAATGCAATGGGATGGAACTATCTAAAACAAGGAGAAAAAAAAACATGGGATATACTGTACATAATTTTACAGTTTACACAGAAAACTAAGTGGGTGACGAGGCTCAAACAACCAGCTGTGACGGAGGGGAAGATGAGTTCAGGAACAAACAGATAAGCCTCCTCCTCATCACAGGTAGTTCAAGTGTGTTAGTGCTTCGTACCCATGTTCATACATACACACAAGCACACACCAAATCATCACAATACACAAACACACACATCAACATCATGCCTTTTAGTGCAACACCCAAAAAAAAAAAAGAAGTACAGCGACCACAACACCAAAAGTGAACCCAAGACAGCAGCAGCCCACTGGCCAAAGCTGAACTGAAGACGGTTGAGTGCGGGTGAAATTGTCCTTTGGCGTTGGATACATTTCAATGACCTCAAATTCACTGATTTTCTGATGTAACTGCACAGACAGAATCCTCGTTGTTCGTTTAACTCTGAGAGTGTGCGTTGCATTTGTACACTCGCAGATAGGGATGCCCCGATCAGGGTTTTTTTGCTCCCGATCCGATACCGATCAAATATTATTGCTTCCGATTCGATCCCGATCTTTCCCGATCCGATCTTTTGGCAAGGCATTAAGAAGAAGAAAAAATTCTATTCATTCTATCACTTGGTTCTCAACCTTTTCAGGCCGTGACCCCCAAAATAATCATATTTTAACTGGGGACCCCCGACCCTGAAGAGTTGAGGAAGTATATTTTGTATAACACGGTTCTATTGTGAAAATAGCAGATCTACATGCTCACAACGCCTCGCAACGCGAGGAGTTGTGAGCATGTAGATCGGCTATTTTCACAATTTCTGGCTTTAATATTTGACAATTTGGCCAATGTTTAATTTGTCATTTTAGAGGTATTAAAAAGTCCTTAATTTTTCACTTTCGAAATGTGCAGATACCCTCTATACACTTTATAAACTTTATGTTGATTTGTTTACTGTTGAGAGAGAAAACAATGTTGCACATTAAGTTAATCATCTGGGGACCCCCCCCAAAATAATTTGAGGACCCCCCTGGGGGTCCCGACCCACAGGTTGAGAACCACTGAGCTAGTTGACAGTGCAGAGAGACATAATTGCCTTCCTTTGATCCATTAGCAAGGGGCCAATTACTACTTATTGGCATCAGCTGCCAGCTGTACACAGAGTCTGACACAATCACCTTCCCTCTGCAGTGCTCTGTCTGTCTCATTTCTCCAAAAGCCCTTGAATATGATTGAAAATGATTAAGGATTACTGTGATTATGGTAAGCTTACATTTCATATCGCATTCACCTTACCTGTAACTTTCAGTACTCCCAGAAAATATTTTTTTGAAAAAAAAAAAAAACTTTTTTTCCCCCGATTTTTTTCCCCCGATCTCCGATCTTATAAAAACGGCCATATCGGCGGCCGATCCGATCACGTGATCGGGATCGGGCAACACTACTCGCAGAGTTACAAACGGATGAAGGATTTTACTGTGTGATGATACAGTGTTTTAGAAAAAGTTGTAAATGTTTAGTATGCTTTATGATTTCATAAGAGCCATGGTCAACCTCACCCTACTAAAACCCAAACCCAGCGAGTGACAACCGAACCAACCAACCAACCAGAGCAACTCAAAATGACTGACAGACCAATACACCATCAAAGAACCAATAGGAGTGTGTTATGAACCTGAGAGAGGGCGGGCTCTGTGGCTCCATATGACTGTCGGCATGAATTCGGGGGAGAGACACAAATCATACTTTACTCCCTACGCTGACCGAAATGTGTGGAGAAACACTACAGAACGCACGTGTGCACCGGAATTCTATTCAAGTTTTTGTTGGCTTCCGTACGGCCTTTCCCCGTTTTCCGAATCCAAATACCCCATATACCAGTCAACATTTTGCTTGGAAAACTGCAATAGAAAACCATAGCAAACATATGAACCTATGCTAGAATAACAACAGTACAAATAAGACATTTAATGGCAGAATTGCAATTCATTCAGTATATATTTCTTTCTTCTTCTAAAATAATAGAAATGATTAAAAAATTTAAAATAAAAGATGTTTACTCACAACCCATAAAGAAATGGGCCTGGACCCATTGTTTGGGGTAACACTCATCAACCTTTCAGCTACATGAGAACAACTCCCATTTCTGTCTCGGGAGTGTTTGAAAACAGGGTTCCCACACATTTTAACTAATGAATTTCCAAAAACTTTTCCAGAATATTCAACCCAATTTCCAGGCCTATATAACAACCATTCAGCACAATAACGAGTCTCTTACTCCTGAGATTGTAGATCTGTATTTGTCACGTTCGGCGAGAAACTACTTATGTTACATATCTTGTCATGTGCGATATTTAAAAAAATGATTTTTTATTAACAAAATCAATACATAGTCAAATATCTTTTTCCGGGACCTTCCAGGACCCTTGTTCAATTCAAAAACCTTTCCAGTACTGGGAGAGAAAAAAAATCTAATTTCAAAATATCTCCAGGGATTTCATGACCGTGGGAACCCTGTGAAAAGCATGCTGGGTAAAAAAAGAGGCCCCACAGACCTGACTGGGCGTGGCTTCAGCATCGCCGAGACTCAACTCCTCCTCCTCCACCTGCAAAGCCGTGGCGGTCACGGCGATAATGGGTCGTGACAATATGGGGGGCGGGGTTTTGAGGGCGGGGGGAGAAAGAAAAAGGTGAAATGGATCATGGGAAATGTAGTTATTTCCCTCCCCGGGGGCCCTCAGCGTCAGGGGGGGCAACGGGGCAGTTAGGGTGACGTGAGCAGGCCGCCGCACCCGTCCCCGCCATGAGGAAATCATGAAGCGTGACGGGACTCTGACAGATGACGGTCAGTAAGGCCAGAGAGCCATTTATTACTCCGTTATTGTTCACAGTCTGTCGTGATACATACGACAACTTCTCATACCTCAACGCTCAACACCAAGAAGAGTAATATCTTTAAGTACTATTTATAACCTGAGTGAGTGTTTTTGGAGGGGGCATAACAAGCCTTAACATGCTTTGTTATTATTTCTTTTTTTTAAAGAAACTAAAGTACTTCTTTTCAAAGCAAACGATTAGCTTTAGAGATACTGTACAGATATGACTTTCACACATTTTCCTGTCATGAACCAGTTTGAAAAGGATTGGGAGTCGGGGGGGCAGCCTACATTTAGGGGACGAGGGCGTGATAAGTGTAACACTGTTTCTCTACCATGATTAAACTTGCACAAAACTCGCACCTAGTCGGCATTTATCTATTTTACAGTCATGTTTTCTATCCTAGAACAAAAGCATTCGGCGTAATCAATCTATGACAAAAGGCAAAACAAAGTGCATCGAGTGGCAGTTTGGACATAAATGGTGATTGTAGTGCCTGGCATTATGTGAATCACAACTTGTTGATCCCATCATAATAAGTCCCTAAGTACATTTAAAGTTGTATCAAATATAACACCAAATACCAAAAACAAGATGCACCTCTACTAGCTACGCTAGCAGCATGTCTCCATAGATAGTAACATGCCTTATACCAGCAAGGCAGTTGTGACTGATTAATTAATTGCCTCCTTTGGATACAGAATATTGTCACAGTCAGGCTGAAACCTTGTATGTCCAAAACAGTTAATTTTACAAGGGAAATTGGTAAAGAAACGCACGGACATCCAACATCCGTATTTTGAGCACGCCATTACGGATGAAAGGGTTTTCAAGAATTCTCAAAAATCTTTTAAAAACAGCAGATCTATAAGCTCACGACGCCCTATAAAATAAGGCGTTAATTTACGAAACAATATGAAAAGCTGAAATATTGGAGATAAAAGGTTTCTTCCGGACTGCAACGTTATCCGAGACCTGCTTTATCGTCTTTTCCTGAAAACACGTGCAGATTTATTCACAGCATTAACGATGAAATTAATCTTTCTATTTACGTACTCCGGCATGACGTCCCAGTGGAAATGCCACGGCTCATCTTAACGTTTTCTTCTGAGAACGCTAATAGTTTTCTAAAGGACAGACTTTTCACACGTTCGCTACTTGCCTTTTAAAAGGAAGCGCTATTCTACACTATTCTGGAGCATTTTACTCTACCTTAACTTTTCTTATTTATATCATAGAACTCACATAAAATCTTTCTCCTTCCCACACTCATCATCTAGATTTATACATTCTATGTCCATCTACTAGCAGCGCTATAGCGATCTTTCACAGATCCATTTACTGTTATCGTCTAATATTGCATTACATACTGTATATATATATATATCGTCACTGTCGGGCAGAAACCTCGTATCTCCAAGTTTCAAATGTGTACGTTCTTTCGCAATGTAAAGCCCTGCTTCATCATACAAGGCCGTCGCACAAAAGTAGTGAAAACAGCTGATCTACAACTAAGCACACAACGCCTCACGGTGCGAGGCGTTGTGTGCTTGTAGATCGGCTGTTTTCACTAGTTTAAATCATTTTTAAAATGATAAATGCAAAACGTACGGTTTTGGACATACAAGGTTTCCACCCGACAACGACGATATAGTCTCTCTGTATATATATTTGTATTTCGGGTCTTTCTCTTTGTCAATATCTCTATGCCACTCTCTCTTTCCCTCCTGTAGATTTTTTAAAAGTCCATTTAAGCTTAATTAACTATTCAATATTCTATCGTCTCTATGTACAAACGTTACAGTGGGAATCACGGGAAGCAGGGATGGTAAAAAGGAAAGGAAAGTGGGGATCGTGAGGGAAGGAACGCGGGAAAAATAGGAAGTTGCACGCAGACACGAACCAAAGAGATGTGAGAGGGTTGGGTGGTGGGGCGGGCAAGGTGTGTGTGTGTGCGGGCGCGCGCGTGTGTGTGCACGTGGTCTATGCCAGTGGTTCTCAACCTGGGGGTCGGGACCCCCAGGGGGGTCCCCAAATTTTTTTTTTTTTTTGGGGGGGGGGGGGGGGGTCCCCCCGATGATTAACTTAATGTGCAACATTGTTTTCTCACTCAACAGTAAAACAAACCAACATAACGTTTAAGTGGATATAGAGGGTATATTTCTAAAGTGACAATTTAAGGACTTTTTAATACCTCTAAAATGACAAATTAAACATTGGCCAAATTGTCAAATATTAGAGACAGAAATTGTGAAAATAGCTATTTTCACAATAGAACCGTGTTATACAAAATGTAATGCCTCAACTCTTAGTGCTCGCCAGGGTGGGTATATATTAAATATATCGTCACTGTCGGGCAGAAACCTTGCATCTCCAAGTTTCAAATGTGTAGGTCTTTTGGTAAAGTAAAGCCCTGCTTCATCATACAAGACTGTCGCACAAAACTGGTGAAAACAGCCGATCTGCTGTTTTCACTAGTTTAGCACATTTTATAGATGATAAATACAAAACGAACGGTTTTGGACATACAAGGATTCCACCCGACAACGATGATATATATGAAATAAATATGATTATTTTGGGGGTCGCGACCAGAAAAGGCTGAGAACCAACTGGTCTAAGCGGCGGGATCGCACATCTCTAGCGGAGTCCAGGGGACACCGGCGTGACTGTAGTGCCTCTGGATCGGCGGCGTGCGCGCGGGCGTGAGCGGAGACGCCACGGAGAGGCTCTGCCGGGGCACCTGGCCGCCGCTCAGCCTGGCGGGAGCCGCCGGCGGCGCCCGCCGCTTGGCGGACGCCGACAGGCTCTCCACGAAGCAGAGCGTCAGGCCCAGGGGCGCGGCCAAGAGCAGCGCCAGCGCCACGGAGCGGCTGGCCGCCAGCGAGACGGCCAACAGGAAGAGGACCAGGAGGCAGGGCAGGAGCAGCGGCGAGGGGCTGGTCAGGTAGCGGTGCGCCGCGGGGCAGAGGCGCAGGAGGGCCAGCGAGGGGGAGGAGGAGAGGTGGCGGAGCAGAGGAGAAGAGGAGGTGGAGGAGGAGGAGGAGGAGGAGGGGAGCGGAAGGAGGGAGGAGAGCTTGCGAAGAGGAGGCAGAGAATGGAGAGAGCGTGGAAGCGCCAGTCGAGTGGGAACCAAGCTGATGAAAAACACCTTTAGGTTGAGCTGTTTCACGGTCGGCCGGGGCAAGTTATTTATCCGGCCGAAGAATTTGGGGAAAACGTTGGAAAACGCGCGGTCGTTCAGGGTCGACATTTTAAACGCGGGCGCTAGCTTGGCGACCAGCTTCGGGACGGAGAACGCCAAGAGGCTGATTTTGTTCAGAAGCTGCAACACTATGCTGGCGGGCCGCCACAGGCCACCTCGCCTGCCCGCCAGGCACAGGAGGAAACACAGGACGACAGACGCGCATTTAGCCACGGCTCTCAGCGGGTGGAACCGGCTCCACCTGCCTGAAACGCCGGCCGTCGCCGAAGCCGAGCCCTCGCACTTTAGCTCCTCGCCCGCGGGCGCAGCGTGGGTGTCGAGCGGGTCGCGGGAGTGCTCCGAAGTCGGGGGCGCAGCGGCGGCGGCGGCATCCCGGGGGGAGTCCGAGCGGAGCGAATTAAAGTTTGACGCGTCGGAGGCGAGGAAAGCGCCCCACGCGGCGTTCAGGGAGTCGCCGACGACGGCGTCGTTGCCGACCTCGTCCTCCGAGATGTCCGACAGGCCGCGGTCGAGCTCCGAGATGGAGTCGAGGGAGGGGGGGATGGAGGAGAGAGAGGAGGACGAGGAGAAGGAGAGAGGGAACATGAAGATGGACTGCTGGAGGAGGGCAGGAGAGGGAGAACAGGAAGAGAGACACCGAAGGAGCAGCAGGAAGCCAAAGAGTAGAGACAAGACGCGTGAAGCGGGGAAACGATTCAAAGAGCGATCCAAAACGAAAACGGGAAATAGACACAAACAAAAATGTGCGCATGCGTTCATTCGTAATCGTTCAGTTTTGGGTGAAATCGTGAAGAAAACGACAACAAAAAAATAAGAGTGGGAGGAAGGGAGTGACAGGAAATAAAGTGAAAGAGGGAAAAAGAGAGGGAGAGAGTCACAACATTAGTCAAGTGGAAAGGAAGAAGCACAACAACAGCACAACACCACAGGTTCCACTCAACCGGACGGCAGGGTGCACCACACATCACGTCTGAGTGAACAAAGGTAACCACAGAGACCCCTCAAGTGTCTGCAACTCCAAGAATGTACAAATGGGGTCCACAGAGAGAGTGCCTTTTGGAGCCGAGGAGCACAGTAAAAAGAAAGGGTCTGGTCCTCAGAAGTTCAAAAAAGTATAGCGCAGGTAACCTCCCCCTACCAACTAAGAAAGAAAAAAAAACAAGGCACTATTCTGGTGAAACAAGTTAAAACATATACCCTGAAGAAAGCCATGCTGGCCGCTACACCTGGGTTGTACCCGTTTTTAACAATTTCTATAATGAACTAGCCATATCAATTAAGGCTTTTTAACTTTTTTTCACCAGAAGAGTGCGTAAATTACAGTGCTGTCAGACACAGCCAGGAGGATCAAAAATTGAAGGCCGCTGTGCCAAGAAACGCTGTGCTTTGGGAGAGCACTGAAGTGTTAATGCTCTGGGCTGGCACACTGGCGCTGCCAGCTCAACAAGGCATCCTCAAAGCCCCTTATGGATCCATTTTGTACCCTCTCGGAGCTAAATGAACACTCGTGGAGCTCACAGTGAGGGTGGAGAGAGAGCGTGCCACTGTTGGAAGAAGAAGAGAAGGCAGAGGAGGTTCAAGTCCACGGTGCTCAGAAGAGGAGGAGGAGGAAGTGAGGGAGGGAGGTGAGAGTAGGAGCTGGAGTAAGAGGAGTCAGGGGGAGTGAAGATAGGAAGAAACAGGAGGAATAAAGCAGTATACTGTAGAGCAGGGGTTTTCAAAGTGGGTGACGGGGCACCCTGGGGTGCTGTGATGCCAGTCCAGGGGTGCCGCGAGATAATTTGAAAATATTTGGAATTCATCAATATCACTACATCAATATCACTTCACAACGCTTAGTAAAACAGACCTGATTTGCACTGTACTTGATGAGCTTGTAGATCGGCTATTTTTGGTGAACCTTCTCCCCAGAATAGGCATGCTGGGGTTCAAGTGGTTAAATGTCAAGTATAACGTTATTTTCAGTCAGTTCTGCTGGAAACGGATATTTCTCCAATATGATGTAAGATTCAAAAAATTTACAGTGTAACTCCGTGGATGAAACAGTTATTTACAGGGGTGCCCTGAGTCAAAAAAGTTTGAAAACCCCTGCTGTAGATGCAAGTGGTCGACAGTGGTAGGTGTACTCAGATCTGTCTGCTTAAAAGGAGCAAAAAACATTCAGCCACTAGATGTCACTTTTGCAACACCTATGCTGCATAAGGCTGGCCATTTCCCTGCATTTGTTTTGATAATCTGAATCTGTAAAACTCTGAATCTGCCAAGTAACTAGAGATCTCAAAGAAATATAGCGTAAAATAAATACAGTACTTGGGGTAAAATGGGTAAAATGCGGTTAAGTTACTTCCCATCACAACTGGCGTCACTCAGTAATTAGTCAATATTCCTTCGGATGGTTCCAGCTGACAGTGGTTTAGCTGTGGTACATGGGTCATAACAGCAGACCACAGGACATGGGGTTACATAACACTGTAACCACTAAATCCTGGGGTCTTAACCGGGTTGGACCGCACAGCCAGTCACACGCACGGACACCAGGGGCGTCAATTGGGTATGGCAGGGGTATGCAGCTGCCATACCCTGGGACCAGGGGGAAAAATAAAAGTATAAATCCACGAACGTCTCTTTGTCTATGTGTGCTGGTTATTATGTTGTTAAATAACAAATTAAACGGCAAAATCTAACAAAATGGTCACTTTAACAAGGTATTATAATTATATTCTCCACACTTGTATACTCCCCATCTTGACAAAATGGTATATTCCCAGGTTCCGCAGGTCAGCTGCACAGGTGCAATGCATTATTGTTAATTGTGGCACTTGAACAACTGTTCCAGGCTGCCATATCCAGCCCAAGAAACCGTAGAAACGGGGGGACAAAATGAAATGTACTAATAAATGTATCATTCCTGTTGCTAAGGTATGGCAACATGACTGGTGTCTTGCGCGCGTGCAAGACACCAGTCATGTTGCCATACCTTAGCTTTTTCTGAACAGACGCCACTGACAGACACAGGGTCACTTTGGTCCTCACAAATACCACTCAATGGACGGGCAGTAAATGGTCTGAATCCCCTTATGAAACCTCTCTAGAAGTAGATATTCCCTTCGCGCTATGCCATGTCTGTTAGCCGTGCCCTAACGAAAGCCTGTGCAGACAAGCTATTGACCATATTCAAACGCCGGCCATCTTGCCATCAAGTTAATGAAATGCCACCCCAGTTGCCACCCGGTTTCAATGCGAATTTCAAACATGGCCACCAGGTGAATATGGTCAATAGCTAGCGCTGGTGAGATGTGGCTCCAAATGTCACCATGTGAACTTCATAAGTGAACCGTTTGCAATCAAAGAAACCATCAAGACTGTTGCACACATGCAGGGCACGCACGCACAGGCAGAGGCAGACAAACGCCTCAATGCAGTCCACCTACTAGAGACAAAACACGGTCACTTTAGGCATCTATGAGACCTGTGGGAAATAGAAATGGTTAGACAGAGAGATATACTATATATTCATCTTCTTGGCTCTTCTACCGATGTCTGTGGACGTTGTCACTCTCCGGTGGGGGCCACCGGATTGGGACACCGGACCAAGTCCCGTAAAGTTTATTCTAGTGACTCTGCATAGATTTCAGGATTATTACTTAAAACAGCAGGCCTCGATCCAACAATATAACACTGTGACACTTAAAATATATACTTTATTTCAATCTCCCCCTCCATACAGATACACACACACGTACACACACTCCTTTTTCACAAGCATACAGACAGTAAACATCTTAGTTTATCCCCTTGTAGCTCTGAGCGTCTACAAATACATTTGTAGACTCTCAGAGTTACATTATTAACACAGGATTTTACTGTGTAACATAATTAACACAGGATTTTACTGTGTACAGTACCAGAGAAAAAGAAAATAGGGTCTCCTTTCATGCTCAGAACATCCATCCACTCACCTTAGAGTCAGAGGGAAGCTCCAGGTTGGGGTCGTGTCCATTCTCTGCCCCTGAGGTTGGGCTTGAGTCCCTGCCGGCTTCAGTTATGCTAATCGCTGGAGCTAGAGACAGAGAGAGAGAGGGAGAGACAGAGAGAGATGTACACCAAGGCTGGGCAATGTATCGAAAATATATCGATATCGAGGTAACGTGAGGTATACATATTGACGAAGACGGCTTGAAATTAGGTATTTGTTGATGTGTCAAATTAATTAATAGTCACATTATGCATTTACATAACACATGCAAAAAAGCAATCCATCTGTAACCAGTTGTGGCTATTTCAATAAAACCATTGTTAGAAAATGGAGATAAGGCATTTAAATTCTTTATTCTATGTGTACTGTGCATTGTGCTATTCATTATCTGGGTTAGGCACTAGGCAGGCAGTGGACCTAAAGCAGAAAAAAACTATATAATGCAATTGTTTTAATATCGTGAGTAATAGATAGAGGTATTCAATGTTATCAAATATTGAAGGTTTTCTTAACATCGTCCAGCCTTAACCCATTTAGGCCTAACCTATAGAATAGGGCTAAATCAGAAATTAGCCTACAAAACAAATATGTTGCTACATACTGTACATGTACTGTAAGCCCCTCCCAAACAGCAAAATTTGTCACACAGGGGACAATTAGAAGGATGTCCTTTGGATTTTAAGATCTGCTATGGCAGATCCGCGGTTTTTCAATTTATTTGGTCAAATTGGAAATACACAAGTGGTTTAGAGTAGGACAGTGATGCAAAAATAGCCAATTACAGGATGTAGTGGCGTATTGAGCTCAGCAGGGGTCATTGTTGCACCGCAATATGAAATGTGTTTCATGTTTTGTTTCCAGAAACTAAATCTGACATCACTGCAGGGCTTCCCAAGAGATAATGGATTTCTCTGGGAAAAATGGGGCCTTTTGAAAATGCTTCAGTGTTTCCTTCATTGCAATTCAACTTCATAAAATGTACAGATTTACATTATGGAGAGAAAAAAAGTCTCGCTTACGTAGGCCTACTGGCACCTCTGCTATTGTTTCTATGTTATTATTTCAGTTGTTAGAAAAGCTGCATAGCATGTCCCTACAGTACATTTAGAGCTACACCTCTCTCTCTCTCACTCTCACTTTCTGTCTATATCTCCGTGACAGGAAACATATGTCACAATGCTATTTCCTGTATCTGTTCATGACCCCATGCCTCTATCTCACACACACGTGTACAAACACACACAAGGTTGTATCATGACCTGTCCACGCATACTATATGGATATTTTCCCACTCCCAAAAGTCCCCCAAAAAATGAATCCGGTCCACGTGATGTTCGTCCATACATAAAAATAAAAATAAAAAGTACAATCTGTACACGCATACTAGGGCATTCACGAATAGTGATTTTTAGTATTCGAATTATCCAACCTCAAAGTATTCGAATAGTCGAATATTCGACAGGACTGGCCAAACTGTCAAATATTAAGCAAGCAAGAGGCGAACATTGTGAAAATAGCAGATCTACATGCTCACGCCGCCTCGCGTTGCGAGGCGTTGTGAGCATGTAGATCTGCTATTTTCACAATATTTATCTGCGGAACCGAGTCACATTAAATGCAATACCTACAAGTGCTTGTCAGGGTGGGGGTCCCCAGTTCAAATATGTTTATTTTGGGTGTCACAGCCTAAAAAGGTTTGTGAACCCCTGGTATAGAGCATTAACAAATACGTCCACCAGGGGCATTGACAAAAAAAAAACGTCGAATAGTGACTTTGATATTCGAATATTCTAATATTTGGTGAATGCCCTAACGCATACTGTGTAGCGACTTGAGCGTATATTCCTTTTGCGGTAGTGATGTTGAAGATTAAACAAAAATCCTAAAGAATCAATCAATCACAGGAAAACAAGCTATGTTGTGACCAAAAAGTGAATGAATATGTGAGGATAGATTATAGATGATGAGGTGACTGCAAACTTGTAATTAGACCTAGCGGTGCTCACAAGCACAAACAACCCAGTGCATATCATCGCCATTGTTATCGTTGGCGTTTCAGGTGCATGGTTATTACACACACAAAACCATGGCATACGTCATTTTGTGTCGTTGTTGTCGGGTGGAAACTTGTACAGTATGTCCAAAAACCTGCCTTTTTAAACTTTTTTAAATTGTGAAAATAGCCGATCTACAAGCACCCAACACCTCGCATCCCAAAATAAAACTGTTTCAGGGACATTGCAGTTTGCGTGTGGACGAGAGGTTCAGATACGAAGCAGGGGTCTTCAATGTTTTCAGGCCAAGGACCCCTTAGCTGAGAGAGAGAGATGAAGCAGGGACCCCCAGATTCCATATTTGACAGCACAATCATCAGTGTATTTTGGATTCATGTCAATTTGTGTTATCAGATATTTAACCAGTTGAACCGTCAATACTTAATACACTTGACCTTTCACTCTGTACTTAGTCTGCTCTTTTTCCCCCTCTACACCAAACCTTTTTGCCGAAAATAGCCGATCTACAAGCTCACAACGCCTCGCGCCCCTGTTGAAGACCCCTGACGTAGAGGAAAACACAAAATTTGTTAAAATATCTGTATACATGCGGACAAGTCCCGAGTGAGTTCTCTCCATCTCCCACTGTAAACAGAGCATTTGAGGAAACAAACAGCCCATGAAATGTGGATGCTGGCCGTAGAGTGGGCCAGACTGGCTGTCTCCCTTCTCCGTCCATCCATCCGTCTCCATCCATCTCCCAGCTGACGACATGCTCCATTTCCAGTCGACACTCTCCTTAATCTATTTATCCATTAACGCTTTTCCTGTGGCTGGATCCCCCAGTAAGTATTCTGTTTGTGCATGTGCGTGTGTGTGTGAGCGTGTGCACATGGCTCTACCTCCATCTAGGTACTGTATGGGACGATGAGCGATATTATCGTTTATCGTGTTAAAAAAAACGCTCACGATAATCATATTGTGGAGATTTAAATTATCGTGATATCCGTCCTCCGTCACGCACTAGGATCAATTCACCTTTTAGTTGCCGAGCTGCATATCCGGTACCATTTAAACCCTCTATTAGAGGTAAAAGGTACTTAGAATATACATACTTGACAGTCTTTTTTTCACTCTCTATCAAATGTCTTTGCCAACAAATAGCAGACCTACAAGCTTGTAGATCTGCTATTTTTTGGCAAATGTCCCGCCCCAAGATAATGGATTTTGATTATCGCGATAATATCGTAAATCGCCATTTCTTTGGTCACAATAATCGTAGGATAATGGATTTTGATCATCGCGATAATATTGTAAATCATGATTTCTTTGGTCACAATAATCGTGATATGAAATGTTCACAGGTCCCATCCTTACCGCCATCCAGGCTGCGGCTGATTCGTTTGGACGAGGTGCGTTCGAAGTTGGGCGCTGGCCGGTCGATGAGGGAGCTGGCGACACGGGTCTGTGTCTGGGTGCGCCCGCTGTAGCGGAACTTGGAGCCCAGCGTCAGGAAGCGGGCCTTGGTGGGGGGCTCTGGGGTGTTCAACCTGGACACACAGAGACAGAGAGAAGAGAGAGAAGAGACAAGTCACACCCAGTGTAGTCTCTCAAGAACAGACTGGAACAAAACAGAGATGTCGCTGTTTTTCCCTTTTAATTTAGGCCTAGAATTATTGAATGCTTTAACCAGTGAAAAATAGCAGATATACAAGCTCACAGCGCGGCACCGAGTGCCGCGCTGCGAGCTTGCAGATCTGCTATTTTTTGTCGTGAAATGTGTGTGTGAAAATGTGTGCAAATCTTATGTATTATCTTATGTAAAAGTGAACTTTTGTAACTCAAATTTTGCTTCTGGGGGGTCCCTGGAACTAAATATTTTGAGATGGGGGTCCGTGGCCAAATAAATATCAGTTTGGGGGTCCTTCACATGAAAAGGTTTGAGCACCACTGACTTTAGCCCCTTTTCCACAGGCCCCACTCCACACCACTCCACACCACACCGCCCACTTGTGCCAGGTTTTCCACTACAAGGACCTGGGTAGAGTGGTGTGAAAGTGGTACTAAACAGGGTACTAAAAAGTATCCACTCTAGAGTAGGTCTGAGCTAGGCCAAACAGGGCCAAACACTTCATAATGACTGATCACTCACTGACCTTTCATTTGGACCACCAGGATATAGTTGTAATACATGATAATAGATTCTATTGTGTTATAACCACTATTATAATCTATTATAGTGTATTATAATTATCATAGTAATACATTAATACTTTATAATGTATTATAATCACAGTTATAATCAATTATAGTGCATTATAATTAGGATAGTTATAATACAAATTTATATTGTATTATAATCACAGTTAAAAGGGTCAATTTGTTTCTTACCGATAGGGGTACTTTTGTGTAATGGAAAATGTAGATATTTGTATGTGGTGCGGTGTGGTGTGGTGTGGTGTGGTGCTAAAACTGCAGTCGAAAAGGGGCTATAGTAGTCTCTCAAGAACAGACTAACTGAGCTCCAGTTAAGTGAAAAGGACATTTTCTTTGACGATGGCTGGCCAGATTGCTGACATAGAAACATGGGTTTTTCAAAAAGTCTTAGAAGGATTCAAAAGACACTTTTAGAATCGGGTCAAAATTCTAATTTTCACGACTTTTCAAAAATAGCAGATCTACAAGCTCGCAGCGCGGCACTCGTGAGCTTGTATATCTGCTATTTTTGGAGCGGTGAAAGCGCCCCCAATAGACAGGTATGTCCGTGGGTATGTATGTATGTGGCTGGCTGGCCGTGTCCGTAGCCTGGCAATACCTTGAGTGGCCACACACAACACACATGTTAAAGGAGGGGCGCTGTGCTGTACTGTTCTGACAGACAGGAACATATATTGAGAAGGGCACTATTGTGCAGACTAGACACACACACACACGGTATAGCTGCTCAGATTCACCGCTCCACTTCGAACCGAGGTTTGATTTTTTAATAGTTAAAGCATAAAATAATAATACACAATACAGTGTACCCGTTCTGAATGGGTTAAAGACCTATGTTAGATTTGAAAATTACCCACTGTTTTTCTGGAAAACGTATTACTCAGCGATTGTAGCAACAAGAAACACAATTCCAAAACTATTTGACAGCTTACGCCTTTGGCTTTCATAGATAAAATGTGGGTTGGGGCAGGAGCGGAGCCGCGGGACATACTTTACATACAGACACGGGACATACGTACGTTGTACTGTACATACAGACAAAGCCAGATGTAGGAGCGGTTAGCAGCTCTCAATAACAGAGGAGGGCGGGAGGGAGAGATGGAGAGAGATAAAACCAAAAGTGCAGGTGCAAGAGAGGTGTACTGTGTGTCTGTGTGTGTGTGTGTGTGTGTGTGTGTGTGTGTGTGTGTGCGCGCGCATGTGTGCGTGCATGTCTTTCTACAGGATATTAAAGTGCATTCCTTCCTTGTACTTGCGCACGCACGCACGCACACACACACACACACACACACACACACACACACACACACACACACACACACACACACACACACACACACACACACACACACACACACACACACACACACACACACACACACACACACACACACACACACACACACACACACACACACACGGTGTCGTGCACATGTTTACTCCTTTCATGTGTGGGTGGGGCTGTGCTAACAGTGTGCGTTCCCTCAGGCATCAGCCAGTCATACAACACAACACAACACAACAATACAATCTCTCTCTCTTTCGCTCTCATCATGGCCTCGCCAAGAGGCCCCGCCTCCCACTGAGACGCGGCCAATCGCACGGCTCGTTTCCAGTGGGCGTAAAGTAACTGAGTACATTTACTTAAGTACTGTACTCGAGTACAATTTTGAGTTGTCTGCACTTTACTTGAGTATTTCCAATACTTTTACTTCGACTCCACTACATCTCGGATCCAAATATTGTACTTTTAGTCCACTACATTCATTTGAAAACTTTAGTAATAGATACTTAGCAGATATAAATGATATTATAAAACATACATGAAGCACTTTAGCCCTACCTTATACCTAGTCTATTTGAAAATAGCCGATCCACAAGCTGTATTGATACTTTTAGAGTACTTTTTCCCACCACTGCTCGTTTCAGCCAAACGACTGACAGAGAGTGAGTGAGTGAGTGAGTGAGTGAGTGAGTGAGTGAGTGAGTGAGTGAGTGAGTGAGTGAGTGAGTGAGTGAGTGAGTGAGTGAGTGAGTGAGTGAGTGAGTGAGTGAGTGTGTGTGTGTGTGAGTGTGTGTGTGTGTGTGTGTGTGTGTGTGTGTGTGCGTGCGTGCGTGCGTGTGTGTGTGTGTGTGTTCGCGCGTGCGTGCGTGCGTGTTTGGCTTGTACCTGAAGAAGCTGTGGTTCTCCACACACACTTTCCACAGCCGTTTTGCAGATCGATGGTTGGGGAGTTTGAATCCCACCGTGCTCTCAAACTGCTCCGCCTTGGAAAGAAACAACAGAGCACCAGATAGTCACTAAACTGTGATCATTACAATGTAGGCATTTAGCAGACACTCTTTATCCAGAGTTACTTTAATAAGCAAGGTAAACACATACAGTGTGTAAATCAAATGCAGAGAACATAAAGAACCTTTCATCATCAGTCTAAAAAATATAAAATCAAAAATAGTCTGTACAGCGAAACCATAGAATACCTAAATGAGAACCTCTATCTAAATAACTAATCATTTCTAACAATCTGTAAACCACTTGAACACTAGTATAGAGGGTATGCGCATGCATAAAGTGAATGGCAATTCGAGTGGCAAAGTGAGTGGCAAAGTGAGTGTGATGTCGTTTAATGCAATCAGATAGGACTTTTCTGTTTGGAAGTATGGGCTTTCAAGGCCAGAAAGTAGTTTTTTTTGCCACCCAGTAGGCGTTCCCGTTTAACTTCGAGGCATGATGATGATGTCACGCGCATACCCTCTATTCTGGCAAAAATAGCAGTTGTATACTGCAAGCTTGTTGTGAGCTTGTAGAGTGACTATTTTCTGCAAAAAGGATTTAGTGTAGAAAGAGTCAAGGATAGACCCCTGGGGGACCCCAGCCAACTAAGCACATAGGACTTAAGTGGTTAAGATATTAAGAGTGATGACATTAAGTACTGTGTTGCATTCAAGCGTAAGACATTCTATGTGGAAATGGACTTGCTTCTGTGCTTCTGTACACACACACACACACACACACGCACACACACGCGCGCACACACACACACACACACACACACACACACACACACGCAGTACCTCCCCAGGTCGTATCTTGATGTAGAAGTTGTTCCTCTTGTAAGAGATCTTGAGTATTTTGGGCCAGGCGAAGCGATTGATCCTGAGTCTGTCTTTGTAGACCAAGAGGCCGTTGGCGCACACACCGAGCATTATGTCCACCCCGTCAGAATCCTGCAAAACACGTGCACACACACATACAGTGTTACTCGTAGAGTGGATGATTCAAACAACATTCCGAGCATATTTCTTGATGCCAAAACCCATGACATTACATGAAGCTGTGTGCGCTCATCAAAACAGAATCATATGATGCCCATTTTGAACTCTACAGTGTCAGGTTAATACTTTTGACTACCATCAGTGGTTCTAAAGCTGTGGGTCAGGACCACCAGGGGGGTCCCCTTATGATTATTTGTGGTCCCCAGATGACAACAAAGTGACAATTCTAAGGACTTTTAATACCTTTATAATACCTCAAGAAATAAGAAGAAAAGTAAAAAAGAAAAAAAAAACATTGCTGCATCGAAAGTAATCAACAAACTATACTATAAAAACTGGTGAAAGAACATTTTGAAAATGGCCAATCTACAAGCTCACAACACCTCACATACTGTAACAAGGCATTGTGAGCTTGTAGATCAGCTATTTTCACAATATGTATAATGTGGAACAGAGTCAAACTAAATGTAATGCCTCAACTCCTACAATTCCAAGAGCTTATCAGGGTGTGTGTGACTGTGTGTGTGTGTGTGTGTGTGTGTGTGTGTGTGTGTGTGTGTGGGGGGGGGGGGGGGGGGGGAAGGGGGGGGGGTTGTCAGCAGTTCAAATGATTATTTTGAGGGTTGCAGCACTGAAGTGGTTCAGTGGTTCTCAACCTGTGGGTTGGTACCCCCAGGTGGGTCTCTAAATGATTTTGGGGGGTCCCCAGATGATTAACTTAATGTGCAACATTGTTTTCTCACTCAACAGTAAACAAACCAACATAAAGTTTAAGTGTATAGAGGGTATCTGCACATTTCTAAAGTGACAATTTAAGGACTTTTTAATACATCTAAAATTACAAATCATTTGTCAAACTGTCAAATATTAGAGGCAGAAATTGTGAAAATAGCCGATCTAGAGTACATGCTCGAGGCGTTGTGAGCATGTAGATCTGCTATTTTCACAATAGAACCATGTTATACAAAATGTAATGCCTCAACTCTTAGTGCTCGTCAGGGTGGCGTTATTTGGAAACGCACATGAGTTCTGGGCAAACCCCGCCCACAGAAGCTTTTGATTGGCTGAACCGGAGCTAGGGAGCGCTCCTTTTGCACCGCAAGGAGGTGCCGGGTGCTCCTACCACCTAAACCTAACCTCAATAAAACTATGCCTAAACCTAACCCCAACTCTAACCTCAGTAAAACTATGCCTAAACCTAACCCTAACATCAGTAAAACTGACGCTGGTGAGTAGCTAACCTGCCGAAGGGGGGTGAAAACGAACGGCTCCGCCCAGAACTCATGTGTGATTCCAAATTGCACGTCAGGGTGTGGGGGTCCCCAGTTAAAATATGATCACTTGGGAGGTCGCGGCACTGAAAAGGTTGAGAACCACACTGCCTTAGTATTGGCACCGACGGTAAAACGGGTGTTTTGTGAACACCTGTTCCTGTTCTCACACATCTCTTGGCATAAACAACCTTTCTGGTCAGCTACAGCCATTCATATTAATAGGGAATATATTCCATTAAAAATAATATGATGCTGTCCCATGTAATTGGTAGTGGGGGCCGGATATTCACTTAGCCTGTTTTAGCTCAAGGCAAACCCAATTAGCGTGCGCACACGCACACGCACACACACACACACACACACACACACACACACACACACACACACAAACACTCTGAAAAACAAACACAGAACATCATGTGACAGAAACAGACACTCACACAAATGTAGACGCATGGAGAAACTAACAAGACACAGGCGCACAAGGACGTGTGCACACACACGCACACACGCACGCACGCATACACACGTGCACGCACGCACGCACACACACGGTAACTGTAACTCAGTTAGCTGACAGACTGACTCACTAACAAGGCTTTTAAGACCAAGGCCCTCCGGTAGTAAAGAAAGACAAACAGCATGAGCAAACGAGAGGGAAAAAGAAATGGCTAGATACATGCAGAGAGAGAATTGATTACAGTTGGGAGCTAACTGGGGGGAAAATCTTTTGGGCTAATGGACTATGCAACATGTCAATAATGGCTTTTACTGACACAAACACACCCACCCCACACACACACACACACACACACACACACACACACACACACACACACACACGTTTGGATTACTATACTTGCGAGGACATCCACATTTTAGGACGGCAGCTTAAAATAGCTGAAAAAACAGGCAACATTTTTCAGTTCTACAAGATCAGCTATTTGTTACATCGCAGCATTACTAAGTATAAAATAATGAAAACCACTATAACCCATCCTCTAAATCAGTGGTTTTCAACCTTTTTTGGTATCAAGGTCCATTATTTATTTAGCATTTGAGCCACAAAACACCATTTGCCTCTCAGACCCAAAACGTAGAATATTTTGTTATCGTTGGATACGATTTTGTCCACAATTCCGGATCCGCATCAATATGCCAACGGGCCGGTATGCCGACACTAAAACTAACCCTAAACCTAACCCTAACCCTAAACCTAACCTCAGTAACCGGGACGAGTAACTAACCTGCCAACGCTGCTCGGAACAATTGACCGGCGGAACAATGAGCGGGACCCCCACAATTCCATGCTGTATTGATGTTGGTACCATAGCAGAGATAACAGGCAAAACGTTGATCAAAATAACAATTCTGTGTGGAGTTTGCATGTTCTCCCCGTGTCTCCTAGGGTAAATACCCTCACAAAAACATGCAATAATCCTGGTCTCTATAATGCCTCCCTCTGGCCAGTCGGGTGCCAGTGGTCTGATCACTCCTCATGTATTGAAGGAAGCATGAGCTCAGTTCGGGGCCCTCCCCAGGTTGGCAGAGGGAGAGCAGAGCCCAGGATCACAGCTTAGGTTAGGGGTTTTCAAAGTGGGTGACGGGGCACCCTGGGGTGCTGTGATGGCAGTCCCAGGGTGCCGCGAGATAATTTGATAATGTTTGGAATTTATTTGGACACTTGAAAAAACATTTAGTATCACTTTAAACTTTGCCCTAACCAAAATGGTTTCTCAATGTTTCCCTTGCAACATAATTGCTACAATATGCTATAAACATAAGGTGCTGGAAGTGAAAATTATGAAAATAACATAGGGGTGCCTCGGATGAAAAAGATATTCACAGGGGTGCCCCGAGCCAAAAAAAGATGGGAACCCCTGGCTTAGGTAATTGCCACAGGGTGAAAAATGGGTTTCAAAATCGCAGGATACAAATTAAAAAAAAGAAAAAAAAAAGAAGAAGAAAACCACAAGTGACTCGTCTTTACCCTAACCTGAATCTTCTCCTTATTGTAAAAAATATAAACATTTTGAACCATGAAACAATTTCCCCGAGAGGACCAGGGCCATCCGTTTATCAGCGCGCGCGCACACACACGCGGCCTTAACATGCTTCTATAGAAAGCCATCGATCCGCAATGCTTTTATCTGTGTGCCGTTACAGTGCAAGCAACCAGAGAAAGCATTTACTGTAGCCATTTAAAGTGCGATCACATGAGGAGGAAGTGGCCATGTTTGTTTTCTATAGACCTTGGAAGTCACATGATCATTCCCAGAGCCTTGGACAATGTTATACATGTTAAAACTTGAACCTTAAAATAAAATTGAGATGGGGGGTCGGCAGCTAAACACAAATCATCTAGGGGGCCTTGACATGAATAGGTGTTTGTACACTAGGGCATTAACGAAAAAGTCGACAAGTCGACTGAGTCTACTTCATTACACAAGTCGACTCCCACCAGAGAAAGTCGAAAGTTGAATTATTTTGCTCCATGCGTGCGTCTGTACAGCATTCAAACAGTAGGATTGTTTATTGTCAAGGGCGGAATGATCCAATATTACATTGCTACATTACATTTGGTATAACATGGTTCTACTGTGAAAATAGCAGATCTGCATGCTCACAACGCCTCGCGATGCGAGGCGTTGTGAGCACAAATCTGTGAAAAGCCATGTTCCACATGAAAAATGCTTAAATGTAGTAATTTACAGTACTTAGAAAAGTGAACGCCTATGGTCCAAGCCCCATGTGTAATTCCAGATCAATTGGCCAACTCACTAAAGGGGAAGAATGGATTCGAATGGATGAGGACAGAGTATTAACTGAGTGACAGAGTTCACAAATATTGAAAGAAATCATCTCCGTCAATCCCTGCCTATAGGAATAACAGCTTTGTCACTCCCCCACATATGCCAATGATCAATGCACATGTGCAATATCGGATTGATTAGTCAACCCACTGCAGAGAGAGATGGATGAGGACACAGGGTTTTTCCCCGTTTTATGGTAGGATTATTGTAGGACAAACCAACTCAGTGGCCTTGTGGTTGTACTGCAGTGTCCGCCCTGAGACTAGGAGGTCGGGGTTTGAAATCCCCAGCCGGGTCATACCAATAGACTGCTTGGCACTCGGCATCAAAGGTTAGATCAGTGGTAAGTCCCTGTGACATACTAGCGAGAGAGATTCGGTTCCAATGTCTAATAAAACATGAATAACTATAACTAGCTTCATAATCAATTCTACAATGACATGTAACTCTTGAGCCTCATGATGACTGATCAACACATGACAAAACAACCATGTAAAGAATTACAATTCTACTGGAGCCGGTCAAGAAAGATTAAGAGTAAATCACACAAATACTAGTGTTCCTATTGTGGGGCTCAACAAAAGGAAACATCTGCACTCACAAAAACTAAGTTGGTATTTAATATCCAGCAAAAAAAAACAGATGTGTGCAAAGAGCCTTTCTACGAGCTCACGGCACATATTGTAGTTCGGCTATGCTTTTAGGTTTGATGACGTAGATGGAAAAAGAGCGGATCTAGTATTAGAGCCGTGGGGTTCTCGGGTGAACAAAGTACGGGTATACAGTAAAGCAAGGGTCTTCAACAGGGAGTCCGGGACCCTTAGGGGGTCCTCAGAGTTACTACAGGGGGGCCGCCAAATCTTTGTGATAGGATAATTCTTTTAAATTAACAACACCTTGAACGTTCGCATCCCTATTCTGGGGAGAACTTTAGCCAAAAATAGCAGATCTTCAAGCTTGTAGATCGGCTAATTTTGGCAAATAGGTTTGGTGTAGAGGTAAAAAATAGCAGACCAAGTACAGAGTGAAAGGTCAAGTTAAGTAAAATCTCTCTCAGCTAAGGGGTCCTTGGCCTGAAAACGTTTGAAGACCCCTGCAGTATAGGGTTTAAGTGACTAATAATAGCAACTAATAACAATAATAATAACTAACTCTTTTCTAATCGATGCTTTACATCGGGGGAAGAGAAAACAAAAGAAAACAATGTTATTAGGAAAAAAACACTAAGACTAAGGAATGATGAGACAACAAAGAGCAGCCTTTTCCATATCGCTGTAGCTGACTACAATTATACTTTTAAAGTATTTTCACACGCTGTACAATGATGCAAGCTACAGTATATCTAAAACATCTTTCTAATCATCGGGCTTCAGTGAAAGTAGCGTTGTCCTCAGAATGACACATCTTGTGACACACCGTCAGTAGTGCTAACTTGCATAAAGGCTTTTAAATGTATCCTTGCTGCCTGGTATGCAGGAATTTTTCTTCGATAACGAGAGAAGGCTTCCTCTGTTTCCCATCAATGTGACTCTGAAACGCTGTTGAACTGTGGGTGTTTACACACACAGTAAAATCCTTAGTTTTGATTTATCCACTAGTAACTCAGATGGTGTGCACACCAGGGATGGGACGATATGAACATGTCATATCACAATTATTGTGACAATAGAAATCAAGATTCACGATATTATTGTGATAATCAAAATATCCCCAACATCCATTATCCTGGGCATCGCGACGTGTTGTGAGCTTGTAGATCGGCTATTTTTTGGCAAAAGAGATTTGGTAGAGTGAAAAAAAAGATTGTATCAAGTCCGTATAATCTCAGGGGTCTTCAACAGGGGGTCCGCGACCCCTAGGGGGTCCGCGGAGGTACTGCAGGGGGTCCGCGAAATTATTGCTTAAAAAAAAAAAAAAAAAAAAAAAGATTTCAAAAAATGTTTTTTCCTTCTTTTTTTTTTTTTTTGCCATTTTCCACATTTATGTTAAAAAATAAATCATGATTCTATCCATTTTGAATAGCTTGAATACATGATTGCTATTGACATATTATTGACATTTGTTCTCAGTTAATAAGTAGTATGTTTAGAAATGGTTGTGGTACGGCCCACCCTGCTCGCTGTAACTTGTACATGTTTAAAATAAAAAATATGTCGTAGCCCCGACCCCCCCCACCTTACGAGGTGGTAGGGGGTCCCTGCTCCATCTCCCCATCAGTTTGGGGGTCCCCGGCCTGAAAACGTTGAAGACCCCTGCGGCGTATATTATAAGTACGTTTTACCAATAGAGGGTTTAAATGGTACCGGATATGCAGCTCGGCAAATAAAATGTGAATTGATCCCGGTGCATGACGGAGGACAATATCACGATAAATTAAATCTCCACGATACGATTATCGTGAGTGTTTTTTTATCACGATAAACGATAATATCGCTTATCGTCCCATCCCTAGTGCACACGTAACCACAATGTTACACTCGCACAGCGTCTGAGTTTAATTGACACTCGGGATTTGATTGTTTTGAATGGGTTTTTCATGAGCTCTCGGGTGAGGAAAGGTACTTGGCAGCATGCAGCCAAATCCTTTAGTGTTAATCCTTTAGCATTCATTTAACTCCAAGAGTGTGAAATCCTCTGTGTTCATTTCAACTATAGTACAAAAAAAAGGCCACCGTGGACCTGTAAATGCCTCTCAGAGAGGATTTGAACGTTCATAAAACCAACAGAAACGGAGATAATCCGGTAGTTAAATGCCCAACACTTGCCACTGGTTTTAAAATTGGAATGGACAAGGGCATTGGTTATCAAAGTGGGGTCCAGGAACCCCAGGGGTCCTTGAAGGAGTTCCAGCCAGGGATCCCCAGCTAAATGATAGTTAGGAACCAAATGGACCCTTATGTGTAACTCAGAGAGTGTGCAAATGGAACTAACGGTTCAATTTGGTTCCATTTGTACGCTACACTCTGAGTTAAAATTAACATAGGTTTTACAATATAAATTGGGGTCTCACGAGATAGAAATACAATTAAATGGAGGTCTGAATGTCAAACTGGGGGTCCCTGAAATTAAAATGGTTGAAAATCACTGCGAGACATCTTCTCTAAATGAGGGTCCCTGGCATATCTTTTCAAATGGGGGTCCGCGGGCTAATCAATCAATGTAAACATGAAAAAGTTTGAGAATCACTGAATTAGGGTGTCTGGTAGCTCAGCCACTTGTGCACTAATCTCTAATGCTGCAGGAACAAAACAGAGAGGGCACTGTTTTTCCCATATATTTGTCGATGGCTAGCCAGACTGCACAGACCATAATGATCCTTGTTGAGTTGCGAGGACCCGGGTTCGAATCTGACCTCTATCTTGTCCTGCAAGTGTCCCCACTCTCCTCCCTTGGTTTCCTGTCTCTCTACTCTAATCTAAATGAAGATTAAAAGATGGCCCGGGTCGCAGTGTGGTGGTCCGGGCACCCTAGGCTGCAATACCAGCCTGACAGCGTGTCGCGGGTTCGAATCCCCGATCCCGGCGATACTTTTCTGCGTGTCACTCCCCATCTCTCTCTCCCCATTTCTTCTCAGTCTACTGTCCTATCAATAAAGGCATAAAAGCCCAAAAATGAAAAGAAAAAGACCCAAGATAATCCAAGTTTCTTCCCATCCCTTGTTCTTTGTCTTCCCTCGCTCATGCCCATACATCCCTCACAGATCATTTTGATACTTTCTCTCACATACATCTACATTATCTCAATTCTTTTGGTGTGTCTCTTTTACACATGCCCTCTTTCGGACTCTTTTCCGACACACACACACACACTTCTCTCAATCTTTTGTTGACCTGGTATCCTGGACCTGGAGAGAGATAGGCCGTTCCCATGACAACGGCCTCCACGCTACTCTGAACATGTTTGTACAGCTGACACACACACACACACACACACACACACACACACACACACACACACACACACACACACACACACACACACACACACACACACACACACACACACACACACACACACACACACACACACACACACACACACACACACACACACTTCAAAGGAAAGAGTACAAACTCCAACAAGAAAGAAGGGAGAGGTGGCGAGAAGAGACGAGGAGAGTTGAGGAGAGAGGAGCAGGGTAGTCGGCTTCATCTCTCAGCTAAAGGGTCCATGGCCTGAATAAAAGACCCCTTGCCTTAAAGGCAATTATGTCATAATTGTGGCAGGCATTAGGAGGGGCGTTGAGGAGAGGAGGAATTTCTTTTAACCCATTTAGATCGGGAACACATTATTTTCACATTATTTTATGCTTTAACTATTAAAAAATAGCAGATATACAAGCTCGCAGCGCAACCGAGTGCTTGTATATCTGCAATTTTTTAATTGTGAAAATGTGTTCAAGTCTTTGATTATTCTGACCCGATTCTATAAGTGTTTCTATGTCAGTGGTGCTCAAATGTTTTCATGTCAAGGACCCCAAACTGATATGTATTTGGCCATGGACCCCCATTCGTTCCAAGGACCCACAGAAGCAAAATTTGAGTTACAAATGTTCGCTTTAAAAATACATACAGTATATTCAAAGATTTGCAGTAATTTTAAAGACTTTTCAAAAATAGCAGATCTACAAGCTCACTATCAGCTATTTTTCAATAGCTAAAGTATAAAACAATTCCAGGTCTTGGGTTAAAGGACATAAAGTATGTTATCATGAAAATCTTGGCAGCGTGACAAGCAGATTTCCCATCGACCGCCAAGCGTGCGCTGCTGCCGGGTCGATGCTTTCATGCAAAGTGCCGAGAATATTGAGCGCATAGGGTTTTAATACGGTGTGAAGAACTAATCCCTGTGACCCTGATGTGTTTGTGTCCTGCCGGGACACATGGAAAGCCCTGACACCTTAATAGCATTTGGTGTCACGCGCTGCACATCCACTTACACAGCCAACACCAAAACAAAGGACCTCCTTTTCTTGAAGCAGCAGCGTTTGCCAGATGTTTGCAAGAGAAACAAGCGCTCAAGAAACTACAACGGAAACTAGCCCCCCCAAAAAACTCAACTATAGGCCACATGGGCGCAAACGAACACGAACGCGCGCACTATTTGAAAACGGCTGATCTACAAAAATCTCTTAGAAAGCACTGTGGAAAGAGTTTTTTAGATACACAAATCTTGTATGGGGACACAACATATTTTCAGATGGGGGTCCGCAGACAAATACATATTGATTTAGGGATCCTTGACATTATAAAATGTTAATGAGAACGACTGGTTTGAACAACACTAGAAAATTTGCAATTAGTGAAATTGCGAGTGTGGTTGCCCTGTGGTTCAAATAATATTTCAGTTTTGGTAAGTGAATTTCTATTATCTTGGGGGCTATGTTTGTTTACCAGTAAGTGCTGCATCCTGTGCATTGTAATGCATTGGCCAACTGGCCTACTGTATGATGGTCTACTGTAGGATGTCAGACTCCATATTTGGGAAAAGACAACTGGATCATCACTTAAATCTCCATATGGAGCGGGCCAATACCTCTACATCTGACACCACAAACTCCAGATATGGATATAGCTCCATATATGGATATGGATATATAATGGGGAAAATGTATTTACTAATAAATTAATATCAATTCAACTATACAACCTTTATCTACAGAAAATGCAACCACACAATTTCTGATGAAGCCGGTCGATTTGACATATGGCACGAGTGTGTGGCGCGAGTAGGGTGGGAGGAGTAGGGTGTCAAACTTTTAGTTACTCTAGAAACAGAATAATAAATATAATAAATAAAGTTTCCCCAGGACTATAGTGTGGTTGCCCTGCTGGGCAACCACACTAATTAGGAAGCAAAGTCCAAATAAGCAACTACAGTTACACTTGCCCCTAAAAACCAAAATGTCCAAGCGACGAGAAAAACAAGCCCAAAGTTGCTTATAATAAGCAGAAATTGGCAACACTCTAGCATCCATGCCACAGCTGGAGTCTTTTAATCCTGCTAGCAGGGGATATAAATGATACTTTTTTTGTTTACAAGTTCTAAGTCTATTCTCAATCGTCGCTATAGTTTTCTGTTCAGTAACGGGTCTCCCCAGCTCTTAACAGAAATGTATTTTCCAGATAAGGACACCAATTTAATCCAATCAGAAGAGAGAGCCCGACAAATATCATTTATCACCTTCAATTTCTCACAATGTTCCTGCATGAGGTCTCTTTCCTGATTGGATAAATTGGTATCTGACCAGAACATGTATTTTCTGTTTAGTGTATACATATATAGAGAGATGCGAGACAGGGAACCCCCTGCTACTGAACAGACACTTGATGTCATAACACTGACTTAAAGGTGATACACCATGCATTTAAAAAGTATTTATGTCATATTGTTTGTCCCAAAAACGTTTTTCAAAAGGTTTGAGGCTAAATTACCACTCCTGAATAGAGAGCCTCTCTCATTTTTGAATGGCTCTCAGAGCATTTCAGCTGCAGTACCACCTTTGGCCTGAACTGCGCCACCCCCCCCAAAATCCTTTTGAAAAAAAATATATATATTTTTTATTTTTTTTATGATGACGTCACAATCGGCAGATGACGTCACAATCGGCAGCAAATCTGGATAGCCTGTTTTGAGAACCCGTGGGATACTTTTAACCTTCGCCTTCTCAAAACCAGAGAAAGACACAACGGTCAGAAATGGGACTTTGTGAGGATAGAAGGTGCTAGTGGGACCCCAAAAAAAGGTTTTAAAATAGGAAAAGTGAAATTTCATGGTGTATCACCTTTAACCCATAAAAGGCAAATGACCAATCAGATTACGTCAAATCATTAGCTATCCTACACTATCCAACGTAACCATGCAATGACATCACAACGTCATCATCATAACCATGTAATTGTTCTTTAAATGAATCGTCCGATACACTAAACATTAGTTAGCAACTAGTAGTACAGAGGTAACCGGTCTGCCTTCATCCTGACGAGTTAATCTGTAAATTGGTTGTCAACACTCATTAACGGTGGTTTTGCTGTGTGAAGGTGTTTTGCTGTGTGAAATGTTTCACTGGACGATACATCAGAAAGGAGAACAGAGGAAGAACCAGGCTGCTGTGGCGGTCGGACACGAGATGATCTACTGCTTTGGAGGAGACATAAACCTGATCACCAGGATGGAAGTACGTGTCTTCAACACAGTGTCTTTATGCTGGAGGAAGTTGACCCCCGTGACACCTGGAGGAGGAAAACGTCACTTTGAGGCTCCCTCCGTGCGTAAAGGCCACAGAGCTGTGCTAATAGAATGTATTGTTTACATCTGGGGAGGGGGAGATCCTTACTGCAATGTGCTTTATGCCTTCGATGTCGATGCCAATATATGGTTCAAACCAAGGGTTTCTGGGAATGTTCCAAAGGGGAGGAAGAACCACTCAGCCTGCGTCTTGGGGAAGGTCATTTATATTCATGGAGGATTGGTCCAGGGTAGATACACTAATGACATGTACAAGTTGGACACCACCACTATGGTCTGGTCTTTAATTAACACCAGAGGTACTCCACCTCCTGCTTTATCACGTCACTCTGCAAACATCTTCGGGACAAAGATGTTTGTATTTGGGGGCTTGGGGGAGTTCCGCAACAACATCATCAGAGTGTTTGACACAGAGACCAACTGCTGGATGAACACACCGTCTACACAGCCTCGTCCTGCAGTACGCTACTATCATTCAGCCTTTATCTACAATGGAGAGCCGTATGCATTTGGTGGCTACAGATATAACAATCAACAATTCAATGATCTATGGAAATTCAGTCCAGAGACCTTCCGCTGGAAGAACGTTGAGCCCAAGTGGAAAGAACCAAATAGGACGAAGAATATGTGCTGTTGCATGGTGGGAGGTCGTATCATCCTCTTTGGAGGAGACAACACACCTGATGACCTTTATGTCTTAGACTTGAGTCCTAGTCTTAAGACGTTATGTGAGCTAGCAGTTATTCAGTACGGTCTGGAGCAGTCTGGACTCCCACACAACATCAGGTGGGAACTGGCAGCCATGACTCAGGGGTTAAAGCAAAAAAAGAAATGTATTTTCCAGATAAGGACACCAATTTAATCCAATCAGAAGAGAGAGCCCGACAAATATCATTTATCACCTTCAATTTCTCACAATGTTCCAGCTCCAATTGTGTCCAATTTGTTCCAATTACACTCCTGTATCCTGCATGAGGTCTCTTTCCTGGATAAATTGGTATCTGACCAGAACATGTATTTTCTGTTTAGTGTATACATATATAGAGAGATGCGAGACAGGGAACCCCCTGCTACTGAACAGACACTTGATGTCATAACACAGCTAAACAACACAGCTAAACAATCCACCCATGTTAACACTTATGTTGCAATGATTTTTTCCGGCCAATGTCCCGCGTTACCATGGTTACCATAGACTTCCATGTAATTGTGCAAGTGTGTAAAAAGTGCACGCCCATGCCTAGATGATGCACCACGTGTGTAGATGCTGTTCACAGCTTTCAAACAAAAAAATCCGCTTGGAAATCCGTGCAGGCATTCATGATTTATCAGCCATTATGTTTTCTTCAGATGTAAACAAACATGGCTGCCATGTTTGAAAGAATGGCTTGGTATGGGGGTTAAACATGCAATTTCGCGATCGCGATCATGCCTAATACATTTCTGGAGGTCCAAAGAAAATTTTTGAAAAAAAAAATTTTGATTTTTTTTTTTTTTTTTCTTTTTCAAAAACGGCCCAAACTCGGGAAACTCGGGGTTGGCACAGCACTAGTACCAATACAAACTCGGGAAACTCGGGGTTGGCACCATATGTGTTAAAACAAAGTGGGTTAGCTGCATTAGTATAGAGAATGGCCACCTCCATTTGTTTTTGACTGTGCTAAGCACGTCCGAGACGAGTCTTCATTCACAACTAAACCAACCGCTCCATATTGTCGCTGACTGAACCACCACACGTGGGTAATATTATGAGAGAAACACTGCCCACGTAGTGGAGAAACCTCCGCCTAGTACAGCCATGAGCACCAATCATGATAGGCTACGCTGCGTCGGTCCCAAATGAAACACTGCCCCGAAGTTTTGAATTAGCATCTGTATGGATAACTTTTGTGAGTGACAAATAAACCCCCCCGAATCTCTGATTGGCAAACATAACAAGTGTTCCGTTGCTTATTTTAATGCAAGAGAACGTAAGCAACCGTTTATTGTCAATTACTGCTGCCTTCCCTGTAAACACATATTTAGATAGCCATAGCCTACCTGCTGTTTACATGGTGTAAAACTCCTGTGACTTCCATTATTCCTGTGATTTCATCTTTTGGACACTGCTATCCATACAGAGCGAATTCCATAACTTCACCGTTAACATCCGAAGTACTTTGAGTCACGATAGTAACACATTATGAGCTTGCACATCTGCATGTCATGCACACAACACAGCCACACACCAGGGCTAAAAACTAAGCTAACTGATGCTATGGCTAACGCTTGGACCGTGACTTGGTGTGAATGGTGTCAAGTTACAGCAGCTGCTTGGGCAGCGGCCAGCCTGTTGCACATCTGAGCAGCGCATCTTCAGTCACATACAGTAGATGTTTTAAAATAATTCGCTGGGGAGGGATGCATTGTAATTTGGAGATCACTTGACTTGACTAGCAAGTATTATGCTGCATTTTGACGATTTCGGTCATGTTATTAACATCGCGGCCATGGCTACAACCCCCCCCCCCCCCCCCCCCACTCCCTTTATTATTTTTTTTGCAAATCTCCATTGATCTCATAAATAGCCCCTAGGGACTCCTCAGGACGGAAATCCGTCCCCAGGACGGAGAACTTTAACCCCTGCATGACTACCACCGTTGACTGAAAACAATAACAGTACTCTTAAAGGAGTAGTTCACCCCCAAAATGACTTTTTTTCTATTGATTACTCATATGAGAAAGAAGTAGTCGCCAGCACTCAAGGAATCTCCTTTTTACATGATTTTATTTACCTCAATGGACAGTGTACGAACGCGTTTCGACCCTTCGGTCTTCCTCAGCGTTGACAACAACGCTGACAACTGGGGACCCCGGCACCCCGGCACCCTGACGAGCACTAAGAGTTGAGGAATTTTGTACAACACGTTTCTATTGTGAAAATAGCAGATCTACATGCTAGCATGTAGATCGTCTATTTTCACAATTTCTGCCTCTAATATTTGACAATTTGTCCAATGTTAATTTGTCGTTTCAGAGGTATTAACGAAATCAATAACCAAAGACAATGCATAGCTATTTTTCTCCAGGACCCTTGATCAATTCCAAAAATTTTCCAGTACTGGAAAAAATATTTTTCTAATTTCAAAATATTTCCAGGAATTTCATGACCGTGGGAACCCTGCCTTTACACTGCCTCCAAAAACAGTCAGTTCCACTCCTTACCTTAGCATGGTGCAGGTCCACGCCGTACATGGACAGTTTCTTAGCGTTTTCTAGAAACTGGACATCTGCCTGCGCCGGTGTCATGCCCCTAGAAATGATGGTAAATCACACCAATAATTATATCGTCGTTGTCGGGTGGAAACCTTGTATGTCCAAAACCGTTTTGTATTTATCCTTTTTAAAATGATTTAAACTAGTGAAAACAGCCAATCTACAAGCACACAACGCCTCGCACTGCGAGGCGTTGTGTGCTTGTAGATCTGCTGTTTTCACTACTTTTGTGCGACGGCCTTGTACGATGAAGCAGGGCTTTACTTTGCGAAAGAACATAAAAAATTTAAACTTGGAGATACGAGGTTTCCACCCGACAACGACGATATGTAATGAAAGTACAGCAATGAGTCAAGAAACACTTTTGGTCATATAAATGAATGACCAAAGAGGGTGGGATATCAAAGGTAGGGATGGAGCTTGTTAATCTTTTTTTGACAATGAGCACCTTATGATATCGATCCTGCTTATTGAGCCGGGCTTTTATCAAGACCACTATTGAGCGTTTTCTAATATTTTGTGGAAAAGATGTGAGACGACAATTTCTGAACAGAACTGGTATCTTTTATTATTGGCAAGTTGCTGTGACCGAGTTTGTGGCTGACCACCATCTATGAAGATGACAATTGACAAAAGTAAAAAAATATCATTAAAACAACCATTCATTAATGTGCAATAAGTGTTAAATGGCTTTATATTAGGAATAGTACTGTAATAATGTCTTGATCGCCTCTTGTCTTGATTGCTTAAATGTGATGTGTCATTGGACGCTATATGCTCGATAACAGCTTGATAAGCTCAAAGCTTATTGATACCGTACTCAATACATTTGTTATCGAGAATGTAACAGGCTTGTGTTTCGAGCTCCATCCCTAATCAAAAGTGGCATTGGCATTATTGTTATTTTTTTTCTGCCTTTATTGATTGTCCATTGGAGGTGAGGCGGGAAGCAATTTACAATTTAGGCATTTGGCAGGGGAGAAAGCAGGAAAGTGATGTGGCACAAATAGTCCTGCCAGTCCTGGAATCGAACCGGGCATCAGAGTCTATATGTGGTACACGTCCTCCCCACTGAGGCGCAACTAGGGATGGAACGATAAGCGACATTCTCGTTTATTGTGATAAAAAACACTCAGGATAATTGTATCGTGGAGATTAAATGTATCGTGAAATCGTCCTCCGTCGCGCACTGGGATCAAATCACCTTTTATCTGCCGAGCTGCACATCCGGCAAACCCTCTATAATTGGTAAAAGGTACTTATAATACACGTACTTGATACTCTATCAAATGTCTTTGCCAAAAAATAGCCGATCTTTTTTGGCAAATGTTCCACCCCATGATAATGGATTTTGATTATCGCGATATTGTAAATTGCCCTTTATTTTATCACAATCATCGTGATATGAAATTTTCATATAGGCCCATGCCTAGGCGCAACCCCCTGATTGCAGGCAGCGATTCAACTCAATTCATCCTCATGCATCACACATGGCCCTCGTCGGCGAGTGACACCGCCGTGCGAGCAGCCTAGTGAAAACCAGGCCTCACCTGTGCGACTTGTGGAGCTCTACGATCTTCTCCTCCATCTCTTTGTTCTGACTGGGCGCGAAGGCCAGCTGACTCAGGTCCAGGGGTCGCGGTTGGTCGGAGTCAAAGTCGCCCACCTCGGCCTGCAAAGGACGACGGGAACAGAGAGGGATGTCGTCACAAGGGTACATGATATGCTCTTTCTTTTTTTGGCAGCATATCCTTTGCTTAACGCATACATGTAAACATCCCTGTACACTCCCAGCTCTCTCTCTCTCTCTCTCTCTCACTAACACAAAATAGACAACCATACCTGCAGTGAGTATGACCCCAGCAGAGCGTGAGTGACGAACGAGCAAGGTAGACGACCTGACACCACATCTTCACGCAGCTGGAGGCACAGCAGGTACCTATTGAAGGGGGGGGGGGGGGGGGGGGGGGAGAGAGAGAGAGGGGGGGGGGGGGGGGATTAAAGAGCGAGAGAGACATTTGAGGCAATTTGTTTGTCTTCTGACATTTGCGTACAACAGAACGTGAAAGTCATTGGTGGGAATAGTCTACCACATGTACGTAGACTACAGTGTGTGTGTGTGTGTGTGTGTGTGTGTGTGTGTGTGTGTGTGTGTGTGTGTGTGTGTGTGTGTGTGTGTGTGTGTGTGTGCGTGTGTGTGTGCGTGTGCGTGCATGTACCTGGTAATGTCCTCAGTAAGCAGTGAAGGATCGGGAGGGTAAAACTTGACATTGAATGCAAACTGCCAATTGTTGCCTAGAGAGAGAGAGAAAGTAAAAGAGAGGGAAAAAAGAAAAGGAAAGAGAGAAAAAAAAACACTATTAGTGTCACGTACAATACTTCCGTACACTAACCAGGGTCAGTGAAATAGATGTCTGTGAATGCCAGAAATGCAGGTCACCTGATGAAATGCAAGAGGCGTCAATTCAAATTTGTACAAAAGGCCCGTTCAAAGTGGGAGTGGGAGAGAGATCCGACATCGGCATGCTAGAGATAGAGAATCTACTACAATGCGGTGCATACGAGGTTATGACGTTATGGCCCGCTTTTTAGTCTAAACACTGTGAATTCTATCTACCCTGCTCATCTGCGTGTGTGAAAGACCTCTTGTACCACGCGCTGACATCAGCGTGTTACTGTAAACCTTTCCAGGGAAATTGCAGTGGGATCGCACACACACATACCTTGGCATTAACCCATTTAGACCTGCATCGTGTCACTCTAGCTTTGAAACTTTAACCAAAAAAATATATAAACATTTTAAAAATCATGTTATTGTCTAATCAGGCTTTTATGAACACCCTGAACTGATTTGAATTTGATGGATTCAATATTTAGATATTTTATGTAAATGTTATCAGGCCCTCCTCCTGCAGGACGCCTCCCCATACACACCCATTGTAACATCAAACTCCATTTGAACCATGATAAATTAATCAAAAACGCCATATTTGTTCTGGTCCAATACCCTCCTAATACGAGAGCAGGCCGTGTTTTTTGTTACCTTTTTTTCATGTATTTTTTATAATTCTTTGGGAAAATGGAAAAAATGTAATACAATAAAAAATTATTACAAATAAAAGAAAAAAGTTATTGAAGAAACACAGTGTGCTCACGTATTATTAGGAGGGTAGTATGAATCACCAGAAAAAAGACAGGTGTTTTTGATGAATTTGTCATGATTAAAAGGGAGTTTGAAGTTACAATGGGTGTGTATGCGGGGAGGGGCTCTGGATGGGCAGGTAAAATGTACATCAAATATCTAAATATTGAATCAATCAAATTAAAAACTGTTCAGGGTGTTCATAAAAGCCTGATTAGACAATAAAATGACCAAAAGTTTTTTTGAAAGTGAAATATCGCAGATTGAAAAATAGCAGATATACAAGATCACAGCGCGGCAGCGAGCTTGTAGATCTGCCATTTTAATCATGAAAATGTGCTATTTTTCAATAGTTAAAGCATAAAATAATGGTTAAAATAATAATGTGTTCCCTTAATATACTTGTGAGGACATTGATATTTTAGGACACACACACATACTGTACACACACAGAGATCAGTAGAGGACAGCTTTCAGAAACCATTAAGCCTGTACTGTACCGCACACACACACACACACACACACACACACACACACACACACACACACACACACACACACACACACACACACACACACACACACACACACACACACACACACACACACACACACACACACACACACACACACAGTAACAGACGTGCGTGGCTCATCTGATGTTGCATAAGCTCATTCTGGGCTTGACCACATGCCAACCTATAATCTTCACCATCGCAAACTAAATCATGCCCTCACAGCAACCATCATCATCATCATAATGATGTCATGATATGTTTTCCTTGCAGTCTGTTCTGTTCCATGCTGATTTGATCCCAACAGACAGACTATCTATCGTCACTGTTGGGTGGAAACCTTGTATGTCTAAAACAATAAACTGACTCAGGGCACCCCTGTAAATAACCTTTTCATCCAAGGCACCCCTGAATTATGCTGTTATTTTCTAATCTTACATCATATTACGCGACGGAAATATGCACATGTTTCCACCAGAGAGAGACGGTAGGCTATGTCACGGAGAAATATCAGTTTCCATCAGAACTGACGGAAAATAATGTTATACTTGACATTTAACCACTTGAACCCCAGCGTCCTTATTCTGGAGGGAAGGTTCAACAAAAATAGCCGATCTACAAGCTCTGAGATCTGCTATTTTTGGTGAAGAGAGTTGGCCGTAGATTGGAAAAAAAATAACTCATCGAGTACAGTGCAAATCAGGTCAGTTTTGCTAAACATAGTGAAGTGATATTGATGTAGTCATATTGATGAATTCCAAATACCGGTATTATCAGATTACACATGAAAACAGAATCCATTATTCTTGGGTCCAAACATTCCCGTAGTAATGTAATTGAAAATGACTTCAAGGTTAGAGCTGATGATATAGTAATATCGGGCAAAGAAGAGGTTGCATATTTGGGCAGTAATCTTGAGAACAAACAGGTGGAACAATTCAGGCTTTTGCAAATCCCGCCCCATTCTGCCCTGTTACTATGCTGGGACATTAAGCCTGGGCAGATTGTTTTTATAGTGGCAGTGAATGGGATTTCTTTTTTTTTCATAGCCTCATTATTGCAATTTAAAGTATCAAAGGAAAAACATCTAGGTGATATTAATAAAAAGGGAAGACAAAGGTACAGTAGTTACATTGCAAAACAGGGGGTTTCCCCGAAAATATATGTTTTAATTTGTTTAATCCCAGTGGGACAGAATCACTATTGCAGATTCTTTTATAGTGGAACTGGATGGGATTTTTTTTTTTCGTCATAGCCTCATTACAGCTATATAAAGTACCAAAAAAAACACATCTACGTGATATTAATAAAAAGGGAAGAAAAAGGTACATTAATTACATAGCAAAACAGTAATTTTCCCCTGAAAATATATGTTTTAATTAGTTTAATCCTCTGGATCAGAGAGAGAATAGAAATAGAAAAAGAACGCGCATTGCATCTTGGGTAGGAAGAGGAGAACTATAATCTGTTCTCCTCACATAATAGGCTGGCTTTTCGTAATTCTGCCCATTTAAAATATATGTACCCAATCGTAACTAGTTAGACCATTGATAAGGTCCATGTGAACTAGTTTGTTGAAGCTTATTAATTATGATGAGCGAGATCGCCCCCTACTGCCGCGGCCGTACTGGACGAAGGTCGTGCTCCGCACTGCGGACAGTTGCTGAAAGCCTGAAACAACATTCTCCACTGCACAAACTCCACCCCCGATAGCAAAAAGTGAATGGTTTTTTCTGGTTGGCCAGTCAGGGAGTCTCAGGGACCAATCAGAAGGCTGACAAACGGTATAAACGGCATCAAAAGTGATCAAAAAGGAAGGGCAATCAAAGAACAGGATTTTCACAACCCTACTCATAAGCTCTGTTACTTTTCATTGGTTGAATATTTATAAAGACCACATGCAACTCCACTTTCACTTAAAACTGTCACTTTCACATTTCTAAAATAGCAAAAAAAATTGCAGATCTCCATTGTTTACAATTGTTTGCCAGTTTTGTGCGACACTGTAGTGAAGGGGTCTTCAACATTTTCAGGCCAAGGACCCCTTAGCTGAGAAGAGCTGAAGCAGGGACCCCCACAACATGTTCATATATTCCATATAGTATTATCATTGGTCTGCTCTTTTTCCCCTCTACACCAAACCTCTTTGCCGAAAAAAGCCGATCTATAAGCTCACACCGCCTCGCAGCGCAGATCTGCTATTTTTGGCTAAAGTTCTCTGAACATGGACACTAGGGTTCAAAATTAATGGTTATTAAAAAAGGAGAAAAATAGGTTTATATCACACAAAGATTTGAGGACCCCTTGTAGTAACTCTGAGGACCCCCTGTAGTAACTCTGAGGACCCCCTAGGGGTTCCGGACCCCCTGTAGAAGACCCCTGCTGTAGTATGACATTTACGTCAAAAACATAAGTTGAAATAAAGACATAAAAGGTTTCTGCCTGACACTATCTGCCTGACACTATGACAGAGGTGATATTACTGCCATCCCTCTCACACACTCTCTCTCTCCCTCCCTCGCTTGTCTTTCAGATCATTTCATCTGGAAAAATTGCATTTGTTGAAAAGATGACATCACATCGAGACCATTTCCTCTTGCAGAGACACAAGCACGTGTACGCCACGTGCACGCACACACACACACGGGCACACACACACGTGGACAAAAGACTCCAGCTGCATCCCACAGGGAGAGAGAGGAAGGAGGGAGCGAGAGACCAAAGGAACCAAACAAAGGAACAGAAAGAGAGAGAGAGAGAGAAAGGAGTGAGTGACATCATATAGTAACCGCGCCTTCTACAGTGACATTTAACTCTGATTTAGCTCAGATAGTGTTGTTGGTCTATTTGGTTACTAACGGATACGTCCATCTGGCAGCGGCGGGAAAAAGTACTCACATCGTTTACTTAGGTAAAACTATCAATACTGCAATGTAGAAAGACAGTCAAAGAGGAAAAGAAGAAAGTACTCATTATGCAGAATGTCCCAATTCACAAGTTTTCAAATGTATACAAATCTTTTGAAGATAGCATCAAGCATCATATCGGCTAGTTAATTTCCACCACTGCCATTTGGTTACGAACAGATAACAGCAAGGATTTTAATACCCAGGGAGGGAGGGGGAGAGAGGGAGAGAGACTAAATATTTCAGGACACTGCAAAATTAATGTTGTGCTTTTGTTCGTTAGACCATCAAGAAAATACTCGTCTAGCTTAAGCAAAGATGCAGCACTGAATAAGTCGCACACAGTTGTGCTAGGCTGCACATGTCTATTAGAGAGTGTGTATGTGTGTGTGACATTAGGTGTGGTTAAGTAAGACCGTGCGCGTGTGTTAAGTGCTTTGGGAGTCTCGTGTCCATTTCAATCTCCCAGCCGTCCCTCCCTCCCTCCCTCCCTCCCCACACACACACACACACACACACACACACACACACACACACACACACACACACACACACACACACACACACACACACACACACACACACACACACACACACACACACACACACACACACACACACACACACACACACACACACACACACACACACACACACACACACACACACACAGTTACCCCTCCCCCTTTCTGACTCCCTCCCAGTACGAAGAAATATCCCCGAGCCAAACATCTTTTCTCTGCCAGCCCTCTCCTGTCTTGTTTTATAAAATTATATATCGTCGTTTTTGGTTGTAAACCTTGTATGTCCAAAACCATTCCTTTTGTATTTATCATTTTAAAAATGATTTAGACTAGTGAAAACAGCCGATCTACAAGCACACAACGCCTTGTTAGATTGGCTGTTTTCACTACTTTTGTGCGACGGCCTTGTGTGATGCAGCGAAAAAACGCTCACATTTGAAACTTGGAGATACAAGGTTTCTGCCTGACAGTGACGATATATATATATATACATATATATATATATATATATATATATATACCGGTATATATATATATATATATATATATATATATATATATATATATATATATATATATATATATATATATATATACACATTGTTTTAATAAGTAATTGAAAGACTGTGTGTAAGTCGCTGAAACATGCAATTCAACAGGATTTCTATCCGCATGACATGCATTCATAAGATGAAAGTAATGACCAGCTTGTTCTGCTGCCGTTTTATTTAACCAAGAATTTGACCAAGAAGTAATCACTAGCCATTGTTGTATACATACAATACATATTACTATTGTTTTAAAGTGAGACTAAACTCAGATTTTTTAATGCATTCTTTTTAAATAAATGTCTTTTTTTGTATATTTGAAAATATACAATTTATGTTGTTCCCTGGAAAGAATTCCAGCATTGTTTTTATTTGATAATGAACATATATTTTCACCAAAGTATTACTTTTTTGGAAATGTGGATAAACTTTGCAAGAAAGGGTTGTTTTCTGAAGTAGCTTGAAAACTTTGTAAAAAAAATACAAATTATAGTATTGAGCTATATTTGTGGTTTCGTAAGCTACAGTATGAATCAGGGATTACATTTACCCAGTGAAGGTTCGGTTCTGAAAATAATTCTCAAACAATCTCAATATGATCACATTATCAGCTTCAGAAACAAGGCAGAAACAAGAAACAAGACATCAGATATTCATACTCATTTGATTTTATTTAATAAATGAACAGGTGCAGTACATAATTGGCATCTGACTTTGTACCAAAGAACATGATGATGTTTTTTAAAACCTGATCCATAATTCTATTTTCTGTCTAGGGCTCTAGGGCTAACCACCCTCTCAGAGTTAAATTAAGAAAGGGGATTTCAGTTGGACAGCAAAAACCTTTATAACCCTGCTCTTAAACAGTGAACAGAAGATGTCCAGAGAAGCTGTTCTCGTGACTATCGGCATAAACCGTGATCCTAGGAGGCAGCATCAAAAACACCTTATCTCCCTGCACCAGCTCTAAAGTGACGGCATTGGAAAAGAAGTCTTCCACGCCGTTCTCACGGTTATACATGATCTCCTCCTGGTTCTTGTACAACTTTACCCCCATGTCCAAATCTAGGTGATTGCTATTAGACGCGGTGAATCTGAAGAAGTACACACCCTTGACCGGAGCAGTAAAGACGCCGGTCTTTGGGTTGTAGCCGTCGCCGACATTAGAAAACACTAAATTGTACACCATGTGTGCACCATATCTCCCTCCTCTCAGATTCTTTACTTCCTCCATAGCGGCAGAGAAGGCCACCTTGGGTCCACTGGCAACACCACCGTTCTCCTCCAGCTGCTCAACGTCTTCCTTCACCTCGGTCAGTTTGGAGTCGATGGTGGACAGCTCGTTGGACAGGGCTGAGGTCTCCGTCTCCAGCTCACCCACCTGCTGTC
Organism: Nannobrachium achirus; assembly: GCF_963921795.1. Classification (NCBI taxonomy): domain Eukaryota; kingdom Metazoa; phylum Chordata; class Actinopteri; order Myctophiformes; family Myctophidae; genus Nannobrachium; species Nannobrachium achirus. Next base: position 20,936,207 of record NC_137823.1, on the reverse strand, counting down.
CTGTGGCCTGCAGTCCGGCTTCGAGGGCGGCGATCTTGTCAGACTGAGCTGAATGCTGGTTCTTCAGGCTCTCTGTCACTACCTCTGTGGCGGCCAGTCTGTCTCCGAGGGCGAGCAGTTCAGTCTCTTGGGCTGAAGTGGCATCCTCAGTGGCATTGAGGCGGACTCCAAGGGCCGCAAGGTCAGCTGACTGGGCAGCGTTCACGTTCTCAGCAGCCGTGACTCTAGACGTGATCTCTGACACATCCCCCGTTTGGTTTTTCAGCCCCTCTACATGGCTTTCGGCGGCATCCAACCTGGTTTCCAGGGCTGATAGGCTGTCTCCAAGGGTGAGCAGTTCTGTTGCATGAATCGAAGTGGCATACTCAGTGGTTGTGAGTCGGACGCCATGGGTCGCAAGCTCATGATTCTGGGCAGCGTTCACGTTCTCAGCAGCCGTCACTCTAGTTGTGAGCAGGACCACGGTGTTCCTGAGGAGCTGCATCTCTTCCATCAAGTCCTGCAGGGACTTGGCATCCTGGACCACGGCTGCCTGGGACAGACAGAGCAGCAGTGCCAGCACAGTGACGATCCCGGTAGCGCGCATTGTCAGAGGCAGCGTCTCTACAGCTATGAAGCACCTTGCAAAAGCTCAGGACCCGTGCTTATATAGCAGACATGTCAGGGGCCAGGGCCTGTGACCTGTGACCTGTGCTTGACCAACCCAAGTACACTGATAACACGAAAGAACATGCGTTCCTTCAGTTTGAGCACATTTCAACTCATGTGAAAGCTTTCACTGTTGACAGCTGCTGCTGTCTGTTAGTCCATACATGCTACTTTAATAAAACTACTTTAATATAAGAACTAGGACTACTTTAATAAAATAATATGTTACACTGCACATCCTGTTAAGGATTTTTCTTTTTACTTGTTTCAAACTGCCGTTGTGCCCTGCCCCATCACCACACACAAAGTCTGAAATAAAATTAAGCAATTGTGTTTGCAAGTCATGCATTTCCACTGCGAGCTTGTGAGTTGTGCAATTGTGTTGTGTGTCTACGTTTAGGGCCTACGACAGTGCCGATAAGTTCTGATGAAATTGACTGATAGGGGCAAGGCAATACTGTATATAGTGACATTATATTTATATTGTGATATGAGAATGGATATATTTTCTTGTAACAGTGCTGTTATGTTTTGATTACTACTGTACTGTACATGTAGCTGGTTTGTATGTCGCACAGAGTTGAAACAAACAACTAGTCTGCGTGTCTTTTGCCCCCCGCCTACCCCCCCCCCCCCCCCCCCCCCCACACACCACACAGAGAGTAAGCCACAGTAACGTAACATTACACCACAGCGAGTGCGGCCAAGTTCAAGTAGGCTACGACAGGTCTGCTTGCATTTGATTCTGCCCATGTCAACTGCTCTTTACAAATTGTAACAGGACATCAAACAAACCAAAATGATGTAATTATGAGTTGATGAGCAGACTCAGCTTTACGTTCCAGTAAAGCAGAGTAAAGCAGACCCCCGTTTGGTGAAAGGAGAAAACATGGTTCCCTGGTGACTCAGGGTTAGGTATGGGTGACATGGACGAAATCATACACCATTATGTTTGACCACATACCCTGATATTCAGAGGTGGAAAATGAACTAAAATATCTTACTTAAAGGAGGACTTCACCACTTTTCAACCTATCTTCATATAATTGGTCCCCACTAAAAAATAGATTTTTTTCCTTTTTTTCTCTCTCTCTCAGAGGAGGGCTGTGGGCAGGTCAGAAACCCATCGTCTTGTGACATCATCGATTGGGAATCCAAGCTAATAGAAACTGCAGGCTTTTTATTCTTGAAAAGTTGCAATGTTAAAGTGGAAGCCATTGTTCTCGCGATAATAAAAATCGAAATATTCTTTTCAAAAATATTGATTAATTTATTTTTTAATGATGATGTCACAAGACGATGGATTCTGAACTTCCCACAGCTCTCCTAGGAGACTTGGACCGAGTAGAACAAATCTTCACTATTTTATTATGAACATTAGTGAGGACCTATTATATGAAGATAGGTTGAAAAGTGGTGAAGTCCTCCTTTAAGTAAAAGTATCATTACTGCGATGTAGAAATACTCTGTTACAAGTAGAAGTCCGGAATTCAAAATTGACTTGAGTGAACGTACAAAAGTAGTGGCATCAAAATGTACTTAAGTTACTATTACACCACTGCTGATATTGATATTGTGCCACTATATAGTGACCATTATATAAGAACATACGGTATACTGTATGTACTGTGTGCATGTAGTGTGCTTACAGACAGACATATTTTTATTCTTATTTATTTAGTTAATTTAAATGGGTCCACATTATTTACTTCATAATGATAGAGTAAATGTGATCTTTGATTCATATTTTAAGGAATATTGCTCAGTACTATGTTTCTTTTTGTGGAAACTTTTCCAACTCTATTTTGAAGAAACATATAGCTCACAAGCAAGTGTATGTGATATACTGTATACGTTTCTACAAAAGACAGTTGGAATAGTTTCTAGAAAAATAGATTTTCTAGTATTGAGCTATATTTGTAGTTTCTTAAACTATGAATCAAAGATTACATTTACACTAATTCTGGGTGGTCTCAATTTTATCAAATTATCTGCTTATGAAACAAGACAACAAACTCAGGCATTCATGCTCATTCGATTTTATTTCTGTCTAAGGCTTCAACACTGTAAAATAGTCAGTTTTAATTTATCCACATGTAACTCTGAGGGAGTAGAAGCGTTAACCATTGGTTTCTTTCACCTCATTCCAACACCTCTCAGAGTTAAATTAAGACTGAGGATTTCAGTTTGACAGCAAAAAGCTTTGCAACGCTGCTCTTAAACAGTGAAGAGAAGATGTCCAGAGAAGCTGTTCTCGTGACTACCGGCATAAACCGTGATCCTAGGAGGCAGCATCAAAAACACCTTATCTCCCTTGGCCAGCTCTAAAGTGGCACCGTTGGAGAAGAAGTCTTCCACACCATCCTCACGGTTATACATAATCTCCTCCATGTTCTTATACATCTTTATGCCCATGCTAAACTCTAAGTTACTGCTATTACATGCCGTGAATCTGAAGAAGTACACTCCCTTGACCGGAGCGGTGAAGACGCCGGTCTCTGGGTCGTAGCCGTTGCCGACATTTGTAGACACGGACGTGTACACCATGTGCACGCCATATTTCCCTCCTCTCAGATTCTTTACTTCCTCCATAAAGGCAGAGAAGGCCACTTTGGGTCCACTGGCAACACCACCGTTCACCTCCAGCTGCTCCACGTCTTCCCTCACCTCGGTCAGTTTGGAGTCGATGGTGGACAGCTCGTTGGACATGGCTGAGGTCTCCGTCTCCAGCTCACCCACCTGCTGTCCTGTGGCCTGCAGTCCGGCTTCGAGGGCGGCGATCTTGTCAGACTGAGCTGAATGTTGATTATTCAGGCTCTCTGTAGCTACCTCTGTAGCAGCCAGTCTGTCTCCGAGGGCGAGCAGTTCTGTCTCTTGAATTGAAGTGGCATACTCAGTGGTTGTGAGTCGGACGGCATGGGTCGCAAGGTCATGTGCCTGGGCAGTGTTCACGTTCTCAACAGCCGTCACTCTAGACGTGAGCTGGACCACATCAACGGTTTGGTTTTTCAGCTCCTCTACGTTGCTTTCGGTGGCATCCAACCTGGTTTCCAGGGCTGATAGGCTGACGTCTTGGCCTGAAGTTTTGGTCTCAATATCTGACACCCTTGAGTCCAAGACGGAAAGTTCAGATGTTTGGATGGAAGTCTGGTTTGCAATGTTCTCCAGGTTGGCCTCGAGGACGGACAGTTTCATCGTTTGAGACAGGTTTTCACCCTCATTGTCCGTTACTCTGTTTCTCAGCGCCACCAACTTGTCTGCTTGGTTTGACGTTTCATCCAGATTAGCAGCCAGTTTAATCTCAAGCTTGGACATTTCAGAGCCTTGAGCTACGCTGGCTTCACCCAGCTCTTCCAACCTCTTCTCAGCGACCGCCACAGACTCTCCGACAGTCGTGACCTTCTTTTCGCTCTCGGTCAGCCTGTCCTCCATGCCCATCAGCTCCGCTTTCTGCTCGTCTATCTTCTGCTCCATCCTCCTCATCTGCTCGCCCTGGTCCTCCACAGTGTTCTGTAGGACGTTCACAGTGTTCCTGAGGAGCAGCATCTCGTCCATCAAGTCCTCCATGGACCTGGCATCCTGGACCACCGCTGCCTGGGACAGACAGAGCAGCAGTGCCAGCACAGTGACGATCCCGGTAGCCCGCATTCTCAGAGGCAGCGTCTCTACAGCTATGAAGCACTTTGCAAAAGCTCAGGACCCGTGCTTTTATACACAGTGGTCATATATCAAGCCGTCACAGACTGTGACATGTTGGCGAACCCAACGACACTGATAACGCAAAAGAACATGCGTTCCCTTGGTTTAAACATATTTAACTCATGTGAACATTTTCAGTGTTGTCAGCTGCTGTCTGGTGTCCAGACGTACACATAAGAAAGGACTACTTTAATCACAAATACATTACACTGCACATCCTGTGCAGGATATTCTTGTACTCGTTTCAAACTGCTGTTTCAAACTGCTGTTTGAAACAAGTACAAAGTACAAATTAAACCGTTTTCTCAAATCATGCATTTCCAGTGTGAGCGTGTGTGTTGTGCACTTGCATTGTACATCCTCCTGTCTGAGTTCATGGCCTACGACAGTGTTTATACAGTATGTTCTGATGACAGTGAATGTAGGGCTTGGCAATATATTATTGATATTACATAGTGATATGAGAACAGATTTATTTGACAATGCTGTTATGTTTTGATACTATACCTGTACATGAAGCTCTCTGGTTTGTATGTCTTTTGCACACGTGTAACATATTGTAGTATTGAAGGATAAGGATCACAGGTACAGGAAGCATTGCTACCCCCATATACAGTATAGTGACTGCGAATTATCACAGACACAGAATTTTGCCAATGCCTTGGCTCTAGGCTTGGGCATTCCTGCAATCTGCAGGCCGGCCTCTAACAACTGACTTATGAACATTACCGAAGCTTCCAAACACGAACATAAGCAGTTTACACTTGTAACCAAGCTGTATAATAACATCCTTAAGACGTTGGTACCTAAGCACCGTGGTAAGGAACGCCTCTTCCAGGCTGTGGTCAAATGAACATGCCACTTCCAATATGGTCACTTCTCTAATGTTCTCATCAACAATCTGGTGTACTAGCTGTGACATGTGAAAAGGCATAATTTTTCATTATTGAGCATGACCATGCCAGTTGATACATAAGAGTGCTTATACTGTACATTTTGGCAGATGAGGAAACATATGAACTTATGTGCTTAACTAATAGGTCAACAATTCTGTCATGCCTAGCAATGTACAGTACATTCCCTTATGCATGTATACATAGCAGTCATTCAGAATATGTGAGTTTCAGTAACTAGATTGAAGGTGCAACTCATGAGAAACTTTCAGTGTGGTCAGCTGCTGTACAAACTGCCGTTGTGCCCTGCCCCATCACCACACAAAAAGTCTGAAAACAAATGAAGCAATTGTGTTTGCAAGTCACGCATTTTCACTGCGAGCTTGTGAGTTGTGCAATTGTGTTGTGTGTCTAAGTTTAGGGCCTACGACAGTGCCGATAAGTTCTGATGAAATTGACTGGTTGGGTGCCGATAAGTTCTGATGAAATTGACTGGTTGGGGCAAGGCAATACTGTATATAGTGATATTATATTTATATTGTGAAAATTTGTGATATGAGAATAGATATATTTTCTTGTAACAGTGCCGTTATGTTTTGATTACTACTGTACTGTACATGTAGCTGGTTTGTATGTCGCACAGAGTTGAAACAAACTAGTCTGCGTTCTTTTGCCCCCCGCCTACCCCACACACACACCACACAGAGAGAAAGCCACAGTAACGTAACATTACACCACAGCGAGTGAGGCCAAGTTCAAGTAGGCTACGACAGCTCTGCTTGCATTTAATTCTGCCCATGTCAACTGCTCTTTACAAATTGTAACAGGACATCAAACAAACCAAAATGATGTCATTATGAGTTGATGAGCAGACTCTGCTTTAAGTTCCAGTAAAGCAGACCCCTGTTTGGTGAAAGGGGAAAACATGGTTCCCTGGTGACCCAGGGTTAGGTATGGGTGACATGGACGAAATCATACACCATTATGTTTGACCACATAACCTGATATTCAGAGGTAGAAAATGAACTAAAATATCTTACTTAAGTAAAAGTATCATTACTGCAATGTAGAAATACTCTGTTACAAGTCCGGAATTCAAAATTGACTTGAGTGAACGTACAAAAGTAGTGGCATCAAAATGTACTTAAAGTACCAAAAGTAAAAGTACTCATTGTGCAGAATGTCCCATTTCAGGTTTTCAAATGTATAAAGATATTTTGAGAATAGCAGAACTACAAGCTCACTATGCCTCCCGATGCGATGCATAGTGAGATTGCAGATCGGCTATATTCAAATGGCCGAAATGTACTCTTTATAGGGCTGAAGTTTTGTAGTAATAATCAAGATCTAGATATTATAAATTAGTAACTAGTAGCTAGCGTTTTCAAATAATCGTAGTGTTGTAAAAGTAGGCTACAATATTTGGATCTCAGATGTAGTGGAGTAGAAGTAAAAGTATTGAAAATTGGAAATACTCAAGTAATGTAAAAAATATTTAAAACATATACTTAATTACAGTACTTGAGTAAATGTACTTAAGTTACTATTACACCACTGCTGATATTGATATTGTGCCAATATATTGTGACCATTATATAAGAACATACAGTATACTGTGTGCGTGTAGTGTGCTTACAGACAGACGTAGTTTTATTCTTATTTATTTAGTTAATTTAAATGGGTCCACATCATTTACTTCATAATGATGAGAGTAAATGTGTTCTTTGATTCATGTTTTAAAGAACTATAAATATAGCTTAATACTGTGTTTCTTTTTGTGGAAACTTTTCCAACTCCATTTTGAAGAAACGTATAGCTCACAAGCAAGTGCATGTGATATACTGTATACGTTTCTACAAAATCGAGTTGGAATAGTTTCTAAAAATATATCATTTCAAGTATTGAGCTATATTTGGAGTTTCTTAAACTATGAATCAAAGATTACATTTACACAAATTCTGGGTGGTCTCAATTTGATCAAATGATCTGCTTATGAAACAAGACGATAAACTCAGACATTCGTGCTCATTCAATTTTATTTCTGTCTAAGGCTTCAACACTGTAAAATAGTCAGTTTTAATTTATCCACATATAACTCTGAGGGAAGCGTTAACCATTGGTTTCTTTCACCTCATTTCAACACTTCTCAGAGTTAAATTAAGACTGAAGATTTCAGTTTGACAGCAACAAGCTTTGCAACGCTGCTCTTAAACAGTGAACAGAAGATGTCCAGAGAAGCTGTTCTCGTGACTACCGGCATAAACCGTGATCCTAGGAGGCAGCATCAAAAACACCTTATCTCCCTTGGCCAGCTCTAAAGTGGCAGCGTTAGAGAAGAAGTCTTCCGCACCATCCTCACGGTTATACATGATCTCCACCATGTTCTTATACATCTTTATGCCCATGCTAAAATCTAAGTTATTGCTATTACACGCCGTGAATCTGAAGAAGTACACTCCCTTGACCGGAGCGGTGAAGACGCCGGTCTCTGGGTCGTAGCCGTTGCCGACATTTGTAAGCACGGACTTGTACACCATGTGCACGCCATCTTTCCCTCCTCTCAGATTCTTTACTTCCTCCATAGCGGCAGAGAAGGCCACTTTGGGTCCACTGGCGACACCACCGTTCACCTCCAGCTGCTCGACGTCTTCCCTCACCTCGGTCAGTTTGGAGTCGATGGTGGACAGCTCGTTGGACAGGGCTGAGGTCTCCGTCTCCAGCTCACCCACCTGCTGTCCTGTGGCCTGCAGTCCGGCTTCGAGGGCGGCGATCTTGTCAGACTGAGCTGAATGTTGATTCTCCAGGCTCTCTGTAGCTACCTCTGTGGCAGCCAGTCTGTCTCCGAGGGTGAGCAGTTCTGTCTCTTGAATTGAAGTGGCATACTCAGTGGTTGTGAGTCGGACGGCATGGGTCGCAAGGTCATGTGCCTGGGCAGTGTTCACGTTCTCAACAGCCGTCACTCTAGACGTGAGCTGGACCACATCGACGGTTTGGTTTTTCAGCTCCTCTACGTTGCTTTCGGTGGCATCCAACCTGGTTTCCAGGGCTGATAGGCTGACGTCTTGGCCTGAAGTTTTGGTCTCAATATCTGACACTCTTGAGTCCAAGATGGAAAGTTCAGATGTTTGGATGGAAGTCTGGTTTGCAATGTTCTCCAGGTCGGCCTCGAGGACGGACAGTTTCATCGTTTGAGCCAGGTTTTCACCCTCATTGTCCGTTACTCTGTTTCTCAGCGCCACCAACTTGTCTGCTTGGTTTGACGTTTCATCCAGATTAGCAGCCAGTTTAATCTCAAGCTTGGACATTTCAGAGCCTTGAGCTACGCTGGCTTCACCCAGCTCTTCCAACTTCTTCTCAGCAACCGCCACAGACTCTACGACAGTCGTGACCTTCTTCTCGCTCTCGGTCAGCCTGTCCTCCATGCCCATCATCTCCGCTTTCTGCTCGTCTATCTTCCGCTTCATCCTCCTCATCTGCTCACCCTGGTCCTCCACAGTGTTCTGTAGGACGTTCACAGTGTTCCTGAGGAGCAGCATCTCGTCCATCAAGTCCTGCAGGGACCTGGCATCCTGGACCACCGCTGCCTGGGACAGACAGAGCAGCAGTGCCAGCACAGTGACGATCCCGGTAGCCCGCATTCTCAGAGGCAGCGTCTCTACAGCTATGAAGCACCTTGCAAAAGCTCAGGACCCGTGCTTTTATACACAGTTGCATATATCAAGCCGTCACAGCCTGTGACATGTTGGCGAACCCAATGACACTGATAACGCAAAAGAACATGCATTCCCTTGGTTTAAACATATTTAACTCATGTGAACATTTTCAGTGTTGTCAGCTGCTGTCTGGTGTCCAGACGTACACATAAGAAAGGACTACTTTAATCACAAATACATTACACTGCACATCCTGTGCACGATATTCTTGTACTTGTTTCAAACTGCGGTTTCAAACTGCCATTTGAAACAAGTACAAAGTACAAATTAAACCGTTTTCTCAAATCATGCATTTCCAGTGTGAGTGTGCGTGTTGTGCACTTGCGTTGTACATCCTCCTGTCTGAGTTGATGGCCTACGACAGTGCTGATACAGTATGTTCTGATGACAGTGAATGATAGGGCTTGGCAATATATTGATATTACACACAGTGATATGAGAACAGATTTTTTTGACAATGCTGTTATGTTTTGATACTATACTTAAGTTCTCTGGTTTGTATGTCCAACGCAATTTAAACAACCCACTAGTTTGCGTGTCTTTTGCACACTTAACATATCGTCGTTGTCGGGTGGAAACCTTGTATCTCCAAGTTTCAAATTTGTATGTTCTTTCGCAAAGCAAAGCCCTACTTAATCGTACAAGGCCGTCGCACAGAAGTAGTGAAAACAGCCGATCTACAAGCACACAACGCCTCGCGGCACTAGTTTAAATAGTTTTTAAAATGATAAATGCAAAACGAACGGTTTTGGACATACAAGGTTTTCACCCGACAATGACGATATTGTAGTATTGAAGGATAAGGATCACAGGTACAGGAAGCATTGCTACCTCCATATACAGTAAAGTGACTGTGAATAATCACAGACACAGAATTTTGCCAATGCCTTGGCTCTAGGCTTGGGCATTCCAGCAATCTGCAGGCAGGCCTCTCACAACTGACTTATGAACATTACCGAAGCTTCCAAACATGAACATAAGCAGTTTAGACTTGTAACCAAGCTGTATAATAACATCCTTAAGACGTTGGTACTTAAAGATCCGCTGACAGCCCCAAATTATCACAGCATGATACAGTAGGTCACGTGGTCTCTCTGAAAACAGTTTGAAACTGCAGGCGACGTGTGTCTGACTAACCTCGCATCACCAGTTTTCATGACTAGTTCTTCCCCCATGAAAATGAATTTTATATATAAATCTGTGTATATAAAAATTATATTTCCACACACATCTGGTTGTTACATCAACATTGTTCATGTGAATATGTTTGTTTATGCTTATTTGTTGGGGAAAAAAACGCTAAAACACCGAGAGTTGTTGTCGTCGTCTCCCCGGGAGAAAAGTGAAAAGACAGGCTGTGGGACTGTGAGTGTGAGTGTGTGTGTGTGTGTGTGTGTGTGTGTGTGTGTGTGTGTGTGTGTGTGTGTGTGTGTGTGTGTGTGTGTGTGTGCTCAAACTGCACACACGGGCTCACAAGAACACACTTCCGCCGATCTGCAAGCTCACAAAGTGTCGCGGATGCAACGCGCTGTGGGCTTGTAGATCAATGGTGTGTTACAGTCAGAGAGGGAGGGAGAGAGAGAGTCCGTCATTCAGGACGCGACGCATTCATTGAGGAGTGGAGAGAGTGAAACCCTGCGTTTCCAATAAATAAGGATAAAAAACAACTTATTATAAACGATCTTGGTGTAAATAAGTGATTTGAAGGAGGATATATATACATTGCTGAAATGAACAGTTTCAGAAACGCTGTAATAATGGTTATTCCTCCTCGGTCAGGAGAGGCTGTCTTTTCACCTCTCCCTCCCGCGGATAGTGCCCTGGTCCCCGGGGAGATAACAACTCTTGGTGATTTAGCGTTTTTTTCCCCGAACAAATAAGCATATACAATCAAATTCACATGAACAATGTTGATGTAACAACAACATTTTTTTGGAAATATATTTTTTATATACACATATTTATATATAGAAGACATTTTCGTGTAGAGTTACTTCCTTGTTTTTAGTGACAGCTGCGGGCGAGAGGGAGAGTATCTGCCCCTCACCCCCACCCCAGCAACAGCTGACCAGTACAGTAAGTACAGTAAATTAATTTGATTGGCTTATTGCGCATACCCACAATGACATCATAAAAATATTGTTTTTAAGATGATTTCTTAAGGTGACAGTAACCCTTTAGGTGACATATCCCCTTTAAGCACCTTGGTAAGGAATGCCTCTTCCAGGCTGTGGTCAAATGAACATGCCACTTCCAACATGGTCACTAATTTTCTCATCAACAATCTGTTGTACTAGCTGTGACATGTGAAAAGGCTTATTGAGCATGACCATGCCAGTTGATACATAAAAGTGCTTATACATTTTGGCAGATGAGGAAACATATGAACTTATGAATGTGCTTAACTAATAGGTCAACAATTCTGTCATGCCTAGCAATGTACAGCACATTCCCTTATACATGTATACATAGCAGCCATTCAGAATATATGAGAGTTTCACTAACTAGATTGAAGCCATGGTGCAACTCATGTGAAACTTTCAGTGTGGTCAGCTGCTGTCTGGTACTCCAGCCATACCGATACTAAAGGACTACTTTAATGATGAATACAATACAGTGCCAAACTGTACAACTGCCGTTGTGCCCTGCCCCCCCACAACACACACAGTGTAGTTTGCGTGTCTTTTGCTCACACACACACTAAGCCACAGTAACGAAACATTACAACAGTGTGTGAGGCCAAGTTCAGGTAGGCTACGACAGCTCTGCTTTGATTCTGCCCATGTCAGCTGATCTTTACAACTAATTTTAACAGAACATCAAACAGACCAAAATTATGTAATTATGAGTTGATGAGCAGACTCTGCTTTACTTGAACAGACAACCGTTTGAAAGAGGAAAACATGGTTCCCTGGTGACTTAGAGTTAAGGGCCATTCACCCTCAGCACTAGAACTATTAAAGTAAAATATGTTGCTATCCCACATTTTGTAAGCTTGTAGGTCGGCTTGTTTAGCTTTTCAATGTTAAAAGATTTAAATATAAAATGAGGCAAAAGTGATTAAATCCGGGAAAAGACAACACCTATACCATGTCACGATAATATGATATCCTCCCAGATCAAATCAAGTATCATAACGCAGTATGGATATGACATCCATTTATTGCCCAGCTCTATGCAGCGCCCATTGAAACATAGCTAAATCAGCCTCTAACGGCATCATTAGAAATATTTTCATATCATTAGGACCGATACACTGATCATGTTTTAAGGAAACTGATTAACATGATTGTCAAGCATGTATCACCGTGCTCAAGGTTGACTGCCACAAAGTAAGATGACAAAGAAATGTCTATACAGTTGTGTGTGTGTGTGTGTGTGTGTGTGTGTGTGTGTGTGTGTGTGCGCGCCAAAAGTAGAAAGTACACATTATTATGCAGAATGTACCTTTCATTAGTTTTCAAATGCATGAATTGTATAACAATCTTTTGAAAATCGCAGATCTACAAGCTCATAATGCGTTGCAATGCCGCCATTTTCAAATGGCCATATAGGGCTGTTTTGTGATAATAATCAAAATCTACAAACTAAGTACTGTAACTAGTAAGTAAAGTTTTCAAATAATTATAGTGGACTAAAAGTACAATATTTACCTCTAGAAGTAAAAGTACTGAACATTGGAAATACTCCAGTAAAAGTACAAAATACCTAAAAATTGTACTTAGGTACAGTACTTGAGTAAATGTACTTAGTTACTTTAGTTTACACCACTGTGTCTGCATGTCTGTGTGTGAGACATGTACATGTAATGTAAGACTTAAAGCAGGGGTCTTCAACAGGGGGTCCAGGACCCCTAGGGGGTCCTCAGAGTTACTACAGGGGGGCCCGCCAAAATCTTGTGTGATAGGATAATTATTTTAAATGATCAACTTGTACCCTCCAATTCTGAGGAGAACTTTAGTCAAAAATAGCAGATCTACATGCTCTCATGCCTCGTGCTGCGAGGCGTTGAGAGCATGTAGATCTGCTATTTTTGGGAAAGAGGTTTGGTGTAAAGGTTAAAAAAACTAAGTACAGAGTGAAAGTTCAAAACTACTTAAGAGTAACGACGATTTAAGTGGTTAAAGGACAACTTTAGTTCTTTACAACAAGGGTTCATATTTTAGATTGTAATTAGAGAAAAGAGCGTTTTCCGTGATAAAATGTGGGGCATGCGTACGCATGGGGGCATGCGTACAAGTGGCTAAATATGTCTTTTTAGACACAATGAGCCAGCAGTTTTTTTATTGCTAATTACAGTAACACTTCTAGCCCCCATAAGTCACATCCAACCATGAAAGGTTGCGTTGTATCTTGGGAATGGGCTTATTCTGTGTAAAATGACATATTTAGCCACTTGTACGCATGCCCCCAACCACTGAAATAAGAATCTCTAAAATAATAGAAAGAAGTCAATTAAATGAATTTAACACTCATCTTTTATATTCTTTAATTACAATCTAAAATATGAACCCTTGTTGTAAAAAACTGAAGTTGTCCTTTAAATGTCAGTGCCGTCAAACAGGTCTATGAATCTATCGATGAAATTGATGAAAATCTGCAACACAATTTTCTACAATATGTAGTAGGTGTCCCTGCTTTATCTCCCTCTCTGCTAAGGGGTCCTTGGCCTGAAAACGTTGAAGACCCCTGACTTGTGTGTTAAGTGCTTTGGGAGTCTCACGTCCATTTCACTCCCCCACACAGCCCACCCTACACATCACCCCACTCCCCACCTGACTGCCTCCTAGTACATAGAATCATCCCTGGGGCCAAACATCTATTCTCTGACAGAATTTTGGCCCGTCACAATTATTACATAATCGGGTAATTAACCGCAATTATTTGAGAAAATTATTTTGCATAATCATAATTGTTTCCATGTTGAAAAGATTTCACAACATGTCACGTATGTTCACGTACATTTATTATATACAGTATATAGTCACTGTCGGGCAGAAACCTCGTATCTCCAATTTTCAAATTTGTAAATTTGTTCGCAAAGTAAAGCACTGCTTCATCACACAAGGCTGTGGCACAAAAGTAGTGAAAACAGCTGATCTACAAGCACACAATGCGTGTGCTTGTAGATCGGCTGTTTTCACTAGTTTAAATGATTTTAAAAATGATAAATACAAAACAAACGGTTTTGGACATACAAGGTTTCCACCCGACAACGACGATATGTCATTAATTTCTTTATATATATTCATATTATTTGTCTTTATCTGTCCTGTGCAACTTCAAAGCCTAAAACAAAGAAATGGAATTTGCATTCATATGTTCTTGTTAAAGTCTCTGAAACAAGTTATTCAACTGGGGGGTGGAAAAGGGGGGTGATTTGTTGAGAAAAATCTAATAACCAGGTTTCATGAAGATATGAATTGACCAAGATACAATGAGATTTTGCATGAATATTACTAATGTAAAGATTTATATTACTTTAAAAGTAGTTCACCCCCAAAAAAATGACTTATTTTCCATCAGTTACTCACCCCATAAAGCCCTGAATTCATGGAGATTATTTTAAAACATTTTATGGTGAAAATATATTTTAATTGGCACATACATGTTTTCCCATAAATAATTATAAGACTAAAATTAATATTAATTAATATATTAAAGGGATAGTTCACCCCCCAAATTAGATTTTTTAAACGTTTTTGTTTCTAAGCCGATAATTTGATGACCAGCTCAGTCCACGGTAGGAGAAACTGAATCCAACTCCAACGGTATCAAATTATTGGCTTAGGAATGCAACAAAAACAACAAAAAAATCTAATTTGGCAGGTGAACTATCCCTTTAATATATTAATTCATATTAGTCTTATAATTATGTATGAGAATTTTTAGTTTTCTTTTTTTAAAGAGAACAAACAGAAAACAGCATTATATTTGTCTTATTTATGTGCCAATTAAAATACATTTTCACCTTAAAGGAGTAGTTCACCCCCAAAATGACTTTTTTTCTATTGATTAGTCATGCCATGGAGAGTAGAGTTCAATAATATTTTTTGGTTTTTGTCACATTTCTAAGACAAAAATTTGATTCGAGTAAATTTACCCCCATTGATTCCGGATGGTGACCCATTTCAAAACGGGTCACCATCCGGAACGAATGGGGGTACATTTGTTGTTATCACATTTTTGTCTTAGGAATGCGACAAAAAACTAAAAATATTATTGAACTCTACTCTCCATGGCGTGACTAATCAATAGAAAAAAAGTCATTTTGGGGGTGAACTACTCCTTTAATACATGTTTTGGATATGAAAAACAAATCTAGGTCTACATGTGCTTGCATGTATGAACGCTTCAACATAATAAGGTTGGGTACGTTTCCAGAAAGGGATAAAAATTTGTAGTGTCTTAAACTATGTACTGTACCGGAGATTGCATTGTCTCAGTTAAAGTCTGCTTAAAAAAACGAGGCAAATCAGTCATTCTTGCTCATTTTATTTTCATCACTGAACACAGAAACTGTGGGTAAATGACTTGTCATAAAGAACATGAATGTTGTTATTAAAACCTGACAATGATCCAATTCTCTTGCAACTCTTGAGGATGTACAAATATAACCAAATGGACCCCATGGGTCCATTTTGTTACATGTGTGCACTCTCAAGAGTTAATAACATTGAGGTTTTGACATTGTGAGGTTTTGACATTGTGACAGCGGCAGCTTTGTAACCTTGTTCTTAAAGAGTGAACAACAGGTGTCCAGAGAAGCTGTTCTCGTAGGCGTCGGCATAAACTGTGATCCAAGGAGGCAACATCAAAAACACTGTATCTCCCTTCGCCAGCTCTAAAGTGACAGCGTTGGAGAAGAACGCATCTCTGCCATCCTCATGGTTATACATGACCTCCTCCGCGTTCTTGTACATCTTTATCCCCATGTCCGAATCATGGTGATTGTCATTAGACGCAGTGAATCTGAAGAAGTACACTCCCTTGACGGGAGCGGTGAACACTCCAGTCCATGAGTTGTAGCCGTTGCCGACATTGGTATACACGATGTCATACACCATCTTTACGCCATATCTGTCTCCCTTCAGCCTTTCGACTTTATCCATAGCAGCAGAGAAGGCCACCTTGGATGCGCCGCCGACTCCGCCCTCCTCCAGCTGCTTGACGTCTTCCTTCACCTCGGTCAGTTTGGAGTCGATGGTGGACAGCTCGTTGGACAGGGCTGAGGTCTCCGTCTCAAGCTCACCGACCTGCTGTCCTGTGGCCTGCAGTCCGGCTTCGAGAGCGGCGATCTTGTCAGACTGAGCTGAATGCTGGTTCTTCAGGCTCTCTGTCGCTTCCTCTGTGGCGGCCAGTCTGTCTCCGAGGTTGGACAGCTCTGTCTCTTGGGCTGAAGTGGCATCCTCAGTGGCAGTGAGGCGGACTCCAAGGGCCGCAAGGTCAGCTGACTGGGCAGTATTCACATTCTCAGCAGCCGTGACTCTAGACGTGATCTCTGACACATCCACCGTTTGGTTTTTCAGCTCCTCTACGTGGCTTTCGGTGGCATCCAACCTGGTTTCCAGGGCTGATAGGCTGACGTCTTGGCCTGAAGTCTTGGTCTCAATATCTGACACTCTCGTGGCCAAGATGGAAAGTTCAGATGTTTGGACAGAGGTCTGGTTCTCAACATTCTTCAGGTTGACCTCGAGGACGGACAGTTTCATCGTTTGGGCCAGGTTTTCACCCTCATTGTCCGTTACTCTGGCTCCCAGTGCCACCAACTTGTCTGCTTGGTTTGACGTTTCATTCAAATTAGCAGCCAGTCGAATCTCAAGCAAGGAAATTTCAGATGATTGAGCTACGTCGGCTTCACTCAGCTCTTCCAACTTCTTCTCAGCAACCACTACCTCCTCTTGGACAGCTGTGAGACTGACTCCAAGGGCTGCAAGGTCAGCTGACTGGGCAGTGTTCACGTTCTCAGCAGCCGTGACTCTAGACGTGATCTCTGACACATCCACCGTTTGGTTTTTCAGGTCCACTACGAGGCTTTCGGTGGCATCCAACCTGGTTTCCAGGGCTGATAGGCTGACGTCTTGGCCTGAAGTCTTGGTCTCAAGATCTGACACTCTCGTGTCCAAGACGGAAAGTTCAGATGTTTGGATAGAGGTCTGATTCTCAACGTTCTTCAGGTTGGCCTCGAGGCGGGACAGTTTCATCGTTTGAGCCAGGTTTTCACCCTCGTTGTCCGTTACTCTGGCTCTCAGCGCCACCAACTTGTCTGCTTGGTTTGTCGTTTCATCCAGATTAGCAGCCAGTTTAATCTCAAGCACAGACATTTCAGATGATTGAGCCACGCTGGCTTCACCCAGCTCTTCCAACTTCTTCTCAGCAACCACCAACTCCTCTCGGACGGTCGTGACCTTCTTCTCGCTCTCGGTCAGCCTGCCCTCCATGCCCATCAGCTCTGTGACCTGCTGGTCGATTTTCTGCTCCATCCTCCTCATCTGCTCTCCCTGGTCCTCTACGGTGTTCTGTAGGATGCTCACTCTGCCTGTGAGGACCTCCACCCTGTCCATCAAGTCCTCCAGGGACCTGGCATCCTGGACCACCGCTGCCTGGGACAGACAGAGCAGCAATGCCAGCACAGTGACGATCCCGGTAGTCCGCATTGTCAGAGGCAGCGTCTCTACAGCTATGAAGCACCTTGCAAAAGCTCAGGACCCGTGCTTTTATACACAGTGGTCATATATCAAGCCGTCA
This sequence comes from Nannobrachium achirus, assembly GCF_963921795.1. Taxonomy (NCBI): domain Eukaryota; kingdom Metazoa; phylum Chordata; class Actinopteri; order Myctophiformes; family Myctophidae; genus Nannobrachium; species Nannobrachium achirus. Next base: position 20,918,506 of record NC_137823.1, on the reverse strand, counting down.
CAGCCTGTGACATGTTGGCGAACCCAATGACACTGATAACGCAAAAGAACATGCGTTCCCTTGGTTTAAACATATTTAACTCATGTGAACGTTTTCAATGTTGTCAGCTGCTGTCTGGTGTCCAGACGTACAGATAAGAAAGGACTACTTTAATCACAAATACATTACACTGCACATCCTGTGCAGAAACTGCCGTTGTGCCGTGCCCCCCCAACAACACACACAAGTACAAATGAAATTGTTTTTGAAAGTCATTCATTTCCACTGAGCATGTGTGTTGTGCACTTGCGTTGTACATCCTCCTGTCTGAGTTTATGGCCTACGACAGTGCTGATATGTTCTGATGACAGTGAAGGATAGGGCTTGGCAAGTATGTTGATACTAGTAAGACGCCTCAGGGCGACATGCGACCTCGCCCTGGCCATCTGGCCAGTGATGTATATCAGACCAGTTACCTATGGAGACCCCTGCATGATAGTCAACAATGTTATGTCAAAACATGCCCATATATGTTCATTACCAAATATGGGCATTGCCAGATACTAGTCGGGAGCCCGGCAAACTCGGGAACGATGTAAATAGGGAATGCATGCCCCATCCTTTAATGCAAACCCCATTATACCTGTTGTCATAGGACCCGTTTTGACCATCTGTTTGCCTGTGTGCAATTATGCCCATATATGGAGATATCTGTATCTGTCTGTCTGCGTCCATTTTATGCCCATAAATGGAGATCTCTATATCTGTCTGTAAGACATCAGCCGGTGGGACGAACGGTTCTCGAGATACGCGGATTACATACATATATAAACGCAGAGATTTCTCGCATTAAATGTAAGATGTCCTTAATATTGATGACATTGGGACAGGATATGGGCATAAAACGTATGTTAATTAGTAAAGCCAAGCAGGGCCTTGGCAAGTTAGGGCCTGGGTTTGATGCCTGGGGATATCCATATATGGGCATAAGGGGGTACCCTAACCGGGCATCATCTGGGAATGCCCATACTGTATATGGACATTATATTTATTTCATCCTTTATTAATGTATATCCATATACATATATGGACTTAATATTAACGTTTTCGGCCTGGGATTGATGACATCAGAAATCTCCATACATGGGCAAAAAGGGGATTTTGTTTCTGGGAATGACCATATATGGACTTTTTATTTTATTATATCCTTTATTAATAATAATATGTATCCACATACATACATACAATATATTTTATGCCCAGATCCCTATCTGAACCAGCCACACAGATATGGGCCATGCCTTTGCCATCTGGCCAGTGATATAATAGATCAATGACATCAGGGATCTTCATATATGGGCATAAAAGGGATATGGACTGTCACATGTGATGTCACAGTGACAGTATGAATATATATATTGATGAGGTGATGTCATGTGACATCACTTCCTGTAACTTCCTGTACGGAAGGAAGGAAGGAAGGACGGACGGACGGACGGACAAGCTACGACATTTCTCATGGTATACTGCGACCTTTTGTCGCAACAACAATTATACACTTAGTGATATGTGAAAAGATCGTTTTGACAATGCCGTTATGTTTTGATACTATACGTGTACATGAAGCTTTCTGGTTTGCCTCACGCAGTTTAAACAACCCACTAGTTTGCGTGTCTTTTGCACACTTACCATCTTTATTTGTGTTCACATTTAACAAGACATTCTTGAACACAAACAATAGTAGATGCACACATTTGGGAAACTCAACTATTGAAAGTATTGAAGGATACAGATCACAGGTACAGGAAGCATTGCCTCCTCCATACAGTATATAGCGACTGCCAATTATCACAGAATGTTGCCAATGCCTTGGCTCTAGGCTTGGGCATTCCTGCAAAGGCAGGCCTCTGACAACTGACTTATGAACATTACCGAAGCTTCCAAACATGAACATAAGCAGTTTACACTTGTAACCAAGCTGTATAATAACATCCTTAAGACATTGGTACTTAAGCACCTTGGTAAGGAACGCCTCTTCCAGGCTGTGGTCAAATGAACATGCCACTTCCAACATGGTCACTTCTCTAATGTTCTCATCAACAACATCTGGTGTACTAGCTGTGACATGTGAAAAGGCAGTCTTTCATTATTGAGCACGATCATGCCATTTGAAACACAAGATTGCTTATACATTTTGGCAGATGATGAAACATATGAACGTATGTGCTTAACCCTCTAAGGCCCACGGTTGTAATATTACAACGTTTGTATTTTATCCAAAAAAAGGTTTAAATCATTTTATTTTAGCTCCCCCTACCACCTAAACACCACCATTGGATTCTATTGTTTAGTATTACAATGCCATTGGCCACAATATTTGCATATAAATACCCCCCACAGGGGCTGACATTCACACCCGCCACACCCGCTGAAATTCCAGAGTTTTGACGAACAACATCTCACTTTTTGATGGAAGCTATACCTCACAAAAACATAAGTAAAATGCCTGTACTATTTTTTTTGGTGATCATTAGAATGTCTAGAACATGTACATATGTTATTATTGTGAAAAATATCCCCCATATGTAAATTAGAGCTAGATTTATGATTTTTGATTTATGGCTATAAAATCTTACAAAAACATTTGTTTGAAAAAAACATTACATTTTCCTCTTAACTCATTTAGTGCCACCCCTTTCACCACTAGAGGGCGCCCAGTGGCCATAGAAAATCCCATAGAGATATGCTGGTATATGCAGAAGCCCTGCAGCCATGACTTGCCTGAACACTTTCCTTTGTGCATGTACAGGAAGAGGATGAAGTTAGCTTGAAGTTAGCTATTGGCTACCAAGCATTTTAGAAGCCTTATTTTCGTCAACTTAGCCATGATTAAACCTTGCACACCTCATGCATGGGAAAAAAACAGAGAAGAATGAGCTCTAAAAAATCCAATGCAATCCTGGATTGCATTGGAGTGGATTTGTGCAGTTTGTTCAAAGCTTTCAAACAAAAAAATCCGATTGGAAATCCGTTCAGGCATTCTTGAGATAATCGCCATTATGTTTTACATGTTATGTAAACAAACATGGCTGCCCTGTATGTTAGATGGGGTTGTATGGGGGTGGAACATGCAAAATCGCGATTGAAATCATGTTCACTAGATTTGATGGGGTCCAAAAAAAAAAATTCAAAAAAAATCTTTTCAAAAATTTTTTTTTTTTTTTTTTTAATATCCCGAACTAGTTCGGGATAGGCACTCTGGGATGCGATAATATATCCCGAACTAATTCGGGATAGGCACTCAATGAGTTAATAGGACTCCTACAACACCATCTGATTTTTTTAAATTTTTTATTTCAAGTATTTCTTAATGCGGGCCTTAGAGGGTTAACCAATAGGTCAACAATTCTGTCATGCCTAGCAATGTACAGTACATTCCCTTATGCATGTATACATAGCAGCCATTCAGAATATGTGAAAGAGTTTCAGTAACTAGATTGAAGCCATGGTGCAACTCATGTGAAACTTTCAGTGTGGTCAGCTGCTGTCTGGTAATTCAGACATACCGATACTAAAGGACTACTTTAATGATAAATACATTACAGTGAAGGATATATTTTGCCCGTTTCAAACTGCCGTTGTGCACACACACACACACACACACACACACACACACACACACACACACACACACACACACACACACACACACACACACACACACACACACACACACACACACACACACACACACACACACACACACACACACACAGTAAACAAATTCAATTGTTTTTGCAAGTCATGCATTTCAACTGTGAGAATGTGTGTTGTCTACAACACTAGTGCTGATATTTTCTGATGACTGACTGATAGGGCTTGGCAATGGCAATGTTTTTGATATTGTATAGATATGATATGATATGAGATAGATATATGTATGTTTTGTGACAGTGCTGTTACATTTTGATTACTACATGTACACAAAACTCTCTGGTTTGTATATGTTGCAAGTCTCACACAGTTGACACAAACCACTCCACTAGTTTGCGTGTCTTATGCACATGCAGACAGACAGACAGACAGACAGACAGACAGACAGACAGACAGACAGACAGACAGACAGACAGACAGACAGACAGACAGACAGACAGACAGACAGACAGACAGACAGACAGACAGACAGACAGACAGACCATGTCAGCTGATCTTTACTACTAATTTTAATAGGACATCAAACAGACCAAAATGATGTACTAATTATGAGTTGATGAGCAGACTCTGCTTTACTTGAACAGACAACCATTTGAAAGGAGAAAACATGGTTCACTGGTGGCTTAGGGTTAAGGGCCGTTCACTCTTAGCACTAGAACTATACAAGTAAAACATGTTGCTATCCCACATTTTGTAAGCTTGTAGGTTGGCTGGTTTAGCTTTTCAATGTTAAAAGATTTATGAGGCAAAAGCGATTAAAACCGGGAAAAGTCAACACTTAAACCATATTGCGATAATATGATATTCATAATCCCAGATCATATCTAGTCTCATATCACAATATGGGTATGACATCCATTTATTGCCCAGCTCTATGCAGCGCCCGTTATAACATGGCTAATTCCACCTCTATTAATGCCATAATTAGAAATATTTTCATATCATTAGGACGTTTAGACACCGATTGTATTTTGAGGAAACTGATTGACATGATTGTCAAGCATGTATCACCGTGAACAAGGATGACTGCCACAAAGAATGATGACAAAGAAATGTCTATAAGTGTGTGTGTGTGTGTGTGTGTGTGTGTGTGTGTGTGTGTGTGTGTGTGTGTGTGTGTGTGTGTGTGTGTGTGTGAATTGTATAAATATCTCTTGAAAATAGCAGATCTACAAGCTCATAATGCATTGCGATGCCGCCATTTTCAAATGGCCATATAGGGCTGAAGTGGATACTGTACTGTATGTTTTGTGGTAATAATCAAAATCTACAAAGTAACTAAAGTTTTCAGATAATTATAGTGGAGTAGAAGTACAATATTTACCTCCAGAAGTAAAAGTTCTGAAAATTGGAAATACTTCAGTAAAGTACAAAATACCTCAAAATTGTACTTAAGTACAGCACTTGAGTAAATGTACTTAATTTACACCGCTGTGTGTGTGTGTGTGTGTGTGTGTGTGTGTGTGTGTGTGTGTGTGTGTGTGTGTGTGTGTGTGTGTGTGAGAGACAGGTGCGGTTACGTAGGATTCAGAGTTTGTGTGTTAAGTGCTTTGGGAGTCTTGTGTCCATTTCACTCTCCCACCCAGGCCACCCCCCACCTGACTGCCTCCCAGTACATAGAATCATCCCTGGGGCCAAACATCTATTCTCTGACAGCATTTTGGCCTGTCAAAATTATTACATAATCGCCTAATTAACCACAATTATTTGAGATAATCGCAATTATTTTGCATAATCGTCATAATCGTTTCTATGATGAAAAGATTTTCAAAAATAGTGGAACTAGTAGAGTAGATGTACAAGCTCACAATGCGTCGTGTATTTCCACTATTAATGGTGAAGTACACATTTATTAGATACAGTATGTTAGTCATTGTATACTCATTATTTGTCATTATCTGTCCTGTGCAACTTCAAAGCCATAAACTAGAAATGGAATTTGCATTCATATGTTCTTGTTAATCGCAATTGTTTGTGTGACAATTAATCGTCAAGTGAAATGTCATAATCGTGACAGCCCTACCAGCCTTCTCCCCTCCAGTTTGTCAGTGACAGCGTGTGTAAGTCTTTCAAACAAGTTATTCAACTGGGGGGTGGAAATGGGGGGTGATAAGTTGAGATATATCTAATAAGGTTTCATGAAAATATGAATTGACCAAGATACATTAAGATTTTAAAACATTATGGTGAAAATATAGTTTAATTGGCACATAAATCTTTCCCCCCCCCCCCCCAAACATGCTTTCTTATACATAATTATAAGACTAATGTGAATTAATATATTAAAGGGATAGTTCACCCCCAAAATTAGATTTTTTGAAACATTTTTGTTTCATTCCTAAGTCAATAATTTGATGACCAGCTCAGTCCCTAACGTGCGAGGAGACTCAAAGAGTCTCCAGTGAGTCCTACTCCACTGGTCATTACTTATTGGCTTAGGAATGCGACACGAAACATTTAAAAAATCTAACTTTGGGGTGAACTATCCCTTTAATATATTAATTCATATTAGTCTTAAAATGATGTATGAGAAAACATGTTTGAAAAATAAAAAAAAGAACATAAGTGGCAATTCAAATATATTTTCACCATAATACATGTTTTGGATATGAAAAACAATTCTAGGTCTACATGTGCTTGCATGTATGAACGTTTCAACATAACAAGGTTGGGTACGTTTCTACAAAAGGAAAAACATTATATTTGTAGTGTCTTAAACTATGTACTGTACTGTACCAGAGATTTCATGTCTCAGTTAAAGTCTGCTTAAAAAAACGAGGCAACTCAGTCATTCTTGCTCATTTTATTTTCATCACTGAACACAGAAACTGTGGGTAAATGACTTGTCATAAAGAACATGAATGCTGTTATTAAAACCTGACAATGATCGAATTCTCTTGCAACTCTTGAGAATGTACAAATGTAACCAAATAATAGGCTACACGTGTGCACTCTCAAGAGTTAATAACATCGAGGTTTTGACATTGTGAGGTTTTGACATTGTGACAGTGGCAGCTTTGTAACCTTGTTCTTAAAGAGTGAACAACAGGTGTCCAGAGAAGCTGTTCTCGTAGGCGTCGGCATAAACTGTGATCCAAGGAGGCAACATCAAAAAGACCTTATCTCCCTTCGCCAGCTCTAAAGTGACAGCGTTGGAGAAAAACTCATCTTTGCCATCCTCATGGTTATACATGACCTCCTTCTCGTTCTTGTACATCTTTATCCCCATGTCCTCATCATAGCGATTGCTATTAGACACAGTGAATCTGAAGAAGTACACTCCCTTGACGGGAGCGGTGAACACCCCAGTCTCTGGGTTGTAGCCGTTGCCGACATTGGTATACACAATGTCGTAAACCATGTGCACACCATATTTGTTTCCCCTCAGCTTTTCGACTTCCTCCATAGCAGCAGAGAAGGCCACCTTGGGTGCGCCGCCGACTCCGTCCTCCTCCAGCTCCTCGACGTCTTCCTCCAATTCGGTCAGTTTGGAGTCGATGGTGGACAGCTCGTTGGACAGGGCTGAGGTCTCCGTCTCCAGCTCACCCACCTGCTGTCCTGTGGCATGCAATCCGGCTTCGAGGGCGGCGATCTTGTCAGACTGAGCTGAATGCTGGTTCTTCAGGCTCTCTGTTACTACCTCTGTGGCGGCCAGTCTGTTTCCGAGGTTGAACAGTTCTGTTGCTTGGGCTGAAGTGGCATCCTCAGTGGCTGTGAGACGGACTCCAAGGGCTGCAAGGTCAGCTGACTGGGCAGCGTTCACATTCTCAGCAGCCGTGACTCTAGACGTGATCTCTGACACATCCCCTGTTTGGTTTTTCAGCTCCTCTACGAGGCTTTCGGTGGCATCCAACCTGGTTTCCAGGGCTGATAGGCTGACGTCTTGGCCTGAAGTCTTGGTCTCAATATCTGACACTCTCGTGTCCAAGACGGAAAGTTCAGATGTTTGGACAGAGGTCTGGTTCTCAACATTCTTCAGGTTGGCCTCGAGGACGGACAGTTTCATCGTTTGGGCCAAGTTTTCACCCTCATTGTCCGTTACTCTGGCTCCCAGGGCCACCAACTTGTCTGCTTGGTTTGACGTTTCATTCAGATTAGCAGCCAGTCGAATCTCAAGCAAGGACATTTCAGATGATTGAGCTACGTCGGCTTCACTCAGCTCTTCCAACTTCTTCTCAGCAACCGCTACCTCCTCTTGGACGGCTGTGAGACGGACTCCAAGGGCTCCAAGGTCAGCTGATTGGGCAGCGTTCACGTTCTCAGTGGCGATTACTCTAGACGTGAGAATGGCCACATCAGTGGTTTGGTTCAGTTTCAGCTCCTCTACGTTGCTTTCGGTGGCATCCAACCTGGTTTCCAGGGCTGATAGGCTGACGTCTTGGCCTGAAGTCTTGGTCTCAATATCTGACACTCTTGTGTCCAAGAGGGAAAGTTCAGATGTTTGGATGGAAGTCTGGTTTGCAATGTTCTCCAGGTCGGCCTTGAGGACGGACAGTTTCATCGTTTGAGACAGGTTTTCACCCTCATTGTCCGTTACTCTGTTTCTCAGCGCCACCAACTTGTCAGCTTGGTTTGACGTTTCCTCCAGATTAGCAGCCAGTTTAATCTCAAGCTTGGACATTTCAGAGCCTTGAGCCACGCTGGCTTCACCCAGCTCTTCCAGCTTCTTCTCGGCAACCGCCAACTCCTCTCGGACGGTCGTGACCTTCTTCTCGCTCTCGGTCAGCCTGCCCTCCATGCCCATCAGCTCTGTGTTCTGCTCGTCGATTTTCTGCTCCATCCTCCTCATCTGCTCGCCCTGGTCCTCTACGGTGTTCTGTAGGATGCTCACTCTGCCTGTGAGGACCTCCACCCTGTCCATCAAGTCCTGCAGGGACCTGGCATCCTGGACCACCGCTGCCTGGGACAGACAGAGCAGCAGTGCCAGCACAGTGACGATCCCGGTAGTCCGCATTGTCAGAGGCAGCGTCTCTACAGCTATGAAGCAACTTCCAAAGGCTCAGGACCCATGCTTATATACAGTGGCATACATCGAGCGGTCACTGCCTGTGACATGCTGTTCAACCTAAGGACACTGATAACACAAAAGAACACGCGTTCCCTCGGTTTAAACATATTTCATCTCATGTGAACAACTTCAGTGTGGTCAGCTGTGTTCTGGTAGTCCAGTTGTACCCATACTAAAGGACTACTATAATCAAAAAATACTAAACTGCACATCCTGTGCATCTTTTGTACTTGTTTCAAATTGCAGTAAACTGCCATTGTTGCCCTGCCCTCCCACCACACACACACAAACACCAAGATTGAAAACAAATTAAATAATTGTGTTTGCAAGTCACACATTTCCACTGTGAGCTTGTGAGTTTTGCACTTGTGTTGTGCATCCTCCTGTCTGAGTTGAGGCCTAATCTATTGACATTCTACCAATAGTGATGTTGTGACTGTTGCATTATGTTTTGATAAATGTACTGTATATGAAGCTCTCTGGTCTGAATGTCACTCACGGTTGAAACAAACGTATAGTTTCCGTGTATTTTACGCACACGCGCGCACACACACACACACACACACACACACACACACACACACACACACACACACACACACACACACACACACACACACACACACACACACACACACACACACACACACACACACACACACACACACACACACACACACACACACACACACGCGCGCGTAACATTACACCACAGTGAGTGACGCCAAGCTCAACTAGGCTATGCCAGCTCTGCTTTGATTCTGCCCATATCAGCTAATATTTTACAACACATTTTAACAGGTCATCAAAGAAGCCATTATGATGTAATTATGAGTAATGAGCAGACTCTGCTTTACTTGAACACTGTTCAACAGATCCCTGTTCGGTGAAAGGAGAAAACATGGTTCCCTGGTGACTCAGGGTTAGGGATGGGTGACATGGACGAAATCATACACCATTAAGTTTGACCACATACCCTGATATTGATATTTTGATACCATATTGTGACCGTTAAAGGAATAGGATACTGTATTATGTGGAGAGAGAGAGAGAGAGAGAGAGAGAGAGAGAGAGAGAGAGAGAGATTCTTATTTATTTCAAAAAAGTTGATCTACAAATTCACAACACATTGTAATACTACACTTTCTGAGTGTGTGTGGAGGTGGGCTATTCTAGGTTTTCAAAGTGTTAAAAGATTTAAATATAGAATGAGGTATACCCGATTAAAACCAGGAAAATAGAACACTTATACCATATATTGATATTAAGATATCCATAATCCCAGATCATATCAAATCTCATATCACAATATGGATGTGATATCATATATTACCCTGCCCTACGCAGGCCTCATTGAAAACATAGCTAAATCCACCTCTGATCCCATTATTAGAAAGGTTTTCATATCATTAGGCCTAGAATTATTGAATGCTTTAACCAGTGAAAAATAGCAGATATACAAGCTCACAGCGTGGCACCGAGTGCCGCGCTGCGAGCTTGTAGATCTGCTATTTTCTAAAAAGTCGTGAAAACGTGTGCAAATATTTTAACTCATTAAAAGCCAACCCCGCGATGTCGCGGGAAAAGTAATAGAGTATCTATAGTGCCATCCACGCGATGTCGCGGGAAAAGTAATATATTACTGTAACGGCGAGTAAAAATACCTAGTACAATGGCCGACGCTCCGGAGACGAAATCTGCGCTGATTTGTCATCATCACGGCTCCACGAGCACACAATAGTCATCCCATAACATTGAGGTGGACGGCCGATCTCATCTTTAATGTCCATTATCTCAAAACTACACTTTAGAAGCTAGGATGGAGGCAGATGCTCGCTTATTTTACACAGTTATAAAAGCTCCCGGTCGGCCATTACACAACTCCACGTGGACACGCATCGGTTCCGGTGCACGATCCGATGACGTCAGACCGGAAGTACTTCCGGTCTAGACTTCTGGCCTTCAAAATAAGACAGCGGCCGTTAATGGGGCCGGGAGGGGGCACTCTGGACCCCCTAATCCGTTAATGTCCTGGGCTCAGAATGAGTTAATATATGTATTTTCAAAGCGAACGATTGTAACTCAAATTTAGCTTCTGGGTGGTCCCTGGAACTAAATATTTTGAGATGCGGGTCCGTGGCCAAATAAATATCATTTTGGGGGTCCTTCACATGAAAAGGTTTGAGAACCACTGACATAGTAGTCTCTCAAGAACAGACTAACTGAGCTCCATTTAAGTGAAAAGGACCCTTTCTTTGACGATGGCTGGCCAGATTGCTGACATAGAAACATAGGTTTTTCAAAAAGTCTTAGAAGGATTCAAAAGACACTTATAGAATCGGGTCAAAATTCAAATTTTCACAATTTTTCAAAAATGTATATCTGCTATTTTTCGTCAAGCACACACAGACCTGTGACACCTCCGGCCCCACCTAAACTTCCTTCCAGTACATACTGTACAATACTCCCTGGGCTGAAATATATATATTTAGATGGATATTACCATTTTCAATTACAGGACCAAACATCCATTCTCTACCATTCCTTTCCACTCCAGTTGCTCATTTAATGAATTTCTGTTTTTTGCAGGTGACAAAGTGTGCAAGTCTCTGAAACAAGTAATTCAAAGGTAGTGGTGGGGGGAGATTATATCCTCATGTTGTTTATTCTCCCTCACAAAAAAACTATCCATCTTCATAAATTGACCAGGGGTAGGTAATATGCTTGATAGAATTTGTTAAGCTAAATCTAATATCCAGGTTTTTTGTTGATGTCGTTTCATGAAAAGGTGAATTGACCTAGAAAAGAAGTCTAAGCTTTTTATATAAGTATATATTTTCACTAAAATTATTTAAGTTGTCACTTAAGACATGTATATACATTTTTGCAACATATATTTATTTTCTGAATGGTTCCAAATGTACTTGCATGAGATATACTTTATATACTTTTCTACAAGATAAAGTTGGATAGGATTCCACAAAGAGAAAAATACTATATTTATATTTTTAGTTTCTTAAACAATGTACAAGAGATTGCATTTCTCAGTTAAAGGGGAGAAGCACCCATTTTCAACAATGAACTATGTCATTAATATCCCTTTAAAGTCTTAAGAAATGAGACAACAGACAGACATTCTTGCTCATTTTATTGTAGTCACTGAACATTGAAACAGTGTGCGTATCAGGAAGAACATGAATGCTGTTTTAAAACCAGACAATGACTCAATTCTATTCCAACTGGTTACATGAGTGCAGTCTCAAGAATAAATAACGTCGAGGTTTTTACATTGTGACAGCAGCAGCTTCTTAAAGAGTGAACAACAGGTGGCCAGAGAAGCTGTTCTCGTAGGCCTCAGCATAAACTGTGATCCTAGGAGGCAACATCAAAAACACCTTATCTCCCTTCTCCAGCTCTAAAGTGACAGCGTTTGACAAGAACTCTTCTTCAAATATATCCTCATGGGTATACATGACCTGCTCCTCGTTCTTGTACATCTTTACCGCCATGTCTTCATCATAGCGATTGCTATTAGACGCAAAGAATGTGAAGAAGTACACTCCCTTGACGGGAGCAGTAAAGACGCCGGTCTCTGGGTCGTAGCCGTTGCCGACATTGGTATACACAATGTCGTACACCATGTGCACGCCATATCTGTCTCCCTTCAGCTTTTCGACTTTATCCATAGCAGCAGAGAAGGCCACCTTGGCCACCTCGCCGCCGACTCCGTCTTCTTCCAGCTCCTCGACCTCTTCCTCCAATTCGGTTAGTTTGGAGTCGATGGTGGACATCTCGTTGGACAGGGCTGAGGTCTTCGTCTCAAGCTCACCCACCTGCTCTCCTGTGGCCTGCAGTCCGGCTTCGAGGGCAGCGATCTTGTCAGACTGAGCTGAATGCTGAATCTCCAGGCTCTCTGTCGCAACCTCTGTGGCGGCCAGTCTGTTTCCGAGGGCGAGCAGTTCTGTCGCTTGATTTGAAGTGGCATTCTCAGTGGCTGTGAGGCCGACTCCAAGGGCTACAAGGTCAGCTGACTGGGCAGTGTTCACATTCTCAGTCGCGATGACTCTAGACGTGAGAATGCCCACATCAATGGTTTGGTTCAGCTTCAGCTCCTCTACATGGCTTTCGGTGGCATTCAACCTGGTTTCCAGGGCTGACAGGCTGATGTCTTGGCCTGAAGTTTTGGTCTCAATATCAGACACTCTTGTGTCCAAAACGGAAAGTTCAGATGTTTGGACGGAAGTCTGGTTCTCAACGTTCTTCAGGTTGGCCTCGAGGACGGACAGCTTCATTGTTTGCGCCATGTTTTCACCCTCGTTGTCGGTTACTCTGGCTCCCAGCGCCACCAACTTGTCTGCTTGGTTTGACGTTTCATTCAGATTAGCAGCCAGTTTAATCTCAAGCACAGATATTTCAGATGACTGAGCTACGTTGGCTTCATCCATCTCTTGCAACTTATCCTCAGCGACCACCACCTCCTCTTGGACGGATGTGAGTCTGACTCCAAGGGCTGCAAGGTCAGCTGACTGGGCAGCGTTCACATTCTCAGTAGCCGTGACTCTAGACGTGATCTCTGACACAACCCCTGTTTGGTTTTTCAGCTCCTCTACGTGGCTTTCTGTGGCATTCAACCTGGTTTCCAGGGCTGATAGGCTGACGTCTTGACCTGAAGTCTCGGTCTCAATATCTGACACCCTTGCATCCAAGACAGAAAGTTCAGACGTTTGGACGGAAGTCTGGTTTTCAACATTCTTCAGGTTGGCCTCGAGGACAGACAGTTTCATCGTTTGAGCCAGGTTCTGACCCTCATTGTCCGTTACTCTGTTTCTCAGGGCCACCAACTTGCCTGCTTGGTTTGACGTTTCATTCAGATTAGCAGCCAGTCGAATCTCAAGCACGGACATTTCAGACGATTGAGCCACGCTGTCTTCACCCAGCTCTCCCAACTTCTTCTCGGCGACCGCCAACTCCTCTCGGACGGTCGTGACCTTCTTCTCGCTCTCGGACAGCCTGCCCTCCATGCCCATCAGCTCCACGTTCTGCTCGTCGATTTTCTGCTCCATCCTCCTCATCTGCTCGCCCTGGTCCTCCACGGTGTTCTGTAGGATGTGAACTCTGCCTGTGAGGACCTCCACCCTGTCCCACAGGTCCTGCAGGGACCTGGTGCCATGCCGGCTTGCTGCATCCTGGACCACTGCTGCCTGGGACAGACAGAGCAGCAGTACAAGCACAGTGACGATCCCGGTAGCCCGCATTGTCAAAGGCAGCGTCTCTACAGCTATAAAGCACCTTACAAAGGCGCCAGACCTGTGCTTATATAGCATACATGTCAGGGCCTGTGACCTGTGACCTGTTGTTGGCCAACCCAAGGGCACTGATAACACAAGGGAACATATGTGAAAAGCGACCAGTGTGGTCAGCTGCTGTCGGTTTGTCCATATAGTACACACCGATACTAAAGGACTTATTTAAAATAAAATACATTAGACTGCACAACTAATGCAAGTCAAGATTTACAGATTTCTTTTAGACCCGTTTCAAACCATTTCTACCCCACACACACATGGCACAAAGATGGAAAATAAATTAAATAATTGAGTTTGCGTCATGCATTTGCCCAGTGAGCTTGTGAGTTGTGCACTTGTGTTGTGCGTCCTCCTGACTGAGTCTTCTAGGCCTACGACAGTGCTATGTTCTGGTGACTGACTGAGCAGTTTGCACATTAGACCATTGCTGTTGCTGATTAAAAACTACACACACTCACACAGTACACCACAGTAATGTACCACCATAGTGAGACACACATTCTGGCAAGTTCAAGTAGGCTGCAGCAGACCTTAGATTCTGCACAGATTTACGGGTCTTTACAACAAACACTTATAAGGTTTGTAATGGATCGTCTGTATAATAAGCCACAATGATATAATTATGAGTCGATGGCATGAACAGCCCCTCGTTTGGGCTGGGCGATATGGCCAATATCAATGATGGCAATACGTTAGACCAAATACCTTGATATTTATATTGCAGATAAGCAATTCATTTTCCATGTTTTTTCAAGGTACTAAATACGGATATCTGAAACCCAGGCGGCAGTGGCTCAGGGGTAGTGTGGCTGGTAGAGCAGCCCGATGGGAACCACAAGGTTCCCAATTCGATCCTGGGCTCCCCCAGAGTTAGTGTCGAAGTGTCCTTGAGCAAGACTCTGAACCCCTAGTTGCTCCCGATGAGCAGGTTGGTGCCTTGCATGGTTTCCTCTGCCATCAGTGTATGAATGTGTGTGTGTGTGTGTGTGTGTGTGTGTGTGTGTGTGTGTGTGTGTGTGTGTGTGTGTGTGTGTGTGTGTGTGTGTGTGTGTGTGTGTGTGTGTGAATGGGAGAATGTAATGCACAATCTCTGTAAAGCGCTTTGGATAAAACAAGTGCTATATAAATTCACCATTTAGGCCTACCAGGCGATATCTAGTCTCATATCACAAAATAATATTGATTTGTTGGCACAGCTAATTGAGAAATTATGAGAAAAGTATGTTCCAGTAGATCATTAGGACCTGATGCACTGATCATAGTGTGAGGCAACAGATGAACATGCTCGTCAGGCATTCATCACTGTGCACGTGGATGCCTGCCAAGAAAGGGAGGATGCCACCAAGCTTGCAAGCCTGTGTGGTTGGCTAGGTCACGGAGCTGCCATAATTCATCTGCAAAAGACAGTGTGATCATAGATGCCGCCTTTTCCTCCGAAACTGTCATTCCGGGGGATTCTTGCCAGAGAATTTACAGACTTCATACTTGAGGAAGAAGCTCATGTCACATCTAAACAACACCCTGCAATGCCTCCACTTGCAACTAAATGAAAATGGAACAGTTTCCCCACAAAATGTAAATCGGGCATGGAAACAAGTTGGCCTACTGGGCTTTGTGTAGCCTGCAGCGAGTCGCTGGTTCGCTTCCCGAGCCTGACCAGATGTCGCTGCGTGCCACTGTCAATCCCTGTCTCTCTGCCCGTTTCCTGTCAGACTACTATCCTATCAATAAAGGCAAAAGCCCAAAAACATACCTTAAAAAAAAGAGAAAAAAAAGGTCTATGAACCATATGTACTAAAAGACTGCATTTGTCACTCACATGATCACAGACCCACAGACCAGGTAGGCACGCATCACTCTCTATCACTTTGACTATACACTGTAAATGTATTGTAATTCTAAAATAATAATGACGATGTGTCATAATGGGAGTATGTGTTTTAGTTAGTAGCTTATAGCTTTGGAGTGGAATGAGAGTGTAAAAATAACCCAAAACCCATTAACCTTTTCTATAAAAAATATGCAAAAAAAAGTTGTAAGTGCTTGAGTTGAACATAATTGGAACATGGATTCAGAGGATTCACAGCAAACGAAGAGGCTGCAACTCGTATCTGGATTATGGTGAACTTTTTATATGAAGTTCAGTTTCGATTTAGTTAATTTTCCAGCACTTTTGGACAACAAAATGCATGTCTGATGGTTATATGTACATCAGCACATTTCAGGCATGATCACAAGAAGTCCAAGGCACAGGTTGTGTGTCCATTCATCCACACATACACCTACAGATTTACATAACCTAGATGCCAAACATATCATGTCCCAGTGGCTTTCAGGACAGATAAGCAGTACTTTTAACATTGCGTACACTGACTGTTCTTCCCTTATGATATGGAAAGGTGCATGGTGTGGTCAGCTGATGTATGGACTCTAAAAAGGACGGCAAACACTGTACACACAGTACCAAGGACGCTCACAGGACATGGGAACGACTGCTCCAGGCGTCAGCTGTCTGCCTGAAGTCTAAGCAAATTAAGAGAGTTAAGGGAGAACATTTCTAAATTGCCTCTCGGCAAGTACGGCATGCGTTCACTTTCTGTGTTTTCTTTCTAGATCATGTCTATTTATTATCAGGCTGTCAGAGAGAACATTTTTAATTTGACATGGTTTGCTTACATTTTCACCGGCTTTCTTTTAATCACTTGACAGGTCATTTGTCTGAACTGTTTTCATCCCTAGTTTAGAAATGAAATGATCTTTATAACCAGCAACCGTCTGCCTGCCAAAGAAATACGATTTTTCATTTTGTGCAGTTAATAACAATTACAACTCTGTAGATTAGGATCTTGTAGATAAGGATATGTTTTTAACCATGCCATAGGTACGTGACTTGTATGGAAGTTATTATGAACTAGAAGCTCTGCCCGCCCGAATGATACAAATGTTGATAAACGCTAGTCCCCTCATGCATTAGGATAATATCAGTCACCACAAGCAGGGATGTGTGTTTTCAATTAGTCTAACGTGGTTAGGCTAATAAGACTAAAGTTCATGGAGCTTGAACTGCGGATGGGGACCCAAATGCATTTGGGTCCCCATTCGGAATCAATGGGTGTACATTTACTATAATGAAACTTTTGTCTTAGGAATGTGACAGATACAACAAAGTATTATTTAACCGAAGTCTCCATAGCGTGAGTAATGAATAGAGGAAAATGTTCATTTTGGGGGTGAACTACTCTCCCTGAAGTGTTTTTTTTTTTTTAAGTAAACTACCCCAAAAGCACATTATGCCACAAAATTACATGGATGGTAAACAACAATTTAAAGAGTAACTACATTATATAGATTAAAATGAAAAGGTGGGAGAATAGCTGGGATAAAAAAGTAGATAAAATAAACTCATTTTGTTTGTTTTGTTAGTCTAGTCTTTCATCCAGTGTTTCATGCATTGCTGGCGGCAGTCTTTATTTAAAACCTACAGTACAATACACTGTACTTCCATGTCATCTATGTGGGATGGAAACCTCACATGTCCAAAACTGTTACTTTTTCAGGCTTAAAATTAAAACAAATAGCAAAAGTAGCAGATCTCTTTTCCAGTTTACGGATCTGCAACTTTTGATGTTTTTTTTTTTTTTTTTGTGACGCTGTGGTATGATCAAGTAGAGCGCTAATTTAGGGAAAGAAAAACACTATGTATATATATATGGAGATAAGAGGTCTCTGCAGGACACTAACAAGCTTAGCTACTCCCACCCAGGCTGTCCTATCTGTGAAGATTCCCTCTGATTGGCCACAGGGCAGTGGTGGAAAAACTACTCACATTTTGTTACTTAAGTAAAAGTATCAATGCTGCAATGTAGAAATAATCTGTGAAATTCCGGAATTTAAAATTTACTTGAGTAAAAAGTACGAAAGTATTGGTATCAAAACGTACTTAAAAGTGCCAAAAGTAGAAAGTACTCATTATGCAGAATGTCTTATGCAGAATGTCTTATTTCAAATCTATAAAAATCTTTTGAAAACGGCAGATCCACAAGATCGGCTATTTTCAAATGGCCAAAATGTATACAGGGTCGCTACGTGGTATGTATGTATATTTTGTAATAATAATCCAAATCCACAAAGCAACTAGTAACTTAAGGTTTCAAATAAATTGTAGTGGAGTAAAAGTACAATATTTGGATCCAAGATGTAGTGGAGTAGAAGTAAAAATATTGGAAATTGGAAATACTCAAGTAAAGTACAATACCTCAAAATGTAATCAGTTACTTTGGCCCGGTGCTGTACGACAGACTGGTGTCAGCCCTGTCATTATGGTATGTATGCACATACGCACGTTAAACACACATGCACATGCAGACATCACCCGCACACAAATGTGTGGATACATATACACAAATGCACACCCCAAAAAGAGACAGGGCTACAGTGTGTGTGTACACGTGTACATACTGTGCACACACACACACACACACACACACACACACACACACACACACACACACACACACACACACACACACACACACACACACACACACACACACACACACACACACACACACACACACACACACACACACACACACACACACACACACACACACACACACCCCATTTCTCACACATGCCAATTCTAAAGCGGTTTTAACACTTTACGGGGGGCAAATGATACGTTTTAGCTGAGACTTTCGTCCAAAAATTACAACTTTAGACGTTTTTTGTTTTTTCCTTTCTTTCTTTTTTTAAGTACAAACGTGTGTGTTTAAACCTCAACTCTGGGAAGAGAATGGAAAAGAGAAAAAGCCTTAGCGTCCTGCGTGTCACAATCCTGCCATTCCTCAATACTGACTTTTCCCCCAAAAAAATGTGTCCCAATCCAAGCACATGAAACAGTACGATATTTGGGGGTTTTAAGTCAAAACAAACAAATGTCACAATGTTCAAAGACATGTCAGTATTTAGTTTGGTCACTATAGTGGAACAAACAGGGTGTACACATCTGAGAAAACAGGTTTACAGCAGGTTCCATCAACCAAGTTTCAATAAAACCTTTTCATCCATGGCAGCCCTAAATTACATTGTACATTTTTAGAGCCTTACATCTGTCATTGCGACACCATCA
The DNA here is from genome assembly GCF_963921795.1 of Nannobrachium achirus. Classification (NCBI taxonomy): domain Eukaryota; kingdom Metazoa; phylum Chordata; class Actinopteri; order Myctophiformes; family Myctophidae; genus Nannobrachium; species Nannobrachium achirus. The sequence continues at coordinate 20,899,368 of NC_137823.1, read as the reverse complement.
GGTCACAAGTTACTATGAAAAGCTCCACCGGCTGTCCATCAGTCCGTCTGTCCGTCACATCATGTCACACTTTTGGCCCTGCTCTTATCTCCGGCACCAGATGATTAACTTAATGTGCAATGTTGTTTTCTCACTCAACAGTAAACAAAGTGTAAGTGTATAGAGGGTATCTACACATTTCTAAAGTGACAATTTAAGGACTTTTTAATTACTCTAAAATGACAAATTAGACGTTGGCCAAATTGACAAATATTAGAGGCAGAAATTGTGAAAATAGCAGCTCTACATGCTCACAACACCTCACAATAGAACCGTGTTATACAGAATTCCTCAACTCTTAGTGCTGGTCAGGTTGGTGGGATTCCCAGTAAAATAATGTGGGTGTCGCGGCCAGAAAAGGTTGAGAACCACTGGAATAGACAGAGATGGAGAGAGAGGATGGATGGATGGATGTTGCAGAGCGAGACAGAGAAGGGGCAGAGAAGCTAGATTTACTTACTGCGTATTTGTCTCTTGATTTCCTTAGTAGGATCCAACCAACACTGATATGAGAGAGAGAGAGACATAGGGAGAGGGAGAGAGTGTGTGTTAAATAGATTTCACACAAACATGACAGCTAAATGAGAGATGAGTGATCTCCAAATATGGTGCAAGAGAGGTGAATACACACACAGAGAAAGTGTGTTTCACTGGGTCTTCAGCGGCCCTGAGGTTGATATACTGCACACAGCACCACTGTTCGGCAATCTGTTAGGCCTCTGTGCGGCTCTTTAGAGTGGTCGAATTTCACGGACCCCCAGTTTGGTATGCATTAGGTCACGGGTTCCCCGCATGGGGTCTGAGAGGCTAAAATCTTTTCAAATGCTGAATAAATAATGAACCTTGATATGAAAAGGGTTGAAAACCACTGCTTTAACTATTGAAAAATAGCAGATATACAAGCTCACAGAGCGCTGCGAGCTTGTAGATCTATTTTTCAATAGTTAAAGCATTAAATAATTCTAGGCCTATGGGTTAAATGAAAAGCATGTGGTGTGGAAGGTGGTGGAAGCGCAGTGTGCTGCTGTCAGTGCATAGAACCACTTACGCGCTGATCGTGGCTGTCCTTGTACGAGAGGCCAAAGTAGTCTTTCTCCATGAGGTTGAGGTGTTCACACACCTTGAAGAACAGGAACTGGCCTTTAGCACGTTTCTGTATAGAGCACACAGGGAAGAGGGTTGTTATTATTATATCAGGTTACAACATTGCCCATGGAATAGAGTCTAATGTGTGCAATAGATACTCCTTCTAAAGTTGTCGGAAAGGGAGGTGATATAATTAAATGGTAAATGGTGTGCGCGCGCACACACACACATGCAGATTGTGCATTACATTCAACCACACTCACATTCATACACCGATGGCGGAGGAAACCATGCAAGGCACCAACCTGCACATCAAGAGCAATTAGGGGTTCAGTGTCTTGCTCAAGGACACTTCGACAGTAACTCTGGGGGAGCCCGGAATCAAACTAGGAATGCTATTGGCTGCCAACGGTCACGTGCAACCGCACGGATACATGGGACATTGTCTTGAGCTTGCCGAAAATAAAGCACACAAGGAAGAATCATCACAAACCTATGATCACATGCCCCTCCTACAACATACCCTGCTTTAACATCAAATATAACATAAATTGGACACATCATGGTGATTGAAACGAAGCTTTAAACTAGTGACAGGAACCATAATGTATTTATGACAATGTTTATTAAGGTAAGAAAATCAAATGTAAAAGTTTGGGGGAAATTAATGGAATCCTATGGAGAACATGTTGCTTTTGGTACCAGTACAGTGCAACTAGTGGCCAATCAGGAACTTTTAGCTCTGTGTTTGCTTCATTCTAAATCCGGACAACTGCCCCCCTGGTCCTAAATGGCTTCTTTTTTTCCCCAATGTCGAGCATGCATTGACCTTTAATGTACGGCGATTCTGAGAGAGTACAAATCTAACCAAATGGACCCGTGAGGTTTTGTCTGAGCACGCTCCCCACCAAAGATTTTAATGAGCTTTCCCCCAAAAGATTCCCATCCATTCCCAAAAACCACAGATATTTATGTCTGTGCGTCCACTGGCAACTGACCAGTGTTCTATTTGGACAGAGAGAAAATACCAATGGAAGACCCTCGGGAAATTAAAACTCACAGCGTGATGTATAAGAGCCATACGGCCTGATGTATAAGAAGTCTCACACCATCCATTCACCACATCAATACATCTCTGTTCTACTCCGTCTTTCTCTTCCCCTCTCCCCTCGTCCGTCTTTCTTTTGGGCGACGCATTCCATACTTTAAACCCCCATGGGAGCAATAACCATAAAATCCTCCGTGCCCAAATATGACAATGACATTTAACACACACACACACACACGCGCGCACACACATAGGCGTGCGCGCGTATGACAAATGGCCGTGCCCTTTTAGACAGACAGTGGACCAGACAGAGGGGGAGGGCGTGGTATAAAAAGAGAAGACAAAATTAAAGAATGCATTTTTCTTTTCGGTTAGTCAGCAGCACTGTCACTCTGTCGGACCGAAACAAACAGACAGACGCACGAGCACGCGCGCACACACGCGCCCCAAATGACATTTACACTGACAAACAGAGGGGGAGTGTGGCGAAAGTGGAAGGAAAGTTTGAGAGATGAAAGAAAGAAGGGATGAAAGAATGCATTTTTCTCTTGGTCCCTGGGACAGCTGAAAACATCTGTGGTATGTTCCTATAGTCAGTCAGTCAGTCAGTCAGATACACACACACACACACACCAGAGTGGATGTATTGGGAACAGCTAAAGAATGTGAGAATCTGACCTTTTCAACTGTTTCCATATGTGTGTGCGCCCGTGTGTGCGTGCGCTTGAGTCTTGACCATTGTGCCTCTGAGCAAGACTACCCACTTGTTGTTTGGCCCTGCACTATTGCGATGTGTTGGTAGTAATGAGTACTATTGCTGTGTTGACATGGCGGTGGGTGGTTTCCTGTGGAAATAAGCTTAGTCTTTTCTAGGATCTCCTTTTAGTAGACCTTGTACCAGTGAACTGTACAGTCATGAAACTGTACCTTTTTCTATGCAAACTTCTAATAAAGTCTTAAATCAATCAATCAATCAATGAGATACTTTGTTGCACTGACTAGCATTGACTGCTATGAACACTTTTGTTTGGCACTGCACTGTTAAGTTGTGCTTTAAGTATTGCTATTTGTGTTGTGACCAATGTGACGCAACACTTATGAGCGTTGAATGTTTTCGGACACTTTATGTATATATTTTTCTTTTTATTGTGCCTTGCTTTTTTTGACTGTACACGACAATGCTTTTTTCTTTTTCTTACTTCTTTGTAACTTAAACTGCTGTGCTGCCTCTGGGCAACGGATTTCCCCCCTTGGGATAATAAAGGTATCTATCTATCTATCCATCCATCCATCCATCCATCCATCTAAATACAACTCCTCAAAGCAACAGTTGCACAATTATGCCTCTCGGGTTAATTTGCCCCAATTGTGTGTCTGACTGTGTGTCTGGTGTACAGTGTGTCAATTCTATATGCTCCTATATGCATTCCATTCCTGTGTGTTCACACTTTTGGTAGAAGCAACATGCTTCTACCAAATATCCAAGACCATTATGGAAGATGGTTCTGAACACATATTCTATTTCTAATTTGACCACTTCAAATACATACTCTAATCTTAAATAACCAATAACTGAAATAACCAATAACCGAAAACTGTGAATTCTATGGAATCCAGTTTTCACTTTGATAAACTATCTATAGGCTTTCCTTCCAAAACGAAGGCCACATGTTTGCTCAATCATAAAGGTTTGTTATGACATCATGACATGTGTCGCTATGTATAACTGAATTACAAACAACTTATGTTACAAATAAACGCCCATTGTCCTTTACAATTTATTTCAAATGGGCAATGAGACGTACAATTACATCATGTTGCAACATGGGATCCTTTAAGTGTCAGTTTAAATCTGTTTACAAAATGGAACCGGATTTTACGGTGTTTGGGGTGGCCTGCAAAGATTAGTGTCACTCTTATGTTATGTATGTAATTTGTTTCACGCTGTCAAGCAGAGTGGAAATGACAAACACAGTGATGTCTGTCATGTCATTGCCAACACACATTATTTACTGTAAATATTTCAATATGATGACAATAGATTCACAGTAACTGCCGTCCATGTACGCAGCTGCTGATATATGATATGATAACAACAACCCAGTCAATATTTCAGTGCTAATGTAAATGTCAAAGACCTGCTGAAATGGCTATTTTGCCCATTTTGTTTGGAAGTTTCAGTCTGAAACAAGGTCACGTTCCCTCAGGCTATGGGAATTGTCACTCCACTGCAGCGGTGCAGCAGAATGGCTCACGGACCCGAGTTGCACCGCACTTGGTGCAATCTTGTTCAGCCCACAGTGCACCAGGTCTCTTCACCAAAAATAGCGGATCTACAAGCTCACAACGCGTCACAACGTGACAGCTATTGTTGGTGAATGTTCCGCCTAGAAAAGGGACTCCTATTGTGGCCTAATGGAAAACAGATATTCTCTCAAGTGTTCCTCGTGACATGAACCGTATCTTAGGGGGAAAGATTTACATATTTGACATAAATGTTAAGGTAAAGTAACAATGTCATTTAGTTATTCACAGTGGTGCCCCGAGCCAAACATGTTTGAGAACCTCTCTCTTAGAGCAGTGGTTCTCAATCTTTTCATGCCAGGACCCCCACAATAATCATATTTGAACTGGGGACCCCCCACCCTGACGAGCACTAAAGAGTTGAGGCATAACATTTTGTATAACAAGGTTCTATTGTGAAAATAGCAGATCTACATGCTCACAACGCCTCGCAACGTGAGGCGTTGTGAGCATGTAGATCGGCTATTTTCACAATTTCTGCCTCTAATATTAGACAATTTGGCATTGAATTCGTCATTTTAGAAGTATTAAAAAAGTCCTTAAATTGTCACTTTAAAAATGTGCAGATACTCTCTATACACTTAACTTTATGTTGGTTTGTTCACTGTAGAGTGAGAAAACAATGTCGCACGTTAAGTTAATCATCTGGGGACCCCCCCAAAATAATTTGGGGTCCCCCCTGGGGGTCCCGACCCACAGGTTGAGAACCACTGCCTTGAGCATGAAAGGCTCAGAGTAGCATACAAATACTGGTACCAGGCTGCTGATGCCGTGTTCCCCGGGTGGCACAGTGCCAGTCAGTCGTTTACCTCCGTGGGGGTGTTGCCCACCTGAGAGGAACTGTCGAGACTAATCGATGTGCAATGCTCTGCAGCGCTTGGGATGAGTCTAATAAACAGCATCTTAATAGTGGCTGTAACAAACCCTGTGAAGAGCTGTTGCTACAGAGTCCCATCCTATAGTCAGGGAATATTATCAGAATACCTGTCAAAGCTGGAAATAAATTCCTTACCAAATGATTTCTTCACCAATGTGTTTGTAAAGGTGTCTAGTAACATATCTAATAAAGTTTGAGAATCAAAATCTCTAGGAGAATCTTTGACAGCTAGGGTAACTTTGGGTCTCATTCACTTACTATACACTATAAAGGCAAAAAAGACTCCCAATAAAGCTGCTCACAAAACTGTGAAAAGTGATGACTCATCACTAAACCATCGTTTTGAGGGGCCGTTTTTTAGCCCAAGGAATGTTTTTTGTGCAAAACAAATGCTTGCAATGGATTCAGAATAATTAAAAACATCTAGTTACCTCACATCCCACTTTTTTGGGAGTCTTTTTTGCCATTATAGTATAGTGTACAGTATAGTAAGTGAATGAGACCCAGAGTTACCCTAGCTGTCAAAGAGGACACATTTCTCAATAACAGCAAATGTGCCTCCTGTTTTATACAGATTATCTGTATCTGTATACAGATTAATAACATGTATGATTTATTCATTTTAAATAAATGCAGGCTAAAAACAAATAGTTACATTATGAACTTTAATAGGATATTCATAAAAATGTAATGACACACAGTAAAGAACTTAAACCAGACTTCATTGTATGCTCTGTTACTGCCTGTGATGTTTTGTGTGTCAAACCTCACCTCTAAGGCTCCAAAACAAACTATATACCGTCTGCAAATAATCCTTGCCCCCGGGGTGTGTGTGTGTGTGTGTGTGTGTGTGTGTGTGTGTGTGTGTGTGTGTGTGTGTGTGTGTGTGTGTGTAGGTGTGTGTGTGTGTGTGTGTGTGTGTGCGTGCATGTGTGTGAGACTGCAGTCAATACTAACCAAATCCTTTGAACAAGCGTTGGGCTCATGTGACATTGGAAAGCCTCCAACTGAAACCGAAACTAATGGTGATCCTTAACCACTATAAACCCTAGTAGTGACCGTAATATGGTGGGGGGGGACAAGCATTTTGCCGAAAACAGACAATCTACTGTACAAGCTCAGAATGCATTGTGAGCATGTAGATGGGCTGTTTTCGGCTAAGATGTATATGCGTAGACGCTAGAACGCCTAGACCAGGCCGATGGGAGACCCCCAGTTAAAGGAGTAGTTCACCCCCAAAATTACCTTTTTCTCTATTGATTACACACGCCACAGAGACTTCTCGAGTTCAATAATATTTGTTTGTTTTAGTCGCATTCCTAAGACAATAATTTCATCACAATACATTTACCCCCATTGATTCCGGATGGGGACCCCAAAAAAATGACGAAAATCAATTTTTTGTCTTAGGAATGTGACAAATACAAAAGAAAGTCTCCATGGCATGTGTAATCAATAGAAAAAAATTCATTTTGGGGGTGAACTACTCCTTTAAGGAAGTATGATATCTAGGTGTCTACGTGGTTAAATTGGACTGTGGAGTGGTAACCCACATTGATGACACACTTCATTTGTGGTATAGAGGTTATTGGATTCTCACACAAAAATCTTGTAAAGTATTAATTATGAAATCTAATTTTTTTGGCATAAATGGAAGGATTCGGAGTTGTAGGAAAGGATGTGCGGGTGTTGCTGCTGGAGGCTCGCTCTTCTCAACCAGGCACGTGCACACATAGACATCAAAGGGGGCTTGAGCACCTGCCCTTTTATCTGTCTGTAAAAAAGTGCCCTCTCCAGCCCATGAATGCAGTTTTTACTATGCAAATGCCCCCTTTCCATGGCATACCCGAAGGCAGCAATCAAGAGAATTGCCTTGTCCAAACTCTCCTGAACTTGAATGCAGCATGCATATGTTGAAAGCCCTCACTTGATTATGCTTATTTTAGTGTGGAACCAAGTAACAAAAATAGCCGACCTCCAAGCTCACAACGCTTTGAGCTTGGAGGTCTGCCGTTTTCTATATTTTCACCAAAAGGACCTTTGTCCCCGGGGTGTGTGAGTGCGTGTACGTGTGTGTACGTACACACACAGACACACAGCTTGGAGGTCTGCCGTTTTCTATATTTTCACCAAAAGGCTGTTTTAGAAACATTCTCTGCACGTCCCTGTTCTCAACCCAGCATTTAATCTCTGGAATGCATTGTTTGTTTCTCTCTCTCGCTCCCCCCCCCCTCTCTCTCTCTCTCTCTCTATCATGACATCTCATCCTAACTATGCCACAGTATTCGCGTGCGCGTGTGTGTGTGTGTGTGTGTGTGTGTGTGTGTATGTGTGTGTGTGTGTGTGTGTGTGTGTGTGTGTGTGTGTGTGCGTGTGCGTCCGTCAGGACAATAGCGGTTAGCTGCAGAATCAGCGCAATCTGCAGATAGACAAAGCAGCGTCTGTTCAAACTGATCGCAGGTCCACAGACACACACAAAACGCACATCACACCGACACAAATACGCAACACACACACACACACACGCGCTTCAGAGCAACAGCAGCCAAAAGATTAGAGAACCAATATTTGGGGTTGACAGATCAAATCCCACAGAGACCAACCAGAAACATCTAAGTAGACAAACCCAACTTATTTTTAGACTGATGCTGGGTTCTTGGTTTACCCATGATCCCCTAGAGCAGGGCTTTTCAAACTGTGGGTCGGGACCCCCAGGGGGTCCCCAAATTATTTTGGGGGGTCCCCAGGTGATTAGCTTAAGGTGCAACATTGTTTCCTCTCTCAACGGTAAACAAACCAACAAAAAGTTTAACTGTATAAAGGGTACCTGCACATTTCTAAAGTGACAATTTAAGGACTTTTTAATACCTCTAAAATGTCAAATTAAACATTGGCCAAATTCTCAAATATTAACAAATTAACACCGGGAAAGCATGATCTGTGTCAAAAAGCATCTTTGTCATTATAGCGCGTCACTTTGTGCCGCCCCCATGAGCTTGTAGATCTGCTACACAAAATCTTAAAGAATGTTGTGCAAATCTTTGAATATACCGTATATCTGCCTAAGGTCTTAATGGGTTAAATGGTTAAGGCTCATTTGTGCTCCGTAGCGAAACCCGGGTCTAAATTAAGCTTCAGAGGACCTCTGGGAGGCCTCCGATGCCACTTTGTAAAACAAGTCTTCTTTTTTTAAACCCATTTAGGCCTAGAATTATTGAATGCTTTAACCAGTGAAAAAAAGCAGATATACAAGCTCACAGCGTGGCACAGAGTGCCGCGCAGCGAGCTTGTAGATCTGCTATTTTTGAAAAAAGTCGTGAAAAGTTGCGCAAATCTTTGACTAAATGTATTTCAAATTTTCCTTCTGGGTGGTCCCTGGAACTCAATATTTTGAGATGGGGGTCCGTGGCCAAATAAATATCATGTTGGGGGTCCTTCACATGAAAAGGTTTGAGCACCACCGACATAGTAGTCTCTCAAGAACAGACTAACTGAGCTCCAGTTAAGTGAAAAGGACCTTTTCTTTGACTATGGCTGGCCAGATTACTGACATTCAAAAGACGGTTATAGAATCGGGTCAAAATTCTGCTATTCTGCTATTTTTCAATAGTTAAAGCATAAAATAATGATACACAATAATGTGTACCTGTTCTGAATGGGTTAATTCCACATCGGACATCATGTTCCATAAGCATTGACATGAACTAGAAGTGTAGCAACGAGCAGGACTGACTGACTGACTGGCCGCTTCGCCTGTTTACAACAAATGTGGTATAAATCACAGCTGATCTGCGTCAAGCATTTTTTACCGCTTGCTTAATGCAAACTACGGACAACGCCTCCAAGCTTCAAACACAGACTGACGGAGCTATGTGGGACATGAGACGTAATCTGTCTGCGCGCGTGTGTGTGTGTGTGTGTGTGTGTGTGTGTGTGTGTGTGTGTGTGTGTGTGTGTGTGTGTTTGTGCGTGTGTGCAGGTGGTCTAAGCCACGTGCCTGCTACAGGGGAGCAGATGCAGGAAGCTTATCTAGTGGGACCCCCTTAATCTGCCCCGTTGTGTGTGTGTGTGTGTCTCTCAGTCACCGGACACAGACCCCTGCTGCGTGTTATGCTTTTAACCCCAAACCGCACCCAAACAATGTCAACGCCGGGTCAGGTGTGTGTGTAGGTGTGTGTGTGTGTGTGCTCCCATAACGACACAGAGTCAGAGGTTTACACCCAGTCCTATAAGATTTGGAGTCTTTTCTCCCAGTGCAGCCATAATGCTAATTTCACACACACACACACACACACACACATACACACACACACACACACACACACACGTAGCGGTTCTCACTGGTTCTCAACGGCTGGTCCGGGGACCACCCGGGGGATCTAAATGGACAAATTTACGGGTCTGTAACTCAGAGTGTAAACACAGACGATTCAAACCCCTCGTTTACCCCTGCTCCCCCCCCCCCCCTCCCCTCCCCTCCACCCAGTGACTAGCATAAATAAACGTGTGACTATCATACATTCAAGGGGGCTAGGATAAATTCTCATGTGACTAGCGTGAATAAACGTGTGATTAGCATAAATTCCCCAAGACTAGCATACATTCATGGGCGACTAGCATATCGCAGTTGTCGGGCAACAACCTTTCAATATTTACACTTTTGGTGTGTTTTTTTCCCCCGTAATGCCCTACTTGAGCATACTACACATTACTACAGTGTCACAAAAAAGCATTTAAAGTTGCAGATCTGCTAATTTAGCAAATTTTGACTTTGAATCCTGAAAAGTTGCAGTTCTCTCTCATATTACGTGACCGTGATCACAGCAGCATCTATTATAAACTCCAGACAATATTATTGGCTGGGCCAAGCCAGCGTGCTGTCATCATCAGGTGTCACACACCCCCCCCCCCCCCCCCCCGGTGCGCCTTGATAAGCGCTGATGAAAGCCAGCTGCCTCATTCAAACTTCCCTTAACGTGTCACTAGCATAAATAAACATGTGACTAGCATAAATTGCCGTGCGACTATACAAACGTTTGACTATGAGGAAGACATGTCGAGACCGTCACTCACCTCTGCATATTAATAACACGTGCAAACCCAGACGAGTGCTGAAGTATTTCATTTCGGGTGGTCTCGTTTGAAGTGCCCGGGTATTTTACTTTTTATAAGTCAAGTTGTTCTACCGTTGAGCACCGAGCCCTAATAACTGACTGAGGCACGTTGGACTTTTCTTTGCAATAGAGGGTATGCGCGTGACAGCATCATCATACCCAAAAGTTAGGCAGGAACGCCTACTGAGTGGCAAAAAACGACTTTCTGGCCTTGACAGCCCATACATCCAAACAGAAAAGTCCTATTTGGTTGCATTAAACAACGTTAAACTCACTTTGCCACTCAATATGCCATTCACTTTATACAGTACATGCGCCAGGGATTGACACTAAGGCTTGCCCACCTGCCCTCTGAGGACGGTAGGTAAATACCCCAAATATTTGTCTAACCACCTGAACGTGGCCAGAGCGCTCTGTCTTCTGGTCTTTGGAATGTAAAATAATAGCACTGTTTACCTATAATATGGGGTTTTTACTGTTGATACACTATATAAAAATGTAAAATAACTAGTGTGAAACCATAGACATATTCAATCATAGCTATGTAGATGTTTGGATTTGGAAGTATTGAGGTACAGTATGACTTTTTTTATCGCCCAGAAAGTAAAGAAATATGTGTTATATATAAGTTGAGCGTTAATTAAAATCGTACCTATCATTTTATAATGGACGATTTACTTTTCGGGCAAGTGGGCATGACCTTTGGGCAAGTAGAAAATGACCTGTACTTGCCCGACGGGCAAGTGCCTCTGAGACCTTAGTGTCAACCCCTGGCCTACCCTCAATAAATAAACGTGCGTCCAGGTATGAACGCCGTCCTCACCTCCACCTCGAGGGGGAACTCACCCATTCACGCACACATTCATACACCGGTGGCGGAGGAAACCATGCAAGGCACCAACCTGCCATTCCTACACACTGCCATTCCCACGGAGGCAGTGACCACCTAAACCAAACCCTAACCTCAGTCGGAATGGCAGTGGGTAGGAATGGCAGGTTTAGGAATGGAGAACTGCCCCCAGTCAAACGTTTGTATAGTCGCACGTCAATTTATGCTAGTCACATGTTTATTTATGCTAGTGACACGTTAAGGGAAGTTTGAATGAGGCAGCTGGCTTTCATCAGCGCTTATCAAGGCGCACCGGGGGGTATCACCTGATGATGACAGCACGCTGGCTTGGCCCAGCCAATAATATTGTCTGGAGTTTATAATAGATGCTTCTGTGATCACGGGTTTGACTATGAGGAAGACATGTTGAGACCGTCACTCACCTCTGCATATTAATAACACGTGCAAACCCAGACGAGTGCTCCAGTATTTCATTTTGGGTGGTCTCGTTTGAAGTGCCCGGGTATTTTTCTTTTTATAAGTCAAGTTGTTCTACCGTTGAGCACCGAGCCCTAATAACTGACTGAGGCGCGTTGGACTTTTCTTTGCAATAGAGGGTATGCGCGTGACAGCATCATCATACCCGGAAGTTAGGCGGGAGCGCCTACTGAGTGGCAAAAAAACTACTTTCTGGCCTTGACAGCCGATACATCCAAACAGAAAAGTCCTATTCGGTTGCATTAAACAACGTTAAACTCACTTTGCCATTCACTTTATACATGCGCCAGGGATTGACACTAAGGCTTGTCCACCTGCCCCCGGCAGGTAAATACACCAGATATCTGTCTAAACACCTGAACGTGGCCAGAGCGGTCTGTCTTCTGGTCTGTGGAATGTAAAATAATAGCACTGTTTACCTATAATATGGTGTTTTTACTGTTGATACAATATATAATAATGTAAAATAACTAGTGTGAAACCATAGACATATTCAATCATAGCTATGTAGATGTTTGGATTTGGAAGTATTGAGGTACAGTATGACTTTTTTTATCGCCCAGAAAGTAAAGAAATATGTGTTATGTATAAGTTGAGCGTTAATTAAAATCGTACCTATCATTTTATAATGGACGATTTACTTTTCGGGCAAGTGGGCATGACCTTTGGGCAAGTAGAAAATGACCTGTACTTGCCCGACGGGAAAGTGCCTCTGAGACCTTAGTGTAAACCCCTGTGCGCCTACCCTCAATAAATAAACGTGCATCCAGGCATGAACGCCGTCCTCACCTCCACCTCGAGGGGGAACTCCGTCCCATCCAGCAGGGTGACGTGACACACCACCATCTTCATCTTGTTCTTCCTCACCAGGCGGAGGGGCGACTGAAAGAAGGACGGGTGCTCCTCCTCCGCTCCCTCTCCCTGGGGGGCCTCCTCCTCCTGCTCCCCTCCCTCCTGCTCCCTCTTCTCCTCCTCCTCCTGCGTCTCCTGCTGCTCTCCTCCTCCGTCGCCCTCTCCCGCCGGCGGCGGCTTGGCCTCCTCGGGACTCTGCTCGGCGGCGGTCCCCTCGGCCTTCTCCTCCCTGGCGGGCTGGGAGGAGGGACAGAGAGAGAGAGAGAGAGAGAGAGAGAGAGAGAGAGAGAGAGAAAGAAAGAGAGAGAGAGAGAGAGAGAGAGAGAGAGAGGAGGGAGTTGATCAACCCATTAAGACCTGACCAATACCTAAAAAAGAATCTTCTAAATCGTTTTCTGAAAAACATATGTATCTATATCTGTGGTGCTCAAAGTTTTTAACTCATTTAATACCCCGGACGTAGATTGGCGAAAGTCATTAATTAGGCATTTATGCCAGCGACGAAGATTGATGAGAATAGGCATTTTTTGGTTATAAAACATCTCAAAAAACATATTTTTTTGGGTGGCATTAAAAGTGTTAATGTCAAGGACCCCTAGAATTATATGTTTTAACCACTGACCCCCCACATCTCAAAATATTTTGCTCCAGGGAGGGACCATGAGAAAGAAATATTTGAGTTACAAATGTTCGGTTTAGAAAAGATACATTCAAAGATGTTTCTATCACACACAGATTTGGAGGACCCCCTGTAGTAACTCTGAGAACCCCCTAGGGATCCCGAACCCCCTGTTGAAGACCCCTGCACCTGTGCATACATAAGCGTACATAAGCACTTTTTTAAAAACAGTGGCAAACGTCTTTATGTATGTTCATCCATAATAGTGTAACTCCATAAAAACAGTAAGGCATGCATTTTTTGCAAGTAAATGTCGCTTAAGTCCTCAAAGTGCAAGCTTGTGTCCTGTCAAAAAAGGTACTTTCTACTCTCGCCAACTCTTTCTTTCTCTATCGCTATATCTTTCTCCCTATCGTCGTCAGTCCCTTTCTCTCTCTCCCCCCCCCCCCTCTCTCTCTCTCTGTATCTTTCCCTCCCCAGCTGCAGCTGCAGCTGTTTTTATTGGCCTGATTGCAGATAATGATGATGATATCACAGGGTGGACCTCAGCGTGAATGTGATCATTGGACTATGTGGCTGGCGTGCGTGCGTGCGTGCGTGCGTGCCTTCTCTTGTGGTTTGTTTTGTTAGAACTGTTAACAGAGAATTGAGTGAAGTCACCAGAAGGCTGAGAATCAATCAGTCAAAGAAGCGATTGGAACATAACCCGGGGGCGACAGACAACAAAGGAGTGATTAGTCTGGGATCACTTCACTTTTCGGGGTTGTATCCTGTATCCTGTCGGGAGCGGAAACCACAACACGCCATGTTGTAGTACTCAAAGACTACGCGCTTTAGGCGGAAACCAAATGGCATGTTGTGAACGAACACCAGGCTTTCCCCCAGAAAGCCTGGTAAGGCGATGTAGTACTCAAAGACTACGTGCTTTAGGCGGAAACCAAACAGCATGTGGTGAACGAACGCCAGGCTTTCCCCCAGAAAGCCTGGTAAGGCGAGGTTAGGGAATGACTGACGGAAGAGTCGACCAATGGGGGCGTGTTACCTGGGTGTCGGCGCTGGCGTTGGAGTGAGACTCCGGCTCTTTCTCCTTCACTTCCTCTGACCTCACTTCCTCCTTCTCTTCCGCTTCCTCCTCTGCGTGGCCGTTCACCACCGGAGCTTCCTCTTCCTCCGTTACCGTGGCGACCGCTTCCTCGGTCGGCGAGGCGTCTTTGGGTTCGACCTGGGTATGGAGGGTGAAGAATAAACACAAGAATTAGTTATTCATTATTCTCATTTCTTTATTTACGTGATAAAATAGGGACTTTAAGCTCCGACGGCCACGGCAGACGGCTACGGCAACCGAAAATGGATCAGCGCTCGATAGATAATCCTGCTCGCCGTCGCAGCAAGTCAATACTGGAGATGTGGCGTAACGGCACGGATTTCTACACAGAGAGGGCAATTCTTTCAACATAAGATGCTGCATTCAAGTTCAGGAGAGTTTGCAAGGCAATTCTCTTGAATGCTGACTTCAGGTTAGGTTAGGGCTGTCACAATTATTACATAATCGTCTAATCTCAATTATTTGACATAATCACAATTCTTTTGTGATAATTGTCATAATCATTTACATGTTGAAAAATGTTTATATATGTTCCAACATAAATAAAAAAAAGTGGAAATAGCAGATCTACAAGCTCACAACGCGTCGCTATTTCCACTATCAATGTTCTTTTTATAGTGTAAAGTTGTCAAATATGTCCTTGATTTCTTTGTATATTTAGGTCATGTGTCATATCTGCCATGTGCAACTTCAAAGCCTACAAGCCAAACAGAAATGTAATTGTCAGCGACAAAAACACAATTAAATCGTTAATTGCAATTGTTTGAGTGACAATTAATCGTCGTGTAAAATGTCATAATCGTGACAGCCCTACTTCAGGTATTTGCATTTCTTTCACCATAGTAAAAACTGTATTCATGGTCTGGAGAGGGCACTTTTTACAGACTGATAAAAGTGCACACACACACACACACACACACACACACACACACACACACACACACACACACACACACACACACACACACACACACACACACACACACACACACACACACACACACACACACACACACACACACACACACACACACACACACACACACACACACACACACACACACACACACACACACACACACACACACCTGGCTCTGAGACTTCTGCTTCTTGAGCCAGGGGGGCAGGAAGCGAGAGATGCCCTTGCCCTCCTTCTCCTTGTCTTTCTTCTCCGCTGCCGCCTCGGGCTGAGGCTTCTCCGCCGTCGCCACTTCCTGGTTCTCCTCGGCGGCCTTCTCCTCTGATTGGTCGGGCTGAGCGGCGGCTGCGGACTCCTCCCCCTTCTCCTTCACCTCCGTCTCAGTGCCCGCTTCTGTCGTCATGGTGACGCGTCAACCTGCCAGGCAAGGGGGACACAGGGGGGGGAGGGGACGGTTATTAACATGATGTGAGTCATTACAACTCGCATTGTAATCACGGAGAAATGTCAACCGATAAGATACCAATCAAAATTATAACTAGCGTAAATGGTAAATGGTGCATTTATATAGTGCTTTTATCCAAGGCGCTTTACAGAGAGAGACTCATACACCGATGGCGGAGGAAACCATGCAAGGCTCACCGGGAGCAACTAGGGGTTCAGAGTCTTGCTCAAGGACTCTTCTAAACAAACTCTGGGGGAGCCCGGAATCGAACTGGGAACTCTCTGTGTTCTAAAGACGGTTTCTCTACCCGAGCTGAGCCACTGCCACCCCTAGAGTCTCCATACCTCGATTGATCACAGAAATAATTTTGCTTTGGAGTGTACACATGTCAGGATGTGTACACTCTCAGAGCAAAAAAATATGAATTACTGTGTGTATTATCAACATTTTCTTTTTTTTTGACAGATACAATGTAGAGTAGAGACAAGTTACACTGTTGAGATAGCCGTGGAGAGACACACAGCAAAGGGTTTGGCCGGCGTGGGAATCGAATCAGGCCATCAGGCATTCAGGGTGTCCATGTATTATGATTGGTGCCCTAACCACCACCTAACTAACCAAATGGGATGGGAAATAATTGACCCCAATTATTTTTCTATCACTTTGCTCATGTCTCTGTAATGCCAGGAAAGCGACAGGTGAGAGAGAGAGAATAGAAAACAACCTCAGTACTAGCAGGCTGGGCTTGTGGCCTGGGAAAAAA
The DNA here is from genome assembly GCF_963921795.1 of Nannobrachium achirus. Lineage (NCBI taxonomy): Eukaryota > Metazoa > Chordata > Actinopteri > Myctophiformes > Myctophidae > Nannobrachium > Nannobrachium achirus. Next base: position 20,882,870 of record NC_137823.1, on the reverse strand, counting down.
AACACAGTGAATTTGTTTAACCCATTTAGAACGGGTACACATTTTGTGTATCATTATTTTATGCTTTAACTATTGAAAGATAGCAGATATACAAGCTCACAGCGCGAGTGCCGCGCTGCGAGCTCGTAGATCTGCTATTTTTGAAAAGTCGTGAACATTAGAATTTTGACCCGATTCTATAAATGTCTTTTGAATCCTTCTAATTCTAGGCCTAAATGGGTTAAATTGACTGAAACTCAACAGGCTGTGCAACCAGTTTGTGGCTCAAAGTGCCTTTTAAATGCAAGTCTCTTGAACACACACACACACACACACACACACACACACACACACACACACACACACACACACACACACACACACACACACACACACACACACACACACACACACACACACACACACACACACACACACACACACACACACACACACACACACACACACACACACACACACACACACACACCCCCTCTGGTGTGGTTTCTGTCTGTTAGCCGATACCAAGGATGGGACGATATGAACATTTCATATCACGATTATTGTGACAAAAGAAATCGTGATTTACAATATTATCGTGATAATCAAAATCCATTATCCTGGGGCGAACATTTGCCAAAAAAGCAGATCTACAAGCTCACAGTGCGTTGCGTTGCAACACGTTGTGAGCTTGTAGATCGGCTATTTTTTGGCAAAGACATTTGATAGAATGTGAAAAAAAGACTGTATCAAGTACGTATATTATAAGTACCTTTTACCAATTATAGAGGGTTTAAATGGTACCGGATATGCAGCTCGGCAAATAAAAGGTGAATTGATCCCAGTGCATGACGGAGGACGATATCATTCACGATAAATTAAATCTCCACGATACGATTATCGTGAGTGTTTTTTATCGCGATAAACGATAACATCGCTTATCGTCCCATCCGTATAGCCGATACAGGCCTCTCTCTCTCTCTCTCTCTCTCGGCTCAGCCGATCAGCGCCGACACATGGAGGTTGTTTTTACGAGGTTTTTCAGAACGTCATGAGCTAATGGCTGCTTAAAGCCTTAGCTCAGTGACTTGGTGTTAGTTAGCGCTGGCTGCATGCAGCCCCCTCTTTAATGCAGCGAGCAGCGCTAAAGCTTTCTGGAGCCCCAGAACACGAAAACACATGAAAACACACCGTTTATAATGTCATTATGTTACATCAGAGGGTCATCTGGGTCAACAACTTAATGGCTGGTTACTTACGTGCGTGTGCGCACAGACTGCGCGCGTGCACACACACACACAGAGAGGGGGTTGAGATATAATGAAAGTGAGTCGATGACTCAGTTATTATCCGAGTCATTCTTATGAACTTGCGGCGCACACACACACACACACACACACACACACACACACACACACACACACACACACACACACACACACACACACACACACACACACACACACACACACACACACACACACACACACACACACACACACACACACACACACACACACACACACACACAGAGAGTGGGGGGGCAGGGCGAAATACAATGAAACTAAGTTGATGACTCAGTTATTATGCGAGTCATTTCTATGAACCCGCGGCTCACACACACACACACACACTCTTCAACCCAAATACCCATGACAGTGAGTGCCCTGGCCCACTCATCAGAAGGACAACCCAACTCATTCACAGTGACAGCCAAGAGTTGATGATGCCACTTGGCGGTGGTAACCATGACAATGACCACCACGACCCTCCGGGGACAGAATATAGAGTTCATAGGAGATGCGACGTCGGCCGCGGCTTGTGATTGCCCGGAGGTAGGGAGCGCTCCGCCGTGTTCACATAGACCGCACGCAAGGCGGTGTTAAGACAGGTCGCAGGTGCGGAAAGTAGGCCTGTCACGATTATTACATACCGGTAATTATCGTCTAATCGCTATTATTTTAGATAATCATCATAATCGTTTCCATGTTGAAAAATTTGGAAAATAGCGGAGATAGCAGATCTACATGCTTACAACATGTCACTTCGTGAGTATAAAATGATTAAATGTGTCAGTAATCTGCCCTGTGCAGTTTATGATTATGAAGCCTAAATAGCAAAGAGAAATTAAGTTTGTATTCATTATGTTCCAGTCTTCAATGCCAAAAACGCAATTAAATCGTTAATTGCGATTATTTGTGTAACAATTAATCGTCAATTTAATCTTAACAGCTCTAGCTGAAATTAGGGAGGATGAAGATTTACGATGCAGTCACTATCGGGACATAACTCGGACGGCGCCGAGTCGGCTCGAGGGGACTTTCGCAGCGCTCCACGTGGCGACTCGCTCGCTTGAGACTGCACGCCTCTGTCGTCTCCGCCGAAAACAAGCGCTCCCTTACGTCACATCTCCTAGGAAAACAATAACAGCCTCCTGGGAGAAGAGGCAGAGGTCAGACTGTAAGGTCACTCACTGCCTACCTGCTACCATTCTGCATGACACACACAAAGTAGAGGGCCAAGCACACACACAAAGTAGAGGGCCAAGCTTGAGTACTGTAGAGAATATTGAAAAGTATCTTCTTTATCTTCTTCCTAATGATATGGCTTTCAGGGTCCAATGCTGATGTAACATGTAAGTATATATATACCTGAAATCTCTCGAGACAGACTCAGAGTCGCTCAAAGGAAGAGAGACAGACCGAGTGGGCGGGACCTTACTTTGACTACGGCTTGCCAGATTGATATTAGAGCCCGACCGATATATCGGTCAATTCGATATATCGGTCGTTTTGGAGCAATCGGAAGGGTATCGGACATCGGTGAATTATTCCACCGATATCCGATATATTAAATGTTTGGATAAAAGACACATATTAATTCATAAACGAGACAAAACACAGCAGAACCCCCAAATTAAAAGAGTATTATTATCCAACAAGCAATAGAAATTGATAACTGCGACCAAACTCAAAGTTTGACATGAAAAGCACAAAAAAGCAATAATCTGACCATTTATCCGAGGGGCGAGCAGTCAATTAAATGATCTTAACTCATTGACTGCCAAGGCACGAGTTTCACGAGTTATTGCAGTACTCCCAGGCTGCCACAGCCCGAGTTTCCCGAGTTGGAAGCCATTTTGAAAAAATTTTTTTTATAAAAAAATTTCTAAAAATGCCTCAAATGTATTAGGCATGATCACAATTGTGAAATTGCATGTTTAGCCCCATAACAAACACATCTTTCAAAATGTCAAAAATGGCTGTTTTGTCTGACTTTGAAGGCTTGTAACTCATGAAGGCCTGAACGGATTTCCAAGCGTATTTTTTTGTTTGAAAGCTTTTAAAAAGTACTACACATATAATGCATATATGGTGCATGGGCGTGCACGATCCGTGCACAAAAGATTGATCCGTGCACTCGAAATTTAGGAAGGTGGCAGTGTTTGTTTTGTCTGACTTTGAAGGCTTGTAACTCATGAAGGCCTGAACGGATTTCCAAGCGGATTTTTTTGTTTGAAAGCTGTTAAAAAGTACTACACATATGATGCATATATGGTGCATGGGCGTGCACGATCCGTGCACTAAAAATTGATCCGTGCACTAGAAATCTAGGATAGTGGCAGTCTGGTACTTGGGGGCCATCTTGAAATGGCATTCAATGAGTTAAATGAATAAAAAATGATTTTTACAAAACATCGGTATCGGTATCGGTATCGGTGCTCTAGCACTCTCCAACATCGGATATCGGTATCGGTCGGAAAAATGGTATCGGTCGGGCTCTAATTGATATACCTGTGATAAGATACAGACCCTTTCTTCTTCAATGATTGCTAGTCCTCAATATTCAATTCTATTCAGTTCTACGGTGATGGTTGGTTAAGATTAATCTGGATCCGTTAACCTTAGGTGTTGAATAGATATTATCCTATTGGTGATCTAATCTACTTGGCAATTCTATGTCTAACTCCGAGATATTATATTACAAATCTGCTGTGAGATTATACAAATCACTGAGAGATTATCAACAAATCTCTGTCTCCAGTGAGATTTAGTCGAAGGTGACGTCATGCCGTGACGTCACACGTCATGCTAGTTTCCTCGACAACAAGCGCCGTCAAAATGTGTGCATTAACTGGGGAGGATTAATTCATGGAATTAATGCGTTCTCTTTTCTTTAATCCACTGCATTTTTAATGCGGTTTGTCATGTCAGGACAGTCGTTCTATCAGGTGAGTTTGTGTGTCACAGAGAGGGTCCATTACTGACTGCAGACAGCCATGCCAGCCATGGTGCGCGCGCACGCACGCACACACACACACACACACACACACAAACACACACAGCTGCAGGCTGTAGGTTAATATGCATGATTCAGATACCAAAGCCATGCTCACATTCTGTTTTTCTTTCATCTACTTCTATTCGTTCTCACTCTCTGTCTCTCCCTCTTTCTCTCTCTCTCTTTCTCCCCCTCTGTCTCTCTCTGTCTCTCTCTCACTCTGTCTCTCTCTGTCTCTCTCACTCTGTCTCTCTCTCTGTCCGTCTCTCTCCCACTGTCTGTCTGTCTGTCTCTATGTCTGTCACCTTCAATAACAGAGGACTTGCACATGCGCGCACGCACGCACACAGTGTTGAGCAGTCAGTGTGTGTGTGTGTTTGGGAAGGAGGGGGTAGTAAAAATAGAACAGGTCTCCCTACGCATGATTGGCTAATGAGGTGGAGTGCAGAGAACGAGAGGATGGGAAGAGGCAGAGAGGAAGCGGAAAGGAAAGATTGGGGAAGTGTGTGTGTGTGTGTGTGTGTGTGTGTGTGTGTGTGTGTGTGTGTGTGTGTGTGTGTGTGTGTGTGTGTGTGTGTGTGTGTGTGTGTGTGTGGATTGACCCTTGCAGTTCTCATTGTCACTCAGCACCCCCCCCCCCCCCCCCCCCCCACACACACACACACACACACACACACACACACGTGTATTACTAAACTTGTGAGGACAATCAGGACAAATAGCCAAAAAGTAGCCCAGAAAATAGCGGATCTACCAGCTCACTTTTAGCATTCTTGAAGGGATCCCCAGACCCCACTTTGAGAACCACAAAGCAGTAACAATGTCACATTAACAGTGTTTTTTTTAACCGACCTGGTGTCCCAGTTTTTAAGTCATTATAGGCAAAAACAATTAAAGTAAAAAAAAAAACTCGAATCATGTGGCTCTCAGGATGGTCTATGATGTGTCTAGAGCTGTCACGATATGACATTTTACATGACGATTAATTGTCACTCAAATAATTGGCGATTAATGATTTAATTGTGTTTTTGTCGTTGATAATTACATTTCTGTCTAGCTTTTAGGCTTTGAAGTTGTACATGGTAGATATGAAACATAACCTAAATATACAAAGAAATTACTGACATATTTGACAACTTACTACTTAAAAAATAACTTTGATAGTGGAAATAGCCGATCTACAAGCTCACAACGCGTCGCGATGCGACGCGTTGTGAGCTTGTAGATCTGCTATTTCCACAATTTTTGACCTTTTTTTTAAAATATGAACATTTTTCAACATGGAAACGATTATGACGATTATGAAAAAATAATCACGATTATGTCAAAAAAAAAATCGCGATTAGACGATTATGTAATAATTGTGACAGCCCTATGACGTGTCTGTGACGCATGACAGGAGGTGGGCGATGTTTCAGCCTCATCAGAGACCCACTGACTTCCATGATGAAATGGAAGTCAAAACTAAAAACAAAATAGGTGAAGTACTTCTCCGGTCTATCGACAGTCCGCACGAGGACTTTGGTGTAGGGATGGGACGATAAGCGATATTATCGCTTGAAATCGTCCTCTGTCATGCACTGTGATCAATTCACCTTTTATTTGCCGAGCTGCATATCCGGTATTAAACCCTCTATAATTGGTAAAAGGTACTTATAATATACGTACATGATACAGTCTTTTTTTCACTCTCTATCAAATTTCTTTGCCAAAAAATAGCCGATGTACAACGCGTCGCATTGCAACGTGTTGTGAGCTTGTAGATCTATTTTTTGGCAAATGTTCCGCCCCAGGATAATGGCATGAAGTCAAATATGTCAGCAGGGGTTGACACTAAGGTCTCAGAGGCACTTGCCCGTCGGGCAAGTACAGGTCATGTTCTACTTGCCCGAAGGTCATGCCCACTTGCCCAAAAAGTAAATCGTCAATTATAAAATGATAGGTAACATTTGAATTACCGTTCAATATAACACTTTTTTTTTTTTTTTTTTTACTTTCTGGGGCTGTGCTTTAAAAGATGTCATACCTAATTTTATATGCCAAATACCTACATAACTATGTATATGACTATGGGTTATTTTAACAGTGAAAACAGCACCCTATAGGTAAACAGTGCTCTTATTTTACATTCCAAACCAGGAGACAGAGCGCTCTTGCCATGTTCAGTTGTTTAGACAGATACAGTATCTTGATTATAAACGGTTACGTCCCCTATCAAACAAGCACTTGCCCTGTCGGGCAACCTGACAGCAAACTCCACCTGCCCCAAAGCTTTTTTTGCAGGTGGGCAAGCCTTAGTGTCAATGCCTGTGTCAGTAATGTCTTTGTATATTTAGGTGAGGTGTCATATCTGCCATGTGCAACTTCAAAGCCTACAAGCCAAACAGAAATGTAATTGTCAACGACAAAAACACAATCATTTGAGTGACAATTAATCGTCATGTAAAATGTCACTATCGTGACAGCCCTACTGTCACCACAACCGCTGCTATAAGTGACTAAAACATAAAAGCTGCAATCCAGAATTTGAATGAACAAAACGTTATTAAACAAGCACGGAATCTGTATGGTAGAACAGTGTGTTGATACAATTACTCTTTGTACTCTTCCTAGTCTACAAATGTGGTCTCAAAAGGGAGGAGACCACAAGATAGGAAAGTGACATTTACAGATTTCAGCAATGATTGGGTGAGAAAACGGGTGAGCATTTTGAATTCCGTCCTTGTATTTGTAGCTAACCACTTAAAATACAGTATACTTTGTTGCAGTCCCCAAAGGGTCTAGGGAAAGGCTAGGTCCCTCCCGCCCCAGTCTACAAAAAAACTTGTCAGCTGAAAATGGCCAATCTTCAAGGCAACGGCAGAGTTCATGGCTGTAGTTTTAAACTTCTGTCTTCCGCTATTTAGCTGTATGATAAGACTATCGGTTTTTAACTGCCATCACTGCTGTCCTCCCATCCACCGACACAGCTCTGTGTGCGAGTGTGTATGTGCGTGCGTGCATGTGTGTGTGTTGGCAGCAAGCTGCAGGTTTCTGTTAGTCATGGTTGCTTGGGCCTGCTTTCAAACTGCTTTCTGTTTCTCACACACACACACACACACACGCGCACACTCACACACACACACACCTCATCCCTTCTATCTCTCTCTCATTTTCCCTTGAACTCTCCAACCCAGGGTGCCTCTTCCCTTTCTCTCGGCCATTCACTAAAACCCCTCCACTCCTCTTCTCTCTCAATCCCTCTCTTCCGGGCCCCCATTCAAAACCCCATCCAATCGCACGCTCTCTTTATCTCCCTCTTTCTCTCTCTCTCCCTCTCTCACACTCACTCTGCAGTGCGTTTGAACAATAGACCTAACATTATTACATCCCCTCGCTCACTCCCTCTCTGTCTCCCTCCCCCCCGTTCTGTCTCTATATATTCTCTCTTTCTGTGAATAGTTTCTTTACAAGAGTAATACAATCTGAGCGAATGCTATGGCCTCTTATGTAAGTTGTATGCAGGGCCAGCTGGTAGCCATCACCATCATCACAGTAAAAAGTTATGTGTCTGGACACAAAACAGAATGTAGCGAGACAGTATGCAACATCAGCCAGCAAAACCAGAGTTCATGTTTGAAGAGTTTACTCTACACATGATGTTGGAGTAGTGGGTTTTGCCACCAACACCAAACATCATATCGTCGTCGTCGGGTGGAAACCTTGTATGTCCAAGACCGTTCGTTTTGTATTTATCATTTTAAAAATGAACTAAACTAGTGAAAACAGATGATCTACAAGCACACAACGCCTCGCGACTACATTTGTGCGACAGCCTTGTATGATGAAGCAGGGCTTTGCTTGGTGAAAAAAGCACAAATTTGAAACCTGGAGATACAAGGTTTCTGCCCGACAGTGACAGTGACGATATTTTCCCTCCCGCTGCTGAAATAGTAGATTCTAACCAGAGGCCAGATTAGAGATGTGGCTTGTTGTTGCGTCTCGAGTTTATTTCAATTTTTTTTTACGAAAATGTGAAATAACTTCTATGCCTATGAGGGAGAGTACAAAAGGTTACTGGGTTACTGGGAGAGAGATAGAGATGACATGGGGAAATGAGAGGGAAAGATGGATAGAGGGAGAGAGTTAACAGCTTCCTAAAGTCCATCACTAAATATCTGTCTTAAAGGTCATTCCCACCGACAAGATAAAGATACAAAATATCGCTTGCCTCAGTGCGTGCGTGCGTACGTACGTAGGTGTGTGAGAGAGAGTTTCTTTGTGAGACTAAATCCAACTCACCTGATCACAAACACGCTAGACTAGCACACGGGCAAACGCGCGCACGCACACGCACACGCACACACACACAGCCCATTTAACTTCCAACAAGTCTTTCTTCTATCTGTGTCTCATCACATTAGGCCATGAGCTTCCGTTAAGCCTTGGAGTTTTCCTTTCCTCAGATGGTTTGGGTTTGGTCTAAAGCAGCTCCTATCTTAGTTAAAAAAGAAAAATCACACCCGTGTGAACTGAGCGGTGGTTCCCCCCCCCCCCTTCCCCCCTGTGTGTGTGTGTGTGTGTGTGTGTGTGTGTGTGTGTGTGTGTGTGTGTGTGTGTGTGTGTGTGTGTGTGTCTGGTCTGGCCTGAACAACAGCGCCCCTCCCTTAACATGTGTGGTCAGAAAAGGTTACTGCAGGCTACAGACAGACAGACAGACACGCAGACAGACAGACAGACCCACACACACGGCCACGTATAGGAGCGTTGTGACCACCGCTCAAAAAAAGAATCCTGGGCTACAAATAAAAGCGTTAGCAGCGCAACCGATAATCATATCATCTTTCAGTGAAATTACACTGGTGGTCGCCTGTGAGAAATTCCTTCACTTATTTCATCGTCACATACAGATCCATCTCGAAGAATTAGAATATTGCGTGAAAAAGCATTGCAGATGAGATGCCATAGCACCAAGTAAGCACCCCAAATCATAACTGACTTCGGAAACTTCCCACTGGACTTAAAGCAACTCTGACTTTAGAATCATTGTTTGCTATAGTGTGTTTGCTGAGTAACAGGTGTGTCGGTGTCCCCATCTCCCCAGCTCTTTAGGGAATGTGGAACATTTCTGGTCAGGATACACATTTTATCCAATCAACTCCACAAAGATCATTTACCAGCTTCAATGTTATAGTATTCTAGTTTGGTCTGCTCATTATGTTTCGTTTCATCACTTCCCATTTCACTCGTTTATCCTGTAACGGGTTGGGTTCTCTCCCCGGATTGGACAAAATTGGTATCCCAACAACCAAAACATTTACTTTGTATCCACTAAAGAGCTGAAGGGGACAGAACAAAACACTATATCGGAATATAGAGCCATTTAACTCTATTTTAACAAAAGCATGTAAAAGAATACCACTTACACCAGTGGTTCTCATTTCTCAACCTATGGGTCGGGAACCCCAAGGGGGTATTTTGACAATAGAACCGTGGTATACAAAATGTAATACCTCATCTCTTAGTGCTCATCAGGGTGGGGGGGGGGATCCCCAGTTAAAATATGATTATTTTGGGGATCGCTGCCTGAAAAGGTCGAGAGCCCCTGCCTTACACCTCTGTCACTAAAGTCCAGAAATAAATCCTAAACCACGAGGGGTTTCCACTGGAGCCAAAAAAAAAAAAACTACTGCATCACTCTACTCCCACTCCCTCCTTCACGGTCACACCTTGTGTTCTCGTCCAATCAAATGAAACCTAGCGCTACCATCATCCAATCAAAACCATAGGTGTAAACAACAGCTGCCCAGTAACTTCCCGTTCGCTGACATAAACAACGTACTGTACACGACACGACGCATGAATGAGTAGTAGTCTTACCTATGGTTTTGTCCCTTCCTTATTCCTGTAGCTCCTCTTCCCCTCCTTTCTCTTAACCTCCTGTAGTTCCTCCTCTCTCTCGTCTCTACTTGCTATCGTCTTTCCGCTCCGTCCTCTTTCCTTGCCTTTCTATTCCTCCGTCCCGTTTTTCCCTCGTCTACGTTTTCCTTCTCTTTCGCCCTTGTCCTTTATCTCTCCCTCTCTCAGCTCACGCGTGCCCTACAAGCTGTCAATGCCATTTGCACTCGTCTGTGTCGGTCCCCCTCCCACGCCTGCTGCTCGGTGTCTGGATCCCCCCGGGAAAACCACTTGGAGAAACCAGGGCAGAGAGAGAGAGAGAGAGAGAGAGGGGAGGAGTGTGAGAGAGAGAAGTGGATGAGGGAGAATACAAGGTTACTGGGAGAGCGATGGAGAGATGACAGGGGAAAAGGAGAGGGAGAGATACAGAGAGGGAGAGATACAGAGAGAGAGAGAGAGAGAGAGAGAGAGATACAGAGAGAGAGAGAGATACAGAGAGAAAACCAACTACACAGCATTTCCCAGAAGACAGATTACTTGGGGACACAAGTCAAATCACCCTTTCATTTTCTAGTTCAACTTATCACACCGTCCATCCTCTGTTGTTTACTTGTCTCTGTCTTTCCGTCTGTCGCATTTTCTGTCTCACCATCTGTCCTTCGCTGTCCCTTCGTCTATCCTTCTCTCTGTCTCTCCATCCCTCCCTCTCTCAATCTCTCCATCACTCTGTCTCTCATCACTCTGTCTCTCTTTATCTCTATCCACTTCTCTCCGTCTGCCCGTATCCGTTTAGAAAAACACTCATCTTGTCTAACAACACCAATAAGACTGTAGGAGTACTTTGTGTTTGGGGTTTTAAATACAGTCTTTTTAAATCCTTAAAGCAGTGCTTCTCAGTTCTCAGCCCGGTTTGATAGGTTTTTTATTTATTTTTAATCTCTAGTGGGACCCCCATCTACACTATAAATTCTGTGTTATTGTAATTAATTGTGACCACAGGCCAGGGTTTACAATCAGAACCATCACAGCTTGTCTGTCTGTCTGTCTGTCTGTCTGTCTGTCTGTCTGTCTGTCTGTCTGTCTGTCTGTCTGTCTGTCTGTCTGTCTGTCTGTCTGTCTGTCTGTCTGTCTGTCTGTCTGTCTGTCTGTCTGTCTGTCTGTCTGTCTGTCTGTCTGTCTGTCTGTCTGTCTGTCTGTCTGTCTGTCTGTCTGTCTGTCTGTCTGTCTGTCTGTCTGTCTGTCTGTCTGTCTGTCTGTCTGTCTGTCTGTCTGTCTGTCTGTCTGTCTGTCTGTCTGTCTGTCTGTCTGTCTGTCTGTCTGTCTGTCTGTCTGTCTGTCTGTCTGTCTGTCTGTCTGTCTGTCTGTCTGTCTGTCTGTCTGTCTGTCTGTCTGTCTGTCTGTCTGTCTGTCTGTCTGTCTGTCTGTCTGTCTGTCTGTCTGTCTGTCTGTCTGTCTGTCTGTCTGTCTGTCTGTCTGTCTGTCTGTCTGTCTGTCTGTCTGTCTGTCTGTCTGTCTGTCTGTCTGTCTGTCTGTCTGTCTGTCTGTCTGTCTGTCTGTCTGTCTGTCTGTCTGTCTGTCTGTCTGTCTGTCTGTCTGTCTGTCTGTCTGTCTGTCTGTCTGTCTGTCTGTCTGTCTGTCTGTCTGTCTGTCTGTCTGTCTGTCTGTCTGTCTGTCTGTCTGTCTGTCTGTCTGTCTGTCTGTCTGTCTGTCTGTCTGTCTGTCTGTCTGTCTGTCTGTCTGTCTGTCTGTCTGTCTGTCTGTCTGTCTGTCTGTCTGTCTGTCTGTCTGTCTGTCTGTCTGTCTGTCTGTCTGTCTGTCTGTCTGTCTGTCTGTCTGTCTGTCTGTCTGTCTGTCTGTCTGTCTGTCTGTCTGTCTGTCTGTCTGTCTGTCTGTCTGTCTGTCTGTCTGTCTGTCTGTCTGTCTGTCTGTCTGTCTGTCTGTCTGTCTGTCTGTCTGTCTGTCTGTCTGTCTGTCTGTCTGTCTGTCTGTCTGTCTGTCTGTCTGTCTGTCTGTCTGTCTGTCTGTCTGTCTGTCTGTCTGTCTGTCTGTCTGTCTGTCTGTCTGTCTGTCTGTCTGTCTGTCTGTCTGTCTGTCTGTCTGTCTGTCTGTCTGTCTGTCTGTCTGTCTGTCTGTCTGTCCGGATGGACGGGTAACGTAACGCCTGACACTGTGGTTCCCCTGACACATCACTGTGACATCACAGGTGACATCACAGTGACGTCATATACTCAAGAGCAGGGATCTCCACATATGGGCATAAACAGGTGACATCACAGTGATGTCAGATACTCAGAGCAGGGATCTCCATAGTCCATATAAGGACATAAAATGGATTCTGTTTGGGATCTCAATATACTGTATGGGCATAAAAGGGATTCAATGTATCCTAGATCAGTGGTTCTCAACCTTTTCAGGCCACGACCCCCAACATAATCATATTTCAACCGGGGACCCCCCACCCTGCACAAGCACTTGGAATTGTAGGAGTTGGCTTTACATTTAGTTTTACTCGATCTATTCCATTGTGAAAATAGCCGATCTACATGCTTGCTCACAACGCCTCGCAACAACGCCTCGCGTTGCGAGGCGTTGTGAGCATGCAGATCTGCTATTTTCACAATTTCTGCTTCTAATATTTGACAGTTTTACCAATGTTTGACCAGAGGTACTAAAAAGGTCTTTAAAGTCCTTAAATTGTCACTTTAGAAATGTGCAGATATCCTGTATACACTTATGTTTGTCTGTATTCTTTAGTGAGAAAACAATATTAACATTTAGCTAAACATCTGGGGACCCCCCAAAATAATTTGGAGACCCCCTTAGGGGTCCCGACCCACAGGTTGAGAACCACTGTCCTAGATGGTGCCCTGTTAGGAGAACCACACTAACAGAATCCATATATGGCCAAGAGAGATGGCTTTAGGGCGAGGTCTCTTTTCGCCCTTAGGTGTCTTAATGGTGTAAAACTATGATGTTATCCTTCATGGTACTTTTTGTCCAGGGACCCTCATGGCTTATCTAGGGGGTTCCATTCTGGGAGTGTACAAATGGAACCGGCCTTAAGGTTCACATTTGCACACGTGAAGTCCACATAGATTATACCTCTGACAGTGTGATAAACCGCTCCTGGAAACGGTTCCAAATGTGACAACAACGATACTTCAATGTTGGATCCGGTTCTGAATGCCAACCCTATAGGCACGGCTATAATGTAGATCTGGGTTTAATTGCCATTGCTTTTTTTGCACACACACACACACACACACACACACACACACACACACACACACACACACACACACACACACACACACACACACACACACACACACACACACACACACACACACACACACACACACACACACACACACACACACACACACACACACACACACACACAAGCTCTTCCATTTAAACTTTACTGCTGCCTGTGGAGGGTGTATAGTGGGTGTTGCCGTAGTAACTACAACATCCTGCCGCGGCCTGTGGCTGACAGCTTTGGCTTTATGACAGAGAGTAGACAGACACAGGGAGGAAGGGAAGGAGGGTTAGGAGGAGGACCCCTCTGAAAGACAGTGGGAAGGAAGGAGGGTTAGGGGGAGGACCCCTCTGAAAGACAGTGGGAAGGAAGGAGGGTTAGGGGGAGGACCCCTCTGAAAGACAGTGGGAAGGAAGGAGGGTTAGGGGGAGGACCCCTCTGAAAGACAGTGGGAAGGCGAAGGACTCCACTGAAAGGTAGAGGGAAGGAGGAGGATCCCACTGAAAGGTTAGGGAGTAGGGATGGGACGACATGGACATGTCACCATTTCACCATCACCATTATTGTGTCCAAAGAAATCGCGATTTACGATACCACGATAATCAAAATATCCCCAACATATATTTTCCTGGGGCGGAAACATTTGCCAAAATGACTTGCATCACTGACTGACATGTCACATAAAAAAAATCATCATCGCCCAAATTTGGAGATGACATCACAGACTGGCCTGGACACGGAACACCATATATGGGAACAAAAGAGAGCCCGACAGATAAGAGATAAGATATCTCCATATAATGTATGGGCATGAAAGGGACACCTGTCTCTACCAGTGACATCATAGGTAGGCGAATGCACATGGGACCAACATGGAAACAACGGAAGCCCTCAGGGTATGTTGCGTCATCCTTTGAGCATAACCACTGACTGTACCACCTGTACTGTACACACACCTGCTAATAAAGCATCCAATCTATTTAATATATAACACAATGTTCGAACAACAACAACAACAATCGAACAAGTATTCGACAGAATAATCACTGAAGCATATCAACTGCAACCGTAAAATGAAGTGTAAAAACACAAAAAGTCAAAAACAAAAACACCTCACAACCCCAAATACTCTTGGGGGAGGGGCTGCAGTTGCCGCGGCAATGTGGTTCATAGACGACAAACAACAAATCCCTATGGTCACCAGAGATTAGCACAGCAACAACACCACAGATTAGCAGGCTAGCGCAGAGCAGCAGAGATGACAATAGAGATTATATTACTAGCAGGGGTTGACACTAAGGTCTCAGAGGCACTTGCCCGTCGGGCAAGTACAGGTTATGTTCTACTAGCCCAAAGGTCATGCCCACTTGCTCGAGAAGTAAATCGTCCATTATGAAATGATAGGCAAGATTTTAATTACCGCTCAATTTAACACTTATTTCTTTACAAAATGTCATACCTCAATACCTCCAATTCCAAATACCAAATACCTACACTACATAGCTATGATTGAATATGTCTGTGGTTTCACACATTTTATTTAATATTTTTAGCAACAGTAAAAACATTGCATTATAGGTAAACAGTGCTGCGATGTTACATTCCACAGACCAGAAGACAGCCCTCTGGCCACGTTCAGGTGTTTAGACAGATATCTGGTGTTGTGTTTATTGGCGGTTGCGTCCCCTCTCAAATGAGCAACCTGAAAGCAAAATTCACCTGCCTGGGGAAAGCCTTGGTGTCAATGCCTGTACCAGCATGTCCTATAGCAGTGGTTCTCAAACTTTTACATTTCAAGGTCTTCCCGTAAATATCGCCCGGCGTTTACTGGTGGAGCGCAATCCCCGATGATCCAAGCGAGAAAGCCTGCGTCAACAGCTGTCCGCTTTATGGTGGTCTCTGAATTAAAACTAAGTTCAGGAGATCCACCGGTATTGTAATTGTATAGCAGATGTGAAGTCCACACACACACCAGCTCTGACAGCTAGTGTGATGTGTGATAGACCAGTTCCGGATGCAGTTCCAAAAATGTGATGGAACCGATTCCTGGTTCCTCATAATCCTCAGGGACCCTCTGAGTTACTCGACGGGGTTCTAAATGGGTTTCTTTACATCAGGGGTCTTCAACAGGGGGTCAGGGACCCCTAGGGGGTACTCAGAATCATTACAGGGAGTCCGCCAAATCTTTGTGTGATAGGAACTTGTTTTTTTCCCCCGTTCTTATATTAACCACTTGAACCCTAGTGTCCACGGTCCATATTCTAAGAACTTTAGCCAAAAATAGCAGATCACAGCGCCTTGCGCTGCGAGGCGCTGTGAGCTTGTAGATCGGCTATTTTCGGCAAAGAGCTTTGGAGGGGGAAGAGCAGACTACAGAGTGAAAGGTCAAGTTTATTGACCGTTCAAGTGGTTAAATATCTGAAAACACACATTAACATGAATCCAAAATACACAGTTGATCATGCTGTCAAACAATGAAACTATGGAATCGATTAACGGGTTGTGGGGGTCCCTGCTTCATCTCTCTCTCAACTAAGGGGTCCTTGGCCTGAAAACGTTGAAGACCCCTGCTTTACATGTATAAGAACTCTCTCCCTCATGCACAGTCACGGATCGACTCAGGTCTTTTGTGTTTGTGTCCCATGTGTTTGTTGCTTCCTTGTCTAGTAGTTTATCTTATGTATTGTCACACTATGCTGCTGCAACACCTTAATGTCCCTTCGGGGATTAATAAAGTATATCTCATCTCATCGTTGGATCCGGTTCCCAAGTATCCCAACCCTCGGCATATACTATCAAACTACAGCCGCTACACAAATATATTGTCGTTGTCGGGTGGAAACCTTGTATCTCCAAGTTTCAAATGTGTACTTTCTTTCGCAAGTAAAGCCCTGCTTCATCATACAAGGCCGTCGCACAAAAGTAGTGAAATCAGCAGATCTACACAACGCCTCGCACCGTGCTTGTAGATCGGCTGTTTTCACTAGTTTAAATCATTTTTAAAATGATAAATGCAAAACAAACGGTTTTGGACATACAAGGTTTTCACCTGAAAACGACGATATAGACCACCACACCTCTCCTCTGATCACACTGCACAGCGTGTGCACGTACACACACACACACACACACACTAACAACGTAAAGCATCTCACAGCTGTTGTATCCATGTGTTGTGTGTGTGTGTGTTATTGAGTGTGCAGAGAGAGAGAGAGAGAGAGAGAGAGAGAGTTGGAGAGGGAGAATAAGTGGGAAGCATTAAATGTTATTATGTCGAAAACCTCATCCAGGGGTGTGGGCGGAGTGTGCGTCTGTGTGTGCGTGTGTCTGTCTTGGACGATTTGCATTAGTTGCAGGAAACCAGCTGTTTTCTTCTAGTTCCGAGTAACTCCCTCTCACCTCCATAGCACGCGCGCGCGCACACACACACACACACACACACACACGCACACGCACGCACGCACGCACACGCAGCAATGATATCATAATCATAACCCGAACCCACCCACCCTCACTCACTCAGGATGGGATGGGATGGGATGTGGTGGATATTAAGTGAACATTGTGAACTTTATTTTAATACTTTTTAATGGTAAAATATTCATAAATAAAAAACATAGAACTTAACCACTTTGACTTTCACTTGAAATAATTTCAAAAATAGCAAAAATGGACGCTCACAGTCACGACGCAACACAACACTTGTGTGACAAAGGAGGACATTAATTTACATTGAAAAATGGAGATACAAGGTTTCTGCCTGACGGACTGCGATGCATTTCATCAGCAAATGTGTTTTTTTGACTGTAATGTGACCTCAAACACACGCACGTGCACACACACACACACACACACACATCCATGGTGTACGTTGCTAATCCACGCTGTTCTCTTGCACAGAATCCGGCCATCTGTCACGGCATGACTCATGCTTACTATACATTAAAAGAAAAACGCTAACGCATATGAAAGAGATGGAGAACAAAAACACACTCATGGGTCCGCTTTTTGCACTCTGTTAAATTAAAACACCTGGGAGGAAGAAACTGACTGAAGGTGAAAAAAGAGGTAAATACAGAGGAGAAACAGAGACGGTTCGGGTCGTTACGTAAGGTTTTATCTTTGTGTAAAAGCACACGTTGGGTTTGGTGGCGTTGCAAATCGCCAACATCCCTGCTGTCCCTTATATGCGGCTATCTATCTTCTCACACTGAAAGTATAAGGATTACATGCAGGATTATCTCTCCATCTCTCATTTTCCATCCCTCGCCCTCTCTTCGCCAGTGTGGCCGGATTTTGAGAGAGGAATAAAGCAACCCGGTCTATGAAAAACAAGCCACATGCGAGCCCTTTAAACCTATAACATTTAAATGCATTGGCTTTTTGAAAATAGACGAGCTACAAGCTCAAAACTTGCCCTGATGCGTTGTGACCGTGTCGATTTTTTTTTTTATATATTTTTTGGGGGCTTTTTCTGCCTTTATTGATAGGTTACAGTAGGCTGACAGGAAACGGGGAGAGAGATGGTGGGTGACATGCAGCAAAGGTCGTCAGGATCGGGACTCAAACCTGCAACGCTGCAATGGCTGGATTACGTACCAGGCTAGGTGCCTGGACCACACCTTGTGGCCCAGGCCTAGATCAGCTATTTTTCTTTATAATAAAAGCAACCATACAGTTTAGAAACGACCCCCAAAAAAACGCAACCACCAATATTTACATGCAACTTTACAGAAAAAAAATCACACCCGTGTGAAGTGGAGCTGTGTGTGTGTGTGTGTGTGTGTGTGTGTGTGTGTGTGTGTGTGTGTGTGTGTGTGTGTGTGTGTAGATCATGTGTACCGATTTTTGTGACATTTGAAGAAAATATGTAGGAAAAGGAGCAAAAAGTGTGTTTTGGAGAAAATTCAAGATGGCGGAAAATCTATCCTGGCGCAAATGGGCGTGGCCTATATGGGGAGATGCGTCTTGACCCAAGGAATCCAGGGAAAAAAGAATTTTAATTTTCCGATCTACGGTTCAAGAGTTACGGGGCAAAACGTAAAGTGGGCCGTTATAGCGCCACCATGAGGCCGAGTGATGTAATTATTTTTCGATTCATTCTTAAAATCATTATGAATCTCCTCTCCGAGGTTTGAAACTGTAGCTCCTATGGTTTACGAGAGAAAAATACTTGAAAGTGATTTCTTGCATTGTCCCATTATAAGTCAATGGGGACAATTAAGCGTCGTTTTTTGCCGATTACGTCGGCATGGTAAGGCGGATCGGAACGAAAGGTAATAGAACACCATTCCCGGCCGAGCCGCACATTTTGATGTATATATTGCGCGAGTGGCGTAAATGGTGCGGCACTAGTTACGCGCCGAAGTCAGGCTGAGTCAGGCTACATACACACACACACACAGACACACAGACACACAGACCCACACAGCCACGTATAGGGAGCCTGTGTTTCACACAGCTCCAAAAAGCAAGTCCAAAGCCGCTTATAATAAGCAGACAAGGCAACACTGTATCTCACTCTCCCGCTCTCCTTTTCTATCCCTCTCTCTCTCCCTCCGTCTCCATCCCTTACCCTCACGTTCTCTCACCCTCTTCCTCTCATTCTCTCTCTTACTCCCTTCTTTCTCCCCCCAACCTCTCTCTCTCTCTCTCTCCCTCTCTTCCTCTCAAAATGCCTCGCATTCAAAAATGCATTGCAGACAAGCGGAGCTTCTTTTTTTTTAAGGACAATTTATGCCACAGTAATCCAAAACAACAACTGGGTGTTGGTTATATAACTCTGTATCTCTCTCTGCCTCAGTGGTTTGAGCTGTCCACAGCAATGGACGTTCAAAAAACAAAGTAGGCAAGAATGTATGCACTCAATGATAGCAGTGCTGTCTGTGTTGGTCTGATTTAGTGTTGAGTTTTTGTATTCATTCTGAGGTCATATTTGAACTGGGGAACAGACCACCCCCCACCCTGATAAGCACTTGGAATTGTAGCAGTTGCATGCATCATCCTACATGAGGCATTACATTTCGTTTCAGTCTGTTCCACTGATAATTGTGGAAATAATAATAATCTACTACATTATTATCAAAGATATTATCTTCAAGCTCACGTTGCGAGCTTGTAGATCGACAAAGCCGGATGCACCACGGTGGATTTGAACCCACAACCCTCGTTTTACCACTGAGCCACCCGAGCGCCCACATCAACATGATGCCATCTGTGTCACTTTACATTTTAACCTCTTTAACCATTATTAAAAGAAGCGGCTTGGACTCCTCATGCATAGAAGGAAGCATGAGCTCAGTCCGTTGCTCTCCCCAGGTTGGCAGAGGGAGTGTAGTGCCCAGGATTACATTAGACGATTGGCACTGGGTGAAAAAAAAATGGGTTACAAAAATCGTGGGATACATTTTTAAAGAAGGACATTGTGTGCTTGTAGATCTGCTATTTTCACTAGTTTTGTGCGACAGTCTTGTGTGATGAAGCAGGGCTTTACTTTACGAAAAAACTTGCAAAGCTGGAACTTGGAGATACGAGGTTCTTGCCTGACAGTGAGGATATGTTAATATGTATACTGTACATATACTGTACATAGCGACAAGAACCCCAGAAGCGGTTCCCGTCCTGAAAGTTATTGTTACAAAAAGGGGTTCCCATCCTCAATGGGAGAAACACTCTCTGGGCCTGGCAGAACGCTTTCGAGATTTTGGAATGGGCCCTAGGAAAGCATGGGAACCAGTGTTCTCTACGTGTGCTTCATCATCGCACATTGCTACACAAATGCTCAACAAAACGTAGATTCAGTTCTGAAAGTGACAAGTTCAAGTCCTTCTGTTCGATAATTACTATCATTACATTCCACGCCTCTCTCCCACTTACTCGCTCACTCTCTCCCCCTCCCCCTCCCTCTCTTCCATTTTGTGTGAGAATAAAGGGTCAGCTCATAACTACTATTGTTAACTGCTAACTCCTCTATTCATCGATTAGGGCAGCGAGCCGCGAAGCTTGTGTGTGTGTGTGTGTGTGTGTGTGTGTGTGTGTGTGTGTGAGAGAGATAGATAGAGTGTAGGAGAGATGGAGAGAGTGTGTTGCAGTGGGGGTAGCATGCACATGAACATGAGTAGATACTCTGTGTGTGTGTGTGTGTGTGTGTGTGTGTGTGTGTGTGTGTGTGTGTGTGTGTGTGTGTGTGTGTGTGTGTGTGTGTGTGTGTGTGCGCGTGCGTGCGTGTCAGAGACAAATAGAAGTAGGTGAAATCGCACACGGGCCCACATGGACACCTCCGTGCACAGGTGGGTGTGGCGTTGCCGTGACAACATGCCTCCCATCAATGGGTATAAACAACAGGTGGTGTTCTTTTGAGGTTGCTGTCTTTTTTTCTTCTTGGCCACAACGTATCAACCGTATCATTAACCCACAGAACTACAATGTTCAGCACTACACTGGTTCTCAACCTGTGGTTCGGGACCCCAAAACTATTTTGGGGCTCGAAAAATTTGAATATTGCGTTTCATTTTCTTGAAACTTTATAATATTTATTTATAATATAGAAATGTCAACCTTCTGAAGTCAGCGTCGCTTCAAGTCCAGTGGGAAGTTTTTCCACAGTCAATAGATTTGGGGTGCTATAGGGCATCTGCAATGCTTTTTTGATCTGTAAATTACAATAGAAAATACCTCATGCACTTTAACGCCGCCCCCCCTCCCCCTTTACTCTTCTGGAAATCACAAAAACAATGTTGTTCCTTTACACCTTGAAACTTGAGATGTGACAATTAAGTTGAGTATGATGCCGTTTTATAAAGGTTTGAAAAGGTGTTTGAACAGCCAAATCTGACCCACGCCCAAGTTGTGATGTTAAGGGTGGAGAAAGTCCACCCTGTTAAACTCTCCAACACTCCCTATAAACAAATAAAAGGATATTTATATCAGCCACGCTTATCATTTAACCGTGCCGCATTTAACCGAGAGGACTTAACCAAGAGGATCCAAACATGTGGTTAAACAGCAAGTATAGGGGCGGAGATAAATATTGTTGAGACGATACAATGTCTCCACGATATGCCTTACATATTGTGATAAAATGAGGGAGCCTTATAAAAATGCTGCTGAATTGTTAACTTAACACATTGACCGCCATTTTAACATACCTCCGTACTCCCACCTGCCATTCGTCTCCATAGACTTCCATGTAATTGGGTGTGCACAGATCATGCACACCCATGCCTAGATAATGCACCACGTGTGTCCACATTGCTCACAGCTTTCAAACAAAAAAATCCGAATGGAAATCCGTTCAGGCATTCATGAGATAACAGCCACTATGTTTAACAAAGATGGCTGCCAAAATGGCTGCCATGCTTGAAAGATGGGGTTGCTATGGGGGTTAAACATGCAATTTCGCGATTGCTATCATGCCTACTCCATTTTTTGGGGTCCAAAATTTTTTTTGAAAAAAAAAGTTTTTTGAATTTTTTTTTTTTTTTTAAATTCTCGGGACTATCGGGCCTGGCGGGGAAAGACATTGGAATAATCTCGGGACTATCGGGCCTGGCAGGGAATGAGTTAATACAGAGATTAATTGCAGAATTTAATTTAAACCTGCATGTTGATCTAATTCAGTAGTTCTCAAACCTTAGAATGTCAAGGACTCCCCTTAACTCTGACAGTTACATACTTGTTGTAAGGGTCAATTTAGACCTCCCAAAAGGAACCCAGAGAGTCCCTGGACCCCAATTTGAGGACCACTGGTCCAAGTGGTCTGTTTCTAATTTTTCCTTTAGTTTTTGTTACCTTATAGGTGGCTGTACTATTAAGTAACTTGAAAAATAACCATGAAAAAGAATCGTGATAAGATCGTGTATCGTGATACAGCTCGGAAAAATATGGCGATATTGTATTTTTCCATATCACCCACCCCTATAATATAGTTATTTTCAATCTGTCCTAAATGGAAACGGATATTCTCTCAAGTTTTCCTTGTGACATTACTGTGTAGATTTACACATTTACGTGATATGACATAACTGTAAGGTGTGATAAAGTAACTTTAATTCAGGGGTGCCGTGGATGAAATCAAATTAAAAGGGGTGACTTGAGACAAAAAGGTTTGAGAACCACTGATGTACCTTTTGAAGTAGAGTCCATGGAATTACATGAAAGAAAAGCTCAACTGATAGTGCTGCTTAGATAACGGACCGGTATTAAAATATAGAAAGTTGTCCTTTATTTGTAAGAAATGTAAAAAAAATCTACCTCGACGCATTGTGAAAGAAAACCGATATCGTCATCCTAATGCGATATTGTCGTTTCGATATTGATAGGCATTTATTTGGACCATCACTTGGATGTTATTACATCACTTGGATGTAATAACTTTAATATTAAAAAAACAAAAGTGCAGCCTCAATAACATGCCGACTTCATCTCCAGCAGGAAATTGCATAACGCTACAATGTTTGTCTGCCAGGTCTAGAGGACTGGTGGTGAGAATATATAGCACACGTGCACGCACACACGCACGCACACACACACAAGATAGGAGGACACAAGCAGCCCCTCCCCCACCATACCGCAGTGTCATCGTGACAGTGATTCAGGGCAATGACCTCTGAACCCAAACCAGGAGACAGGAAGTGTCCATGATGAAACAATTTCCTTGCCCGCTCTTCTCTCTTTTCCTCTGCTACTGAATTCTGTCTGTCTGTCTGTCCGTCTGTCCCTCCCCCCTCTCTCAGTTCAAGGTTCAAGGTGGTCTTTATTGATAATATGTCTTGGGTTCAGGTACATATAAGGAGTAAACCTCTCGCAATTATTACATAATAATCGTCTAATAGCAATTATTTGACATGATCGCAATTATTGTCATAATCGTTATAATCGTTTCCATATAAAGTTTGTATATTTTCAAATATTTTCAAAAATAGTGGAAATAGCAGATCTACAAGTTCACAAGTTTTGAGCTTGTAGATCGGCTTGAAATGACCTAATGGCTTGAAATGAGGTATTGGTCTATGTGTCAAATAAATTAACGGACACACTATGCATGTACGTAGCGCATGCAAAAAAAGCAGTCCATCTGTAAGCATGTGTGGTTATTTCAATAAAACCATTGTTGGAAAATGGAAATAAGGCATTTATTTTCTTTATTCTATGTGTACAGTGCAGTGTGCATATGTTATTCATTATCTGGTTAGGCAGGCAGTGGACCTAAAGCAGAAAAAACATTAAAAACTAATGCAATTGTTTTTACTAATATCGTGAGTAACATTGATATTGAGGAGGTATTCAACCACGCTATCGAATATTCAAGGTTTTCCTGATATCACCCAGCCTTAATACACACAACAAAAAGTTACAAAAAGGAGGAGTGGGAATTGTTACTAAGAGAACAGTTGAAGGTGCCGTACGTGAAGTTCCTCCTTTGTTCAGTCGTTCGTTCTCTCCCTTTCTCGTCTGTGACATTGGGCTCTACTGCCATTGTCTGTCCGTCCGTCTCTGTCATAAGGTCGCAGTACATTCTAAAAATACACTGACCGTTGCTCAAATGTACATAAAAACAGGAAGTGGGTCCGCTACTACGCAGTCAAATTCAAAACAGCAATGTTGTTGTGGGTCTCTCTCTTACTCACTCTGCTGAGGGTGATGTCTGGGTCTCTGTCTCATTTAACACTAGAGTTCATTGATTGAGCAATGAGCGTGTGGAAAACTGTCTGAGCAGAGAGAATGATCCAGGGATGGGACGATATGAAAATGTCATATCACGATTATTGTGACAAAATAAATCACGATTTACGATATTATCGTGATAATCAAAATCCATTATCCTGGGGTGGACATTTGCCAAAAAATAGCAGATCTACAAGCTCGTGAAGCGTTGTGAGCTTGTAGATCGGCTATTTTTTGGCAAAGACATTTGATAGAGTGAAAAAAGACAAGTATGCATATTATGTATATTATAAGTACCTTTTAGCAATTATAGAGGGTTTAAGTGGTACCGGATATGCAGCTCTGCAAATAAAAGGTGAATTGATCCCAGTGCATAACGGAGGACAATATCACGATGAATTAAATCTTCACGATACGATTATTGTGAGTGTTTTTTATCGCGATAAACGATAATATCGCATATCGTCCCATCCCTAGAATGATCCTGAGAATTCCTGAGAATGAGATTTTTTTTTAGCCTCTCTCTCTTATGTCTGGTGCATTTACAGATTAGGTTCCTTATTTTAGATGTATTTTTGGTCTTTGATGCTTTTATTGATACGACAGTACTGACTGACAGGAGGGATGGACGAGAGAGATGGGAAGTGACACGCAAAACAAAGGTCGTCGGATCGGGGATTCGAACCTGCGACACGCTGTCAGGCTGGCATTGCAGCCTAGGGATGCAAGGACACACACACACACGCACACACACACACGCACACACACACACACACACACGGGCCGTTGTTGCGCAATTAATCGAAAATAATCTGAAATCAGGATCTTACGTTTCACAATAATTTGATGTCATCATGAAACTAAGTTGCACCTTGCTCTCATCTGCTCGACACTATTTAAAGCATAAAATAGTGAAAAATAGCAGATATACAAGCTCATAGGTCTGCTATTTTTGAAAAAGCGTTAACATTTGAGCTAGTCTTTGAATATTTTGGACCCGATTCTATAAATGTCTTCTAAATGCTTCTTCTAAAACCAGTGGTTCTCAGACTTTTTCATGTCAAGGACCTCAAAATGATATGTATTTGGACCATAGACTGTATAAAATATATGGACAAAGCGAAGCCATTGGTTTCTATGCAGCGCAAATGACACAATATGGGTCCTTGGCATGGGTGTTGCCATCATAGATTGTAAAGGCACCAAAGGATGCTATTGGCTGCCAACGGTCACATGCAACCGCAGGGATACATGGGAGAATGTGGTCGGAGCCTCCCGAAATACAGCACACGAAGAAGAACACAGCCGGCTGGTATCAGTTTAGTTGGCCACGCCCCCCACAACTTTCATTTATTTTAAAATAAAACGCATATGATGGTGATTGAAAGGCAATTTTTAACTAGCGATAGGAACCATAAAGTATTCATGAAAATGTTAATTAAGGTTAGAACACGAAAGGGGAAAATGAATGGGATCCAATGGAGAACAATTCTTTTTGCGATCGGCCGGGGGGGAAAACAGCGCAACTAGCGGCCAATCATAGGAAGTTTTACTTCCGTATTGGAGTCATTTGCCCCTGATTTGGACGCGTGGTGTTTCTGCCTGACTGCTACCATAAGCAAAATCATTTGACAGTTTTAGTCATAATCGTGCAGCAGCCCCACAAAAAGTAATAATTGTGCCGATTGTGCTTTCGTGCTGCCTCAGCCCACCTCTTTGAAAAGGTATTGGCAGGGTGGGTGGGACCCTGCTGCGCTTGGTGCCGGTGGGAGAATGAGGGGAGAGAGACCCTCTGCTGATTAATCTGTTTTTAACCACGCTCGGCCACGAGCCAACACCACAGGCCCACATTCTCTCTCCTCCATCTCTCTCTCTCTCTCTCCCTCATCCCTCTCTCCCTCATCCCTCTCTCCCTCCCTCTCATTTATTCTAGCAGGACCAGGCCACTAGCTGATAGCAATCGCTTTCCTCCCGTCTCTTTCTCCCTCGCTCTCCCTTCATCTTCCCACACACACACATCATCACCGTCAAGTGGAAACCTTTTATATCCAAAACCATTACTTTTCAGAAAATGGGAGGAGTAAAACAAATAAAGAACCAGTGTTATTTAGTCACAAAAGCTCTTGTTAATACTTTTCGTTGGTTCAGCATAAATGTATAAAACCCACAGGAAAGAAACGCAAATATAGCAGATCCACAAGCTTGTAGATTAAAGGCATTTTTTTGCTACTTTTGTGCGACTCCGACTGTCATCGTACTTATGACGAAGCAGGGCACCAATTAACGAAAAGAAAAAACGTGAAAAGTTGAAATATAATGGAGATACAAGGTTTCTGCAGCCCCACAGCAACGATATCCCCCTCGCTGTCCCTTTCCCCACCCCCCCCCCCCCACCTCTCTCTGTAATAAGCAGAACATTGCATTAGAGTTTCCATTCATACAGTGTACATGCCTCTCTGAGCTGAATGCGTGTGAATGCAGCGTCCTGCGGCGCAGACACGCTGCGCTGCATTGAGAGCCAAAGGGTACACGTCGGTCACAGCGGCACTGTAACATTAATATGGACCTCTATTAAAACCATTCAGAACGGGTAACACATTATTGTGTATCGTTATTTTATGCTTTAACTATTGAAAAACAGCAGATATACAAGCTCACAGCGCGGCACCGAGTGTCGCGCTGCAAGCTTGTAGATCTGCTATTTTTGAAAAATCATGAAAATTTGAATTTTGACCTGATTCTATAAGTGTCTTTGAAAAACCTATGTTTCTATGTCAGCAATCTGGCCAGCCATCGTCAAAGAAAAGGTCCTTTTCACTTCAACTGGAGCTCAGTTAGTCTGTTCTTGAGAGACTACTACTATGTCAGTGGTTCTCAAACCTTTTCAGGTGAAGGACCCCCAAAATGATATGTATTTGGCCACGGACCCCCATCTCAAAATATTTAGTTCCAGGGACCACCCAGAAGCAAAATCTGAGTTAAAAACGTTCGCTTTGAAAATACATATATTCAAAGATTTGCACACATTTTCATGACTTTTTAAAAATAGCAGATCTACAAGCTTGCAGCGCGGCACTCGGTGCCGCGCTGTGAGCTTGTATATCTGCTATTTTTCACTGGTTAAAGCATTCAATAATTCTAGGCCTAAATGGGTTAAGAAAGCCATTGTCCCCACAAAAAAGTCACCGCAAAGCAGCCATGAAAAGTAGCTATCCGGGTGGGGCATTTAGACACCTGTGTCCCACACATAAAAAAACAAACACAGATTGTAGTGGATAGCCTTTGGAATTTTTGTGGGAAAACAAAAACAACAGAACATTGTTTAAAGTAGATTCTCACTTATAATGACAAGCCCAAAGGGGAAAACCAGTGGCCTTGTGGTTAGTGTGTCTGCCCCGAGATTGGAGGGTTCAATGCCCTGCTGGCCGGGTCATACTAAAGACTATAAAAAGAATGTTGCCCACATGTTTGGCACTCAGCAATCAAGGGTTAGACTGGGGGCAGGTCCCTGTGACATAATAACATCACGGCCAGAGGGTGCACTTGAACATCATGGCTGGGCGGTGTGCCGTCTTGTACATCAAGCACCCATACAGTACATATAGCCCTGAAACATGACGGTCGCTGCACGACCGGCATGGGACCAGGTTTACATGGGTTTGCACAAGTGACTTCTTAAAGGGGAAGACCACCCATTTTCAATATTGAAATATGTCATTAATATACCTTAGAGGAGTTGTGTGGAAATAGAAAAAAAGTCCCCCCCCCTTCTGTGTTGCCTAGAACTGGAGGATTGATTTTGGGGTTTGTATTGTAAAGTATAATGTGTGATGTCATCAAGTTGTAATTTACAATACAAACCCAAAACTCAATCCTCCAGTTCTAGGGAACACAGAAGGGGGGGAACTTTTTTTCTATTTCCACACAACTCCTCTAAGGTATATTAATGACACAGTTCAATATTGAAAATGGGTGGTCTTCCCCTTTAAGCCTACACAAACTACACAAACATTCAGATTTCACAAGCAAAGTGCCTTATAAAGTCGCACACCTGTCTAAATACTGGCCGGCATTCTATAATTAACCAGGTCCTCCGTGTTCTTTAATAAGAATCCTTTTTATCCAATAATTTTCTGTTTTCCATTTCCATTTTTGCAAGGCCACGCCCACATCTCAGTGTTCAATAGATGGGGTCGCTCATGGCTCGCTCATGGCTCGGGCACCGTTGGTTCCCATGGCTAATTAGTTGGTTACATGCCCAAAGTAGGGATGCCAGGTCAGGGTAACATGGTTAGGGATGGGATGAAGATGTTTTTAATCATGATAAAAAAAAAAACATTCACAATAATCGTTTCGCAGAGAGATTCATTTATCGGGGAAATTGTCCTCTGGGCATCATACACTATGATGAATTCGCTTTTGTTGCGATGCAAATTAACTTTGCCACTCAAACCCTCTGTTTGAGTCAAACAGACCCATGAGGAGCTTATTTCACTCTACAAAAACGGATTCACCAAACTTGGCATCATGGCAGATCTACAATCCGCTGGCTACTTTTGGCGAACGTTGCTTTAATAACAAAAGGGGCATTTTTTGATTATTGTGATAATATCGCTTTTTTCGCCAGAGTAATCGTGACGTGTGAGTAAGTAGGTAAGAGAGGCAAGTATCAGCCAGGGTATCAGCCAATGCAATGCTAGACCCCTGGGAGATGGAATGCTGAGGTGGAGCGCAACACCTACTATCAGCTGCCAGTACATAACGCATAACCTGTGCCCAAGCCGTGCTACTCATGCGCTGAAATGGTGGTGCCGTCGATCAAACCCATCTGGTCGAAAGGCGAGTGCTATACCGACTGAGCTTCGTCCCATCCCTAAACAACATGGACAACTTTAGTTGGGTGCTGTTAAGTAAGACTCTGGGACTGTGACCCCGCCACTGCCGTCATGGAAGAATGTTGGTTTCATGTCCTGATGCTGGTGATGTGCAGTGAAGACACATGACCCTCATGCGGCCAGAGCATTACATCTAAAGCAACAACAGTACACTCATGAATCAATATGACAACTAAACAACATTTATTTTTAGTAGCCAATCCCCCTGTGGCGAATTCTACTAGTGTCCACATAATGCTCTTTGCTCTTTTTTCCTCCTGTCTGAAATAAATGACCACTTGCAAAATAACCCCTTAAACGCTACATCGCCTGTCAGATAGAGACCTCGTATGTCCAAAACTCTGGATTCAGACTGAACTTCTAAAGTGGCAAAAGTAGCAGAACCCCAACTTAAAAGCTCAAAATGCATCGCTTTGCGCAGAATTTCGAGCTTGTGGTTTAGCTACTTTTTCATGCGTTTGTGTGGCACTGTAGCATCAAGCAGGGGGTTCATTTAATAAAAAGAACACAAAATGTTACGATATGGAGATAAGAGGGTTCTTCCCGACTGTACAAAAACTCACAACAACGCGTTGCAAAATGTAGAGGAGAGAGTGCTCTCAAGCCTCAACCCCAGTATTACACACTCTGGGTCTGGGAACGGGACAGAGAGAGAGTGTATGTGGGTTATTATCTGTGTGTGGGTTGTCCAGTCCTGACCCCGTCTCTTCAACAGGAACTGTCACATCAACTCACACACGGATGTTCCCATAGCCTTTCCGAATGGTTAGGCAATCTCTCCTTCTCTCTCCCCCCCTCTCTCTCATATACAGTACACACCCTCTCTCTCTCTCCCACCATGTCCCTCTCTGTCACTCTCACTCAGTCTCTCTGCCCCCAATCTCTCTCTCTCTGTCTCTTCCTCAATCTCTTTCCTACCAAACCTCCTTTCATCCCCTCTCTCTCTCTCTCTCTCTCTCTCCCCATCTTTCCTCCGCCTCTACCTCTCAAGGTGACAGAGATTTTAGGGGCCGAAGGGGACAGACTCAGGTATAATGAACTTGTCACATTGTCAGTTTTTGAAGCGGTGAAAACCGCTTCCAATGAGTGGCTTTGTGTCCCACGCCCATATATGGTCATTTCAGTCCAGAATGAACAGTTTTTTCAACAAAAAAAAAAAGTGTGTTTAATGTCCATATATGGTCATCTCAGTCCAGAATGAACAGGCTTTTTCAAAAACACAATGTATGTCACCTCATGTCCATATATGGTCACTCCAGTCCAGAATGAACAGGTTTTTTCTGTCCCGTACGTCCAGAATATCAGTCCAGAATGAATAGACTTTTTCAAAAAGCAAAATGTGTGTCTCATGTCCATATATGGCCATTTCAGTTCAGAATGAATAGGATGTATCTGTCCTGTACGTCCAGAATATGTGTGTAGTGTCCCTCCCGGTCTGATGAATGGATACTTTGAGGATTGGTCAAGCTTCACATGATAATTTGGCCCTCCATTCTTTATATATTCATTCAGAATATATAAAGAATGTAGAATTCAGAATATATAAAGAAAGAATAGATCACAGAGTCCATAACTGTATAGATGTATAGATCACAGAGTTCATAACTCTAGAACACATAGAATAAAAGTTCACCGCTTCACTTCGAACCGAGGTTTGATTTTTTTTTTAAGAGAGAAAAAGGTCAAACAGCAACAGCGGACCTATCCAGCGATTCCATTGAAGTCCTGCTAAAATAGGGCCACAGATGAAGTGCAACTAGTCCATAGATCACATCTTTGACACTGGCTCGACAACAGAAACGCTGAAAACAACATGACAACGATGTCCATCATGTTAAATATCATGGGGGATGGCAAATGATGAGGTGCCATGAAAATATGTTTTCGTGGAAGCCAAGTAAAGAGTAAAGACAGACATGCATCGGATAAGTAGAATCTGATACAAGGCTTTTTAATGGTCCTTATTTTTATAATCACAATCATACTGCAGAAGTTATACAGGTAAATAACAGCGTTATGGTATCAGCAATTTAACGCTTATTCATAACAACAATGCATAGAATTCAGGCACTGACACTACGGCTTGCCCACCTGCCCCCGGCAGGTAAATAAGACTTTCGGGCAGGTGAAGTTGGCTTTCAGGACCGGGTAAGTGCTCATTTGAGAGGGGACGCAACTGTCTACACAACACAACATGAGAACTCAACACAACATGAGATATCTGTCAAAACACCTGAACGTGGCCAGCGCGCTCTGTCTGGTCTGGTCTGTGGAATAAGAGCACTGTTAATATAATGTGCTGTTTTTACTGTTGCTACACACTTGCTACAATAACAAGTGTGAAACCATAGACATATTCAATCATAGCTATGTAGGTATTTGGCATTTGGAGGTACTGAGGTATGACATTTTATCCCACAGCCCCAGAAAGTAAAGAAATAGGTGAGCGGTAAATTGAGCGGTAATTAAAATCTTATCTATCATCTTATAATAGACAATTTACTTTTCGGGCAAGTGGGCATGACCTTTGGGCAAGTAGAACATGACCTGTACTTGCCCGACTGGCAAGTGCCTCCGAGACCTTAGTGTCAACCGCTGGACTTGCCCCCAAAAGCACCGAAAACATCTTCAAGCCAGCCAGCCTACTAGTATTGCTGCTATATAGTGGCGTGTGTGTGTATATGTAACACAATAATCCTGGGTTAAATTCCCAACGAGATAGAAAAACAAACTTTGTCCCCAAAGCCGCCCCCTCCTCTCTCACTGGCTCTCGAGCCATGACACAGTTGACATTACTTCTGTCATGCATGCATGCAGGCAAGAGGTTTTCTCATTGAACTAGATCAGTGGTTCCCAAACTTTTTTAGCTCGAGACCCGAAAGAGAAATTAGACGTTTCCCCCCGGGGCCCAAACTAGTGAAAACCGCAGATCTACAAGCTCACAACACAGGCGGCTATTTTCACTACTTCTTTGACATTTGTTTTCTAATTTATGGAATTTCTTTGATTTTTCTTTTATTTATTAATTAGTTTACTTAGAAAAGACATTGCATTTGCTTCAAAATGTAGCAAACAAAAATTAGGGACCCATAAAAAAAAACTAATGGCTCCCGACCCAGTGCTTGGGAAACAGTGAACTAGATAACGTTAAAAAAAAGAAGAAAAAATAAAAATGTTATCCACAACTTTCCAACGTCCAATGTGTGCGGCAGCTTCCAGCGTCGCAGCCGAGTGTGATCTACAAGCTCACAACGGTTGCATCTGCGACGTGAGCTTGTATGTCAGCTTCTCCGGAAGTGTACCACAGATAATGCTACAGTAAATTCTCGCGGAAACAGGTGGAAAAACTTAATCACAAGAGGTATATCATCATAACTGGTTTGGAGACAAAAGCTTACAGTATATTGACCATATTCAAATCACAAGGCAGCCATTTTACAACATAATACATGGAGGGAGGGAGGGAGGGGGGGGCTTACTACCCTGTCAGTAGCATGACAGCCAGCCATGCTTAGAAAAAGAAGAGAAAGCCCCACGCATCCGCTTGGGCTTAGCGTGGCGTTTAGCTCTACAACCTCGCACACCAGAGGCTCTCCCAATTAAAGCTTCTCATTAGCGAAGGGCCTGACAGCGAGCCAACTCTACCAGAATTCCCACTGTTCTACAACATCCTGTTATGCTGCCGCTACTGCCAAAAATAGCAGATTTACAAGCTCACAAATGTGGTACGACGGAACCCAGAGCTGCTGCTGGGTGTAGAGGGTTGTTGGCGTATCCAACATTTTGAGGAGCTGGAATCGGTTCCATCACATTTTCCCATTTCGAAACGGGTCCCCATCCGGAATCAATGGGGGTAAATTTACTCAAATCTAATTTTTGTCTTAGGAATGTGACAAAACCCAAAAAATATTATTGAACTCTACTCTCCATGGCATGAGTAATCAATAGAAAAAAAGTCATTTTGGGGGTGAACTACTCCTTTAAGTCCAGGATGCTGAGTGATACTGTATGCTTGGATTAAAGCAAAATGAGATGTGTCAAGACTGAAAATGTTTGTATGACCAAGTCAATTTGTGAAAGACGCCCTCCACACACTAATGTAACATGATGATGTTTTAGTAGTATTGCTCTTACTGCTAAGTGCCAACCAGGTGAAGAAATCACAGATTGAGGCCTCAACCTTTGCTTTTATTATAAAATATCCCAGACGATTAAGAGTTTATGAAATACGCTTCTGAACATGTTGCTAGTTTGACCACTTCAAATGCTCCATTGTTAAATAATGATAGAAAACTGCCGATCTTCAAGCTCTCAATCATGTGTTGAGAGCTATTTTCGATGCATAACAAGCTTTCATAGAAGTCATGCTGGTGGCTTCTAAGTTCTATGGAATCCAAACGACGTCGCGGCGACTGAGCACTTTAATCCATGTGTATGTGAACGGACTAGCAGGCCACACACACACACACACACACACACACACACACACACACACACACACACACACACACACACACACACACACACACACACACACACACACACACACACACACACACACACACACACACACACACACACACACACACACACACACACACACACACACACACACACACACACACACACACACACACACACACACGGTTAGATATGAAGGGTGCCGTTTGTTAATACCCCTCCCTTGGCCCATGGCCAGCTGCCCTGATATTAGGGTGTCTGGCTCAGTGTCTGTCTGATGCGTTCCAGCGAGTCTTTAATACTGCATTCCACCCAATTCCAAAGCACACAAACATGCCGTCGCACAGTCAGACAGACGTGCATGGAGACAGCAAAGTGGGAAGAGATGCTGGCCAATGACGAAAATGCATTTAGTTTGGGAGTGGGGAGGAAAGGGAGACTGATTTTATTACGCTTTAATGAGGATAATGCAATATTAATGTCAGGCCCAGTGGCGGGAGAAGTAAACAGATTGTTTTACTCGAGTAAAAGCAGTAAAGATACCACGGTATAAGAAATACTCTTATGTAAAAGGCCTGTTCTTATTTAAGAAGAGTCGAGTAAAATAGTGAAAGAGTATAACGGTAACTCTGTACTTTTTCAAACTTTAAATAAAGTATCCAATCAATCTATCAATGTCAAAATCCTTCGGAAAGTCAAAGTATAAAACAAAGCTTAAGTGGTTAATGTACATTTTGTACTAATAATCTAAACGTATAATCCAACACTTCATACTTCTACACCACTAACACCTCAGAGGGAAATGTTCTACTTTTCACTCCACTACAATTACTTGACAGCTTTAGTTACAAGTTACTTTGTAGAAGAAGTAACTGCACTGTGCTTAAGGTACAGTAATTGAGCAAAAGGTACTTGATGTGTGAAGAAGCTGACTTGCTGTGCATCACAGCATAAATTCTCGAGGCCCGCTTTCTGCCCAGTTGACAGCACAGGTGTCAACAGCTACTACAGTTAAGTTGTCGGTCTGCTCGACTCGCTGCCTTTCTGCACGTCTGCAAACTGGTTGAGCCTCTCGCCATCTGTCAAGCCATGATGGCTCCTATGGATGGATTTGAACGGGGTCGGCACTCGGCAGCACAAATAACACTCACACACACAGATCCCTTGGAGAGACCTAGATATGGTCTCTTATAAACAATATACCCTAGCTCTTTTTTCCTGATAATCCTCTAAATCTCAGAATGTGTTTTTTTTCCTGCCGTCAACCAAGTATCAAGGTCACTCTCGGGACAAAAACAAAAATACACAACGTTATTTATGATAAAAATGAATTATTATTTGAGCACTGGTCCGAGCTACCGTTTCCTCACATTTTCAACCACGTATGATGATAGGCCTTCCCAATTTGAATCAAATTTAAAACCAGTGTCAAATTACAGAAATATTTTAAGTTATACATTTGGTGCCAATAGTTACAATGGATGTAATATTAAAAGTATCTTGTCCTTTGGCAGGAAACAACAAGTCAGCCACCTTTTGTATTTTACTACAACCATCTTATCTGTGATAACAAAGAGTTGCTCGGAAGTGGCCATGAATCAAACAAACAACTCTTACTTCACTTCCCCACACAACATTTTTGCAAGAAATACTAGGCCAAACAGTCTAGTTGCTTATCATACTTTAAACTAAAGTGTCTCTTCCACACACTGTAGCTCGTGTGTGAGTAAAATTTAAGTATCATACCACAAAATAAAACCACACACATTCCATGTTAGGTTTGGCTTCCAACCAACAGCCCGATGT
Source organism: Nannobrachium achirus (assembly GCF_963921795.1). Classification (NCBI taxonomy): domain Eukaryota; kingdom Metazoa; phylum Chordata; class Actinopteri; order Myctophiformes; family Myctophidae; genus Nannobrachium; species Nannobrachium achirus. The sequence continues at coordinate 20,847,644 of NC_137823.1, read as the reverse complement.
AGCAAGCAAGGCAGACAGCACGTTTTCAGACAAAAACAAACAACAGCCGAACCATCTGGTGTTGCAGCTAAGAAGACAACCCCCAAGAGAAATGCATGCTTTGGTGCAGATCACAAGCATCAATCATAAAAAAAAAAATTACATTTATGACGATCATTCATGATTCAACCATCCTTTAGTACCATGGTTCTCAATGTGGATTCCAGGGGACTCTGTGGGTTCCCTTTAGGGTGGTCTAAATTGACCCATAGAAGTCTGTAACTCTGACAGCGTACAAATGGAGCCAAATGAACCTTGACGGGTCCATTTGGTTCCATTTGTACACTGTCAGTGTTAAGGGGAAACACTTACAGGCACACATGACGCAGTGCTTTTCAAAGTGGGGGTTTAGGGGGGACCCCCAGAGGTCCTTAACCCATTCAGGCCGGGAACACATATTGCTGTTTGGGAGGGGCTTACAGTACATGTACAGTATGTAGCAACATATTTGTTTTGTAGGCTAATTTCTGATTTAGCCCTAAGGTTAGGCCTAAATGGGTTGTTAATTGAGGGGAGGTTTCCATTCCAAATGAGTTCTTCTAAACACTATCAAAATCCATGATTTGACCACTTTAACCCTTGTTATTTCTACTTCGGCTATTTAAAAAGAAAAAAGTGCTTCTCATATAGGCAGGGTCCCCCACACCCCCAATTTGGGGGGTCTTTCCTTGACGTAGAAATGTTTGAGAAGGACTGCATTTATAAGAAGGCCATCATTCATCACACAATATTCTTTTCAACCATCCACAGGGACAACATGAAACAAACGGATGGATGTCTGTGTCTACTGTCTATCTATCGACTGGAACAACAACAGCGTGAGTACAGGAGTCTCTTAGTCCAGTGCTTCTCAAAATGGGGTCCGGGGACCCCCAGGGGTCCTTGAGGGAGTTCCAGGGGGTCCCCAGCTAAAATATAGTTAGGAACCAAATGGACCCTTATTGGTCTGTGACAGAGAGGGTCCAGTTGAACACTCTCAAGAGTTAAATTAACATTGAGTTTACAATATAAATTGGGGTCTCAGAGATAGAAAAGCCATTAAATGGGGGTCCATAGCCTAAAATGCATGTCAAACTGGGGGACCATGACATTAAAATAGCTGAGAATCAATGCCAGAGCCGTAAAAATCTTCTCTTATGGGGGTCCCTGGCATTATCTTTTCAAATGGGGGGGTCCGTGAGCTAATAAGTGTCAATGTGGGGGTCCTTGACAAGAAAAAGGTTGAGAACCACTGCCTTTAGTCCACTGGACAGTGGACTGGACAAGTCAGTTTGTGGACTGGACAAGTCAGTTTGAAAGAAACACACGTGGAAGAGAGAGCTATTCTTCGACGAGATTCCTGCTTTAAATCTACTAAAACAACAAAACACGCCAAACCAATGAACCGAAACCACGCCAAGAAACGTTGGAAACACGATGTAAATCATGATAAATATGAGATGATGATGATGATGATGATGATGATGAGAGAGAGATGCGAGGCGCCATGAAATATGTTTTCATGGAAGGTATAAGGTAAGAAAAGAAGACCCGCATCGGATACATAGCGGATTGTGATATAAATAAGAAGCATTTAATGTTATATGGTCCCGTTTTTTCATACTACCAACGTTACACAGTTATATTACGTTTATTGCTAACCGAGAATGAATTGAATTGCCCGCAAAAAGCAGCGAAAACATCTGCATTCTGCAACAAGCCTTGCTGCTTGTTGTGGTGTAGTAGTGTATGTAACACGACAATCACGTGGTTTTTAAAGGGGTTAAAAATGTAAGTCTTTACCTGGGTTGGAATCCCCGACGAAGATAGAAAAACAAACGTTAATGTCCCCAAAACAACGTGTCCTCAAATAGTCTCGTCTTCGTTGTCTGTCCCCCTTCAAAAACTGTCCCCTCCTCTCTCTCCACGACAAAATAACGTGTGTGTGTATGTGTGTGTCCACAAATCTCACATCCACTGAAGAGGTGGGACGTTCGCGAACGATTCGAGTATTTTGAACGGCTCTTTGAAATGAACGGTGGGTGTGGGATCCTGTTCGCATATTGGGAGTTTTGATTGATTGATTGAAGAATGTATTAGAAGTTTACAGCAGAACAAAGTACACTTTCATGACAGAACAAATCACTCGTACAAGGTCAACTAAAAGGAGATCCTAGAAAGCCGAGGCTTATTTCCACAGGAACCACACTTTCCTATCTCATATAACATTTAAAGACAGACGGATAGAACATAGTATACTAGTACTTTATCTAGGATAATATCAATTTCAAAAGCAGAAAAAGCATAACATCAAAGTCGTTCCTTTTTATTTTTTATTGTATTAAATTTCTATGGGGGGGGGGGGGATAAATTATTGACTTAAGTCAAAGTATCAATACTGCAATGTAGGGGAAAAAAAGTCTGGAATTCAAAATGTACGTTGAGTAAAAGTACAACGGTAAAAAAAATGTAGGCCTACTAATAGTAGAACATAGACCGGCTACTCATGATGCAGAATGTCCCATTTCACAGGTTTTCCATTGAGTAAAATGTAGAAAAATCTTTTGAAAGTAGCTGATCTACAAGCTCACAATGTGTCACGTTGCGAGTCTGCGACGCTTGGGCATTTGGACTTCCATAAATTGTGAGCTTGTAGATCGGCTATTTTTCAAATGGGGAAATGTATAGGGTTGAAGTGTAATTACTAATTATAATCAAAAATCTACAAAGTAAACTACTAGGCCTACTAGTAACTAAAATGAGCCAGTCTTTTTAACGGCTCTTTGAAAGGAACGGAGCCCAGAGATCCGGCTCACTTCAAAGAGCCATAAATCCCATATGCTCCCTCTCTAAAGCCCTGATTTAAACTCTGTCCGTACGACGGCGTCGCGCACCAGGAAAACAGACGCTCTACAAGCCCTCAGGAATGACGGGGGGCGACGCCGTGTGGGCTTGTAGGTTGGCTATTTTCTATCTAGCGCCGCGGCTCGACGTCATATACTCAAACCCCGCCCACCTTACGGTGCAAAAAGAGGGGGAAAAAAGGAAAACATATTTTCCGCTGCTCTCATTGGTTCAGGGGGCGTCACTTTGGATCTAATTTCGGGTTGTGATTGGTCGAACGAGCTGTCAGTTTTTTTGCCGTTTGGAGGTTTTGAACTGGAGAGATGTGTTTTAGCTGCAGATGTGGCACTGTTCACCGTGGGGAAGCAGCGCCCTCTAACGGACAAAATAGGTCACTTCATTGAATTTATGCAAGATTTCATAGCATTTTAACCACTTTCACCCTGTTGTTTGTCCCTATTTTATGCACAAAACATCTTTAAAACAATCAAAAAATGTTCTAAAGTTGAATTAACAATGTTCTACTTTCAATTGCACTTGTTTATTATCCCTTTGTCATGTATGGGCTTTTCTCTCCTGATTCGAAATCCAAGTGGTTGGTATTCCTGACCTGAAAATGCGTTACTATTTTCAGTTTACAAACAACAGAGCTGAACAGACAGGGACACTCCTGAACAAACACCAGAATATAGAGCCTTAACTGCTACTAGTTTGTGCTTCAAACCAAAAATATCACTTACACAGCACCTTTAACGCTTAACAAAAGCAATATCGCAAACACCTCCTTTAACACTGAGTATTCTCCTGTGTGCTGCCTCAGGGGCACTCTGAACTCCTTGAACTTACAACAAAGCATGGTAGTGGTGCTGCCAAGTACTGTAAGATGTGATGCCCACTGATATTTGCATGTAGGTGGTATTTATGGGCGATCTCCTCTCTAATTGTATGTCTGGCACTGTCTTCTTTTGCAGTGTGTCTAACCCCTTGTACGGTGTACGCCGCTGTGTCTTTCATAGAATGCTTAAAATGCACACCCGATCCTCCCTGTTGGAAGAAACAATGGTTGTTATGTTGCAAAAATAACAATTGCTATGTGTTGATGTACAGATCCACACAAGTGTAATAATTTGGCGTCTGATTACACGATCTTGTAAAGCAAGTTACAGTGGAACAGTAATTTGATGCTAGTCTGTTGAGTTTACCTAGCCTGGTAAACCATGCCGGTCACATGAATTCACATTATCATGTGTCTTCTGCAGACAGATTGACAGATTTCACATGGTTTGCCGGGCTATGGTCAACAACTATACTATACAGCAGTGGTCCATGAGGGGGTTCCACGTGGTCCCCAGCTAAATGATGCAGAGTTGGTAACCAAATGTTGAGGGTGTACAGTGAGACCAAATGGACCCGTTCATTTCACACTCTTAAGAGTTCGATTATTGTTAAACATCTGCATTTATCAATTTACAAGAAGTGAACACAATTAGAGAATGTAGAAGAATTGTTATTTTGATCAACATACTCTCTTATGGTATCAACAACAATACAGCATGGAATTATGGACAAAATATTCTAGGTTTTGGGTCTGAGAGGGTAAATGTCATCAAATGGTCGCCAGTGCCCAATAAATAATGGACCTTGATGTGAAAAGGGTTGAAAACCACTGGTCTACTAACAGAAAGGAGTCATTCTCTTTTAAAAGTGGTGCACGTGCACGCACACACGCACATGCATGCATACAGATACAAATACAAAGAGCACACACACCTACTCCTACTGCCCCTGCATGACATAAGGCATGGCTACTATTCCACACACACACACACACACACACACACACACACACACACACACACACACACACACACACACACACACACACACACACACACACACACACACACACACAGATTACAGTGCTCCTCAGTAGAAGGTCAGCTAATAGGCTTATAGAGTAAACCAGCAGCCAGACTTGACAACTCGAGGTATAGCAATGCTAACTGCAGCAGAAGCATAGATGTCAGCATTATTACATACACCCCACCCCCACCCCCCCACCCCCCACCGAAGGAAAAAAACGTGACCGTTGTGAGCTTGTAGAACGGCTAAAAAACATCACAACATGCATTGGGGACCAGACCTACAGGTTGAGAAACTGCAGTGGAGAGTGACGGCAGAAACAGCAGCATTAGAGGAGTCTGGACAAATAATGACCAGTAGACTCTTCACTACAAACACAATGATTACAGAGGCCTAAAGCAGTCATTATGAGTGAGATGACAGCTTTGGAAAACGGCTGCAGTCAAGAAACGATGATAAAAGGGGTGCTACAACAAGACAAAACCGACAGTGAAGACATCCACTGTAGAATGACTGTAGGATATGACCTTGACATTACAGAAGGAGGGTCAATTGGAAACTAAAGGTCTGGGTTTCCGAGGCTAATTGAAAACAGACAGGATAGTTTGAGATGTCAAACTGTGTAACATGAGGGATCGTCCATCGATGTGTCCGTACACAGACGTGTACGTGGCAAATACTTGGTCTTGTCTGGAACGATAATCGCTATTATCGTTTATCGTGACAAAAAACACTCACAATAATCGTCTAGTGGATATTTAAGTTTATTGTGAAATTATCCTCGGTCATGCACTGGGATCAATTCACCTTTTATTTGCCGAGCTGCATAGAAACCCTCTATAATTGGTCAAATGGAAATGGAAAGAACCTACTTGATACAGTATTTTTTTCACTCTCACATAATCTCTTCGCCAAAAAATAGCCGATCTACAAGCTCACAACGTGTCTCGTTGTGACGCGTTGTGAGCTTGTAGATCTGCAGTTTTTTGGCAAACGTTCCTCCCCAGGATGTTGGGGATATCTCTTTGTTCACAATAATCGTGACATTGCATTTTCATATCGTCCCATCCCTAGTCTTGTCCATGGCAAATTAACTGTGTACAAATGTGTACACTCTCAGAGTTACAGACCTGTTATGGTCATTCAGGGCTATACGGTGACCTCGGAAACAGTTGCCACAAGGTATTCCTAAACGTAACCTTAGTAAAATTATTAGAGATGTTACCGATCAATCGGCAATGGATCGGATCGGGCCGATCAAAGCGTGATCGGCGATAATCGGTGGTTTAGATCAAAAGGTAAATTCACCGATCCGATCCGATCGGTGCATCCGATCAACCAGCCGTTCAGTATGCCCACTTGAGGCCATTTTGGGGTATTGATTTCCACAGTGCTGAAGGAATAATTAGTTACTGCTATGATAATAAATACATAGTAATGCTGGTAAATAACTATAAGGCAAATATATAAATGAATTCATGAGTGAATTAATTAATTAAAGTTAAAACATTAACATTTAGAAAATATAAATAATATATAAATAATGACTTGATCGGATCGGTGATTGATCGGTATCGGGTGATCAAACTTTTGTGATCGGTGCTCGGTGATCGGTTCCAAAAAACCTGATCGGACCATCCCTAAAAATTATGCCTAAACCTAACCTTATTCCTAAATGCAACCTCAGTAAAACTATGCCGAACGCCAAACTTATTCGTAACTTTATCCTCAGTAAAACAAATCTAATAATACAAGAACCGCTGGGGGCGAGTGGTCCACGAAACAAATGGGTCGAGTGTGTTTTGTTGTGAGCATTCCAGTTCCCATGAATTGTTATCCTGGATCTATATTAAGATTGGCTAGGTGGGGTTGGCGAAAGGGCCTTTCTGTGTGGAGTTTGCATGTTCTCCCCGTGTCTCCTAGGGTAGATACCCTCACAAAAACATGCAGTAATCCTGGTCTCTATACTGCCTCCCCCTGGCCAGCCAGTGCACCTGATGGAGGGGAAGGAACTGGTCGGAATAACCTGTCCCTTCCACACGCTACGTCCATCCGGGGAAACTCCCCCCTGTCAGGTGAAAAGAAGCAAATTGGACTCCTCGTGCATAAGAAGGAAGCATGAGGTCAGTCCGTTGTCTCCCCAGGTTGGCAGAGGGAGTGTAGCGCCCAGGATTGCATTAGATAACTGACACCGGGTGAAAAATGGGTTACAAAATCATGGGATAAAAAAAAAGACGAAATTGGCAAATGAGAGGGCGGGTCAGCCAGTGGACCACCGCTGCCCGTCACTATGACCCAGACACAACCCTGCCGGCATCACATGCCCATATATGGGCAACTGGGCATATATTACGGATGATCAGGGATCTCCATATGGCCATAAAAGGGACAAAACATCACAGATACAGAGATCTCTGTATGGGTGTGTTGTGAGCAAACCTCTAGTTGTGAAAAATTTACCAGTGAAAGATTATATATTCAAAAAAATAACCTTTGTTTAATTGGAAAATATACCCAGTATATGACTTTATGAGTATAAATCATCACAGCATAATATTTACATCAGAGGACTCACCATCAGCAGGACACCAACGATCCGTAGAAGTCCAACAGGCCAGCATAGGACACATGCACCCACACGCACCCACACGCGCGCACACACACACACACACACACACACACACACACACACACACACACACACACACACACACACACACACACACACACACACACAGTGCATAGGGGGAGAGAGAGAGAGAGAAAGGGTCAGAGGATCAACAATGGAAAATAAGTTCACATCACTGCACACATTCAACGTCAATGTCGTTATTGACCGTATGGTCACATGACAATTATGCTCTCGCGTCTTACGTGGGGGAGGGGTGGGGTTTCCCAACTATGACGTGAGAGTGAATATGTTTATGGTCTATAGATCTGATTCACAGAGTGCGTATCAACAAACATTATCCATTAATACCACCGGGAAAGCATCTGTGTTATTTTAGTTTTCAGTGTTCGATATTAAAAATATCGCACCTGTGCGAAGTGAGCACTGCATGGTATCAAATAAGACACACGCAGACATGTGCACACATAGACATCAATGGGGGCTTGAGCCCCTGCCCTTTTATCTGTCTGTAAAAAGTGCCCTCTCCAGACCATGAATGCAAATGCCCTCTTTCCATGCCATACCTGAAGGCAGCATTAAAGAGAATTGCCTTGTCCAAACTCTGCTGAACTTGAATGCAGCATCTTATGTTTAAAGAATTGCCCTCTCTGTGTAGAAATCTGTGTGCCGTACATACGCCACATCTCCAGTATTTGCTTAATTATGCTTAGTTCAGTGTGGTATCAAGCACCGAAAATAGTACATTTTCGATATTTTCACCAAAAGGCCCTTTTAGAAATGTTAGCCTCTGCCTCTCTAACATTCTCTGCACGTCCCTGGACACCCTGCATATCTCCTTGTATGGGCTGTTGTGTCCCGTCCGTGACGTTAGTTATCTACATGGAGTTCCGTGCTCATTCCGCGAGCCTACATTCCGTGTTCCTACACACAAACCAGGCGTAGGAGCAGTTGGCACCGCTCAAAAATAGCAGATCTACAAGCTTTGAAAAATTTAGAACAATTTTTCCTCTGGGGGTCCCCTGGCAGGCTGGCACAAAACATTTTCAGATGGGGGGTCCGCGGCATGAAAAGTGTGAGAAATACTGAATTGGAAGGCATCTGAAGAATCGGTCTCAGGTTTTAATAATGCTAGACATGAGTAGGAATAAGACGATAAGCGATATTATTGTTTATCGTGGAGATTTAATTCATCGTGATATTGTCCTCCGTCAATTCACTGGGATCAATTCACCTTTTATTTGCAGAGCTGTATATCCGGTACCACTTAAACCCTCTTTAATTGGTAAAAGGTACTTATAATATACATACTTGATACAGTCTTTTTTTCACTCTCTATCAAATGTCTTTGCCAAAAAATAGCCGATCAACAAGCTCACAAGGCGTGAGCTTCTAGATCTGCTATTTTTTGGCAAATGTTCCGCCCCAGCATAATGGATTTTGATTATCGCGATAATATTGTAAATCGAGATTTTTCTTTTTTTTTTTACAATCATTGTGATATGAAACTTTCATATCGTCCCATCCCTAGACATGATGAGTGCAGTCTGGGAACCCAGGTTGGATTCCCCGGCTCCTCCTGGCTGCATGCTGAAGTGTCCTTGAGGGGCGGGTTAGAGGCAGGGGTAGAGTGGAGGGACACGGAGGGTTCCCAGTTCGATCCCGGGATCCCCCAGAGGCAGTGTCGAAGAGTCCTTGAGCAAGACACTGAACTCCCAATGAGCAGGTTGGTGCCTTGCATGGTTTCCTCCGGCATCGGCGTATGAATGTGTGTGTGTGAATGGCTGAATGTAAAGCACAATCTCTGTAAAGCGTCTTGGATAAAGGCGCTATATTAAATGCACCATTTACCATTTTGAGCGAGAGACACTGAACCCCTACTAATTGATGAGCAGGTTGCTGGTGCCTTGCATGGTTTCCTCTGCCATCCGTGTGTGAATGGGAGGTACATTGTGAAGCGCTTTGAAGGGCCGGAAAGACTAGAAAGGCGCCATATAAATAAGGTCCAGTAACCATTTACCAAAGTGGCATCTGGCGGGTACCGCCAGCCAGGGTATATTTAAGAGTTACGGGTCTGTAACTGAGTGTACAAATTGGAACCGAATGGACACTTAGACATACTGTATATGCATCGATATGCAAACACAAACAGCTAAATATGATATAGTTTGATTTTGACTTTGTATCGTATCAAATCGAGAAAAAAGAGAAAGAGGGATTTAATTACTTTTCCATTTCATATCGCTACATTTGGTTTATGGATAAATGTGTGTAATCTCTGTGTTCATGTCAAGGTGCAGGTTTGTCCATATGTGTTCAAATAGAATGACCATGTAGGCCCTATTTGCCAGAGATGAATTACCGTCATTAATTCGGCTGTTCGGTGCCACCAAGATTTTGTGAACCGAACAGAAATAAATTTGTCTCTAAAAGTGGAGTATGAATCGGCCCCTAGTTGCAACTTGCCACCATAAGGACTGAGTTGAGTCCACTCCAAACCAACCCGACCAGCGGTGTTGCACCAAATTCTGGGCCCTGGGTACAAGGATTCACTGCGGGCCCCCCATGAATGTTCTTCATATGGCCGGGGAGGGGGTTTAACCCATTTAGACTGGGAACGCATTATTTTGTGCTTTAACTATTGAAAAACAGCAGATCTACGAGCTTGTAGATCTGCTATTTTTGAAAAATCTTGAAAAAGTCTTTTCAAATCCTTCTAAGGTTTTTTGAAAAACCTATGTTTCCATGTCAGTGATGCTCAATTTCTTTCATGTGACCCCCAAAATGAAATGTATTTGGCCACGGACCCCCATCTCAAAATATTGCGTTCCAGGACCCACCAGAAGCAAAATTTGAGTTACAAATGTTCGCTTAAAAAATACATATAGGCCTATTCAAAGATTTGCACACATTTTCACAACTTTTCAAAAATAGCAGATCTACAAGCTTGCCGTGCTGCGAGCTTGTATATCTGCAATTCTTCAATAGCTGGGCCCTAGTAACTCAGTCCCACTTCCCCCCCTTGTGACGCCCCTGAACCCGACCAACCACATGTCAGAGAGATGTTGGCAGCCACATAAAAGCAGCGTTTCCTCCCTCCCAGACTCTTTGGTAATGATGGTAAAAGACCCTGGTGGTGGCTCTATAGGAGCAGGATGCCACCGGGAGCCAGCAGCTCGTAGATCACAGGCCACTTGCAGAATGAGGACATTCAGTGGAAAACAAAGTCATCAAACGTGACAACTATTTTCGGCTAATGCTGGCCCCAGAATAGGGATACGTATTGCTTGTACTGTAGATCTGCTTATTTTTATTTTTGAAAGTGAAAGTGAACGTGGTTAAATGTGTCTCTGGGTTTTATAAATAACGAACCACTGAAAAGTAGTAAGTTGTAGCCTAAAGTAAAAGTAGAGCTTTTGTGATAAAATAATAACAACAGTGGATCCATTTGGAACTCATGGGTTCTGAATGGATGGATGGATGGATGGATGGATGGATGAATGAATGAATGAATGAATGAATGAATGAGTTTATTTAGAACATTGACAAATCAAGAATAACATGCAAAACAGAAGAAAAACAACATTAGCTATGTCCGAAAAGGAGAAGGATGAAGTGTAAAACTTAAGCTTCTACCCCCCTTTTGTCAATGCAAACATTTTCACAGCATATTCAAAGATAAGAAAATCTACTTTAAAGGAGTAGTTTTTCTATTGATTATTGATCATGCCATAGAGACTTGAGTTCAATAATATGTTTTTGTATTTGTCGCATTCCTAAGACAAAAATGTTATTAGTAGTAAATAAGTACATTTACCCCCATTGATTCCGGATGGGGAGCCAAATCCAAATGCATGGCACTGGATGGGGAAACCATCATGGTAAATTTACTATAATCCCATGTTTGGCTTAGGAATGCGACAAAAAACAAAACAATATTGTTGAACTCAAGTCTCCATGGTGTGAGTAATCAATAGAAAAAAGTCATTTTGGGGGTGAAGTACTCTAACCCAATGAAAAAAGAAAACCCATTGATACTAACTGAAAACAGAAAACAGGGCCTCATCCGAATACCTCTTAAATATTATCTTCTTATATACAGTACATTGACATTCTTGAAATGATTTGGCTGTTTGGACTTCGCTGCACCTCCATACATTGCACATGCATACTCACTCCACAACTGAAATGCGCATGCATTTCAACGTTGAGCCAGCAAAATGTACCTTAAAATTAAGCTCTCGTCTCAAATTGTTCTGAAAAGTGACAGTTATGGAAATAATAAAAGGCTCCTGCCTGCCTGCAGTGACCCTGTAACCTCCTGCAATGTTACTCAACACAGTTCCAGCCATGGCATTTACATAATCACACAGTTTGTTTCTCTCCCTTACATAAAATGTAAATGTAAGCCTTTACCATAATCAACCAACTTGATTTGGATCATGCATTATAAAGATCACAGACAGAGGCAGATCACATGGTGTGAGTGCCAACACAACTAGCACTTACACATGGCTTTTTGAAAGAAAAACGAAAGAGAAACACAATAGCCTACCCTATGTGTCCTTCTAACAGTGGTTCTCAAAGTGGATTCCAGGGACTCTGTGGGTTCCTTTAGAGGGGTCTAAATTGACCCATACAAGTCTGTAACTCTGACAGTGTACAAATGGAACCAATGGTTCCATTTGTACACTGTCAGAGTTAAGGGAAGACCTTGACATGTAAAGGTTTGAGAAACCCTGTTCTAGAAGATAAATAATTCAATGAAAATCTGAAGAATGTACCTGCTAGTGCTGCTGCTGCTGCTTGGTCAATGGTCCTTAAATAACATGAGTAATTCCCAGAGACAGTCTTGACTCTACACCTCTACAACTTGATCTGATCTCTGCCTCTGCCTCTCTCTCTCCCTCTCTCTCTCTCTTTCTCTCTCTCTCTCATGCCCTCT